>NC_143137.1:84910075-85213106 GCF_059928025.1 Delphinapterus leucas | reverse complement strand
AAACAATTAAGAAGTTATTTTAATTGTAATGATTTCAGTGTGATTTTGAAAAGCTTCTTAAATACAGCCGAAGTTTAGGGCGCAGAAGGGATCTTAGTAATCATGTAATCAAATATAGTCACTTAATAAATGAAACAGAAGTTCAGACAGATAAAGAAAACCCTGACTGAGGTCACAAAGCCAGTCAGTAGCAGATGATTTCCAGCCCCATAATCTCTGTCCACACTTTTCAGTAAGACATCTACTGTCAGTCAATTCCACTACACAGCTTACACTTGCTTTCACTGCTATGCATTAAAGTACAGTGAATAGTTTTCATTACTTTAAAAATTTGATGCACCTCAAAAAAAGTCTATAAACCAATATTAAATTTTGACTCCAAAATATTATTAAAACCAATCCCCTTTACCCCTCAAAAGTGAAAACAAAATAAAGAATTCCAACTTCATGAGGTCACGAGAACTGGTAATTCTGGAAAGTTACTTTTAATTGTTTTCCACAAAGTTACAGGCAGCTTAGGGCACCTTTTGGGACTCAAAATATCCTGACTGGTCATCTCCTCATTTGACTACTTTTATTTTTACATCTGTTCCTTTGACTTCTTGGTCTCATGTAAGACCTTAGAGTAAAATTATAATCGTACTCTTCACTTGGTTGCAATTACTGTAACCCATCTTCTCAAATTCCTTATCTTCTAAGGTACAATTCACAGCACGCGCTTACAAAACATCTAACACTCAGACTGCTAACTAAACGATAAAATACACACTTAAAAAAAAAAACTTGCTTTTCAAACATCTATAAATATCGCTAGTGAATTTTTCTTAGCGAATCTGAGTTATAATAATGATAATAAAATTAAAATCTTTAACGGTCTAATCACAAGCGCTTAAAAAAAAAAATTCTCCAGGAGAGTCTTACCTTCAAGCTCGGTAGTAATCCGAAAGTTCTAGGTGTGCAGAAGTTACCCCCCTCAAAGCATTAGAGATGACGATCTTAGCAAAAGAGTAACACATCTTGTCAGGACACCAAGTGACTTTTAGCTCCTCCCATCAATCGACTACTGCCTAACAGAAGGAAGGATTTAATTTCCGGCAAAATTTTCTCCTTGGAGCTGAGAATCTGCGAAATTCGGCTTTCTGAGCGGGAAAAGGCAGGGGAGGGACCAAAAGGACCCCCCAGGGAAAAAGGAAGGGACAGTGGTATAAGACAAAGTCGACGAGGCAGAGGCGAGCGCGGGGCCGGGGCAGACTTTGGGGTCTGGAGTTGGGGTTCTCTCAGACACTCACTGGGCACCCGCGTTCACGCTGACGACAACTGGACGACCCTCCCCTCACAGCTTGCTCCGCCATTAGCCGCGCCCCGCGGCCCTGTGACCTCCAAAACTGGTACGCTTGGCGATTCCCCCCACAACTTCGGCTCCAGACTCGCGCTTTTGATTGGTTCTTAAGATATCTCTCAGCGTGGCTCGCCCAATGGAGGGCCCGGCCGCTCCGCCCCTTCCCTGCCCCCTGAGGAGAGCCCGCCCCTGCCCCGCTCCTGGGAGCGGAGGAGAGTAAATACAACAGGAGCGCAAAATGGCGGAACCGCCGAGCCTAGTGCACTGCGCCCCCGCCGCCGTCTCGGAGAAAGAACCGTTTTCCAAGCTGCAGCCCCCCTCCCGGGACCCGCCAGGTCCTCTGTCTTCCAAGAAGATCCGGACTGAGGAGAAGAAGACGCCGCGGAGACTGAACGGAGAAGGAGGCAGCGGCGGCAACAGCAGGCAGCTGCAGTCTTCCGCGGCACCTTCGCCTCAGAGCTATGGCAGCCCTGGGTCTTGGAGCTTCGCCGCTCTGTCTGCTGCCCCCTCCTCGTCCTCTGCTCGGAGCAATTTCTCTTTCTCCGCTGGCACGGCCGTCCCCTCCTCAGCCTCTGCTTCCTCGTCCCAGCCGGTGCCGCGCAAACTGCTGGTCCCTCCTACGCTGCTGCACGCTCAGCCTCACCATCTCCTGCTGCCGGCCGCCGCCTCCTCAGCCAACGCCAAGCCGCGCAGACCCAAGGAGAAGCGAGAGAAGGAAAGGCGGAGGCACGGCCTCGGCGGGGCAGGCGAGGCCGGCGGGGCAGCCCGCGAGGAGAACGGGGAGATGAAGCCGCTGCCGAGAGGTGGGTGCCGGCGCCGGGTGGGGGGAAGGGAGGGCGCCCCAGGTCCTCGCCACCCGCTCGCGCCCGCGGGGCCCAGGCAGGGGGAGCGCGGGGGCCGCTTGCGCCAGCCTGGAGGGGGCGGGAGGCGTCCGGTTCTCCCTCGGAGATTTTGCGGTCCCCATGGGGACAGGAAATGGAGCCTGTAATTTCGGTAGCACCGAGGGGGATGGCTGAAATCTATTTTCTGTATCGTTTCTGCCTCGATAATGCGCGGCAGGATTGGTAGAATTAGATGTAGAGGACCCGCCTAGGTGTGTTTCGCTACGGAGGGAGATGGGAGGGAATGGGATCGCGAAGGGTTTGGTCCTGTAGAAGATGCTTGATTATTAGACCGTTTAGACGTGATCACGGAATTTGTATTTGTGACACAGGCTCTAACGCCAGAAAATCCTGTCAAAAAAAGGGGTGTGGAGAGCATTGGCGTCAGCTGGAAGCTACCAGAGGCCTGAGCTTTTCATCCCTATTAGGGAAATGAGGTAGTGTGCAGGGCCCGGAGTGTGCTGTTTCATAAGGTATCCTCCCTCCACCCTCCTCTCCGCTCCGTATTCTTAAGTGTTGTGAGTGGTCCTGTTTGAAATACCACCCTTCAGAAAGAATTTTCAGCCATATTCTTTTTTTCCTGCAGCAAATGATAAAATCAGGAGCATTGACGTTTTTTGGCCAGACCAAGTACTTGCTGCAAAATGTTTTAGCATCAGAGAAAGGCAAATTCTTAAGTGTTCTTTTCAGACACGACTGCGCGGTTTTCTTTTAAAAAGCAGGCTAGTCATACGATTTTCAGGAAGTATTTCTATAAAATAGATGGTCCTACCTATTTAGATGTTTGATACACAGTTTTGACAGTGGTACAACGTGGAGACTGGTTGAAAATTAGATCTTTATGTGATCAAAAGCTTAAAGCACGTAGTGATCTTTATTATAAATGTACATTGATACACAGTATTGTGAAAGTATTTTTGTTTGTTTTAGGAAAAATGAAAGGTCAAGCAGTTTTAGCATTGCTGATCTAATGGTAGCTTAGATCATGAAAAATTCTCTGTTTGAATTAGAAAGGTATATTTTCGCAATTTTTAAAAATGTTGTGCACGAGTATGTAGCAACAGTGTTACTTTTTTGATATTTTGCCTGTAGCAAAGCTTTGACATCTAAGCATAGGCATCAGGTACTCTGGCACAAGGTAAAGGATCCCTCAGCTTTGGAGAGTGTTGTTTCCAGGAAAGTGGTTTTGAGGATGGAATTTATACGACTTCTAGGCTGGGATTTTAGGTGGTTAGTATTTTAAAGCAATTTTGTTTTAATAATTACATTTAAAATTTGAAAGTGCCTGGAAGTCAGCATTTGCAGCTCAATATCAGTCTTATTTGTGATGTGTAAACAGTGTATTTGCTCTTCTAAGGTCTTTGAATGAGAACGTGAATATGGGTATAACATTGTTGATGTATTGGAATGGCTGAAAATAAATAAGTAAGCATTCTTTAACAATTCTCTGGAGCACATAAATTGCTTTTAAAGTGAAATGGCTGTTAAAGAGAAAGTTTTCTAGTCTTTTAAATTACATTTAGAATCCTCCTTTTGAAGGCTACAGCTTACATTATTAAGCCTGAATATAAGCAATGATAGCTTTTATTCCATGATTTATGTAGGTTTTTTGAGTAGTGACTAGATAGTAACACTATGGTAAGATTTCCTTTTCTTTCTTTCTTTTTTTTAATGGAAATGCTGCTATTTTATAGAGGAATAACTAAAAATCAATGAGAAGGATTGCTTTTCAGTGTCTTGGTGATACATTTAATGGTGAAAATCTTTACCTCTTAATTTGGGAAGTACTCATATCCTTCTGAAGTTCAGATTTAACTGAATTGAGGTTCTGTTTTATTCAACTAGGAAAATTTTTAAAAAACAGAAATATTAAAATAACAAAATTATATACATGCATTTAATATAGATATAATTGCAAATATAAAAGTCCTAATTTGCAATACATTTCTCATTTTTCTGCGTTTTTTGTGAAAGTCTTAGTGAATGGATGACCACGTGTCTGTAGTTTTAAGTATATATCTCTTTTTGGTATTGCTTTAAGTTGGATAGCTGATAGGATAGCACATAGGATAGTTCAGTGACTCCCACAATTATCCCATAGATCATTGATTGACCAATCTTGATCAGAACTGGAAATTAGTTATAAAGACACCAAAGCAAGGAAAATAAATCCTTCTCTCAAAAAACAAACAAAACCCCCAAAACCATCCAAAAGATGCAGCCCCCAAACTCCATTAAGCAGTTAAACTCCTGTATTTATTTGTAGTAGTTTTTTTTAAAAGTCTTTAGTCAGAACTGCTACATTTTTACATTGACTACCATTCTAACAGAAGTTATTTGGATTAAATGAAAGTGTGTGTATGAAAGGCAGGGCATTTAGTCAATGTTGAGTCAGAAGCATGATGATTTTTTTTTAACCTCATAGTAAATGAAAGATGGGTCGATCCAGATAGAGGAAGGATCGTTGACAGTAGATCTGAAAGTTAAGAGTGATGAACAGGAAGGTTATAAAAGCATACCAGTCTAGGTCCATTTAGCATAAGGGTTGATGCCTTACAGACCTAAAACCTCTGAGGCCATCTAGTCATAGTACTGTAGCTGACTTGCATGACAGCCCGAGTCATCAAGTAAATGTTAAATTTACTTCTTATAAAAAGAAAAGTGCAAAACATTTTAGATTTTTTAAAATTAGTTTTATTTTTTATTTTATTTTTAAAATTATTTTTGTCTGCGTTGGGTCTTCATTGTTGCCCACGGGCTCTCTCCAGTTGCGCCAGCGGGGGCTACTCCTTGCTGCTGTGCGCAGGCCTCTTATTATGGTGGCCTCTCTTGTTGCAGAGCACAGGCTCCAGGCGCCTGGGCTTAAGCCCTTGTGGCTCATGGGCTCTAGAGCACAGGCTCAGCAGCTGTGGTGCACGGGCTCAGTTGCTCCACGGCATGTGGGATCCTCCCAGACCAGGGCTCGAACCCGTGTCCCCTGCATTGGCAGGCGGACTCCCAACGAGTGAGCCACCGGGGAAGTCCTAGATTTTTAAAACTATGAGATAAAAGTTTTGGTGTATAAAGAGGTAAACTACTAAAGAGTTCGCAGCCCATTTTCCTGTAAGACTGAATAAATTATTAACTGGTAAATGTGGAAGGTAAAAGTGAACATGTGCTGAAGGTGTCCAACATTTAGAATTACAACAAACAGGGACTTGTGTGGCGGTCCAGTGGGTAAGACTCCGTGTTCCCAGTTCAGGGGGCCCAGGTTCGATCCCTGGTTGGGGAACTAGGTCCCACATGCATGCTGCAACTAAGAAGTCCACATGCTGCAACTAGAAGATCCTGTATGCTGCAGTAAAGATCAACTGAGGATGCCACATGCTGCAACGAAGACCCCGTGTGCCACAACTGAGACCAGGCATAGCCAAAATAAATATAAATATATACATAAATATTAAAAAAAAGAATTATAGCAAACAATAGAACAAACATATTATTAGATAATAAGCTGCCTTAACTGATTCCAGTAACCAGTAAAACTTGTATAGATCTTCTAATTTTTGTTAGAATTTTTGCTTTGCATTTATTACCTTATTTCCTTAAAATGACCCTGTGAAGTAGCCCAAGACAAAACCAGTGCATTTCACTAAATTTTTGCCTTGAAAGTGTAGTTACAGAATTTAATGAAAATAGAGGCTTTCCTTAGAATTGAATAATTTGAGGTATGTAATTATCAATGATTTTAAAGGGATAGATGTTAAAAGATTTTTCAAACTAGGCTTTTCCTCCATCTTTCTAATACTGTTATTCTGCAATTTCAGGTTAAATTCATGTTGAGAGTTTTCATCATTCCAACGAAATATTTGTCAGTGCTGAGATAGTAGTTTACTATGATTTAGTTTTCCCGTGTAACCTTTTGCTTTTCATGCCTTGTTTTTTCATTTGCTTAGTTTTGTCTTTCTGTATCCTCCAGCAGCTCGGTAAAATGCTTCTCAGTACAATTTTCCACATGGTCAAATCTGTCACATAAACTTACCACTTCCACTTATTCCTGTAGTCATCCCCTCTGTAGCTGTCCTTCCTGCTTTATTCTGGATTGTTTTCTGTTTAGGCCTGCTGCAAAGCTGTTATCTTGGGACATTCTGGGAATGTTTTTCACTTTTGTTGAGTCCCTTTTTTCCTGGATCCCATGCCTTCCTTTTAGTTTATTCCTTCTTTTTGGTTTCTCTACTATTACTGTGAAAGAGTGCATGAGATATTTTGAGGGCTTTCGTTTTTACCCTCACACTTGACTGTTGGGCTGTTGAGAGATTTCTGTATTGGAAATCATTTTTCCTTAAAAGTTTGGAGGTGTTCCTTTATTGCTTGGCTTCCAATGTTGATGCTGAGAAATTTGATCTCCAAAAAACTGTCTTTTGTCCTATCTGGGAGATTTAAACCCTTTCACTGAATTTTAAAATTTCAGGTATCTTTTAAAAAAAAATGTTTTATGAGCTCTTCTCTATTTCTGTATTATAGCATCTTGTTTCTTTTTCATGGGTACAGCATCTTCTGTTATCTCTTCAAGGATATTAATTACAGTTTCTTTGACATTTTCTTCCATGCCTTGCATTGTTTTTGGTTCTTCTTTTTTCTGTTTGTTTTGGTCTCTTTTTTTTGTTGTTGAAGGCTTTCTTCAGATCTGTGTGATCCTCAGCAGTTCCTTCATATTCAAGAGAATGTTGCAAAACTAATTGAAAGCTCACTGGGCATGCATGAGCATAGCTTAGTGACTGATGAACTCCCTTGTTTTTATCTTTATTTTTTCTTCTCTAGGTGGTGGGTAAGAAGGCTTTCAGTTTCTTCAAATAATGGTCCTTCATTTTTCTGTCCGTCTGCATAAGTGGAATAATGGAGTGAGGAGAGGATTGGCAGAAGTAATGAGTATTGATGGCAGAGTTCTAGCGCTGGGTGGAGGAAGAAAGCTATTACAGGTCTCACCAGTTTCTAAATTTTCACTTAGTCTCCTTGTATTTATACCAGTACTCGCTTCTCCCTTTTTCTGTGTGTGTCGCCCCTGAGGCTGGAGCCACGGTGTGATTCAGTTTTGCTGAACACCTCTCATTCCCTTAGGAGTGTGGGGGTGGGAGCGTGGGCGGGGGGGTGAAGCAGTGTGGTTCTGTCATCTTGCCTTTCCCAGCACCTCCCATTTCTAAGCCCTTCTGGGGTGCTGCAGAGTAAACAGGGTTCTTTGTCATTATTTCTTTCTATAGGGACTTACCTTAACCTTCTTCCATTTATGCCAGGTCATTTACCATTCCACCATCAACGTTCTGTCTTTATAAATTATATCTCAGATTACAGTTACAGTATCTCCTAGTTACATTAAAGGTGGAATTTATGTTTCTAGTTCTTTTTCTCCCTATTGTTGTGGTATGTTTTTCAAGAAGAGATCTTAAATTTTAGCCTTATTTTGATTTGTTCGTATTTGTGGGACACTGGTGAAATCACTTAATCTTTTCGAACTCATACTCATCTGTTATTATCGGTGTCCACAGCATGGTTGTTAGAATTACATGAGCCTGGTATATGGTAGGCATTTGTAGGGATGTTAGTTCCTAACCATTCTTCCCTGTATAACACATTGGACACGTTTAGTTTCACTGAATTCATGGGTATGTATAACCTGTATAGTTTTCCCATTGGTATCCTGGTTTCTGAGAATTTTGAATTTTTGGTATTAGTATGAACCATACTAACTTGCTGAAAGAAGTTTATATGTCAGAGGTTTCCAGTTATTATAGTAAATGTCATTAATTTTTCACCATCCTCAAATGAATTAAAGTTTCAAATTACAGATAAACTACTTAAAATAGGATATTGAAAAAATAATGATATTTTTTCAGTTACAGTAAAAAGAATTCTGATGAAATAATTGTGGCTTATATAAAATCTTTGTGTGTGTGTGATTAAGGAGAATTAATAATAAATGTACACTCTTAGCAACTAAACTAATTTTTTATCACTTTAAACATTTTTATTTCTGAAGGTACATTAAACTTTGTACGTTTTTTTTGAATTTTAGATTTAAAATATTTAACTTGTTTTGAAAATATTTAACTTTTTATCATGAAAATAATTTAATTAATACAAAAGAAACCAGAACAGTATAATTTTGGTTTTCTCCTTTGAGGATAATGAAAATGTCAGAATTAGTAAATTCTGTCAAGCTTTTTTGAGATGGGCCACAAGCTGATGCAGTGAGTACTTAGGTGCAGTTTGTGCTAGAATATAAGCTTCTTGAGGACAGAAACAACAAAAATAAGAACAAGGGTTAACATTTATAGAAGTATATACTCAGCACTTTATATAGATTTTTATTTAATTTTCACAACTTCTTTAAAGTTTAGTTAGATAGTAGACTTTTGAAAGTGCTTTATGGAAGCTCAGAATAATTTAAATGACTTGCTGAAGGATATGAAATAAGTAGTAAATCTAGGTTTCAGATCTTTAGATAGTTTGACCTCAGAGCTCTCTCTCTAAACTACTGTGCAAAACCATGTTAATATTTTTAAATCTCCTTCATCCAGAATTGTACCTTGCATTGTGAGATAGTTTGCCAAGTAAATGAACTGGGCTTTGATGGAAAATTAGGATTTATGTAAATGGAGATGATGGAGACAGGCTTGTTAGGCAGGAGGGATGGTGTGAGCAAGATTGTAGAGACAGGAGTGTGTCTGGCATGTTCAGTGGTCTGTGAGAAGAACCATTTGGCTGGGATTGATGATTTTGTACAAAGTTGTGAGATAGGACTGCATGGCAGTTGAAAGTCTGCCATAATCTGCTTTCTATTTGTCTGGATAAGGAGTTCAGACTTCATTCTGTGGGCAACAGCAAGGCACCGTTTTTTAGTAGGGCGATAATATATTCAAACTGGTATTTTAGGAATATTACTTTAGTAGCATTGTTTAGGAGAGATTGGCTGAGAAAATTGTAGAGTCAGGGGTATTAGAGACTACTGTAGTAGTGAAATGACATGATTTTAGTGGTGAAATGATTGGTGCTCCTGGACATGAAAAGGAAGATTTTAAGAGGGATTATATGATAGGGCATCATGGTTTTCAAATATATAGCAAGAAAGGAGAATTTACATGTTATTTTATGCTTTCAGATGGAGAGAATAAGCATTTTTTGAAAAAATGTGGGTATGCCTGTAAGAGAACTGGTTCAAAAAGATGGATGTGAGTTTGAGATGCAGGCAAGTACCTTATTAAAGTTCTGTTATCAGATGCATGTCAAATTAGTAGTGAGTCCAAGGGTGAGGTTTAAAAATGTTGCTCTGTATGTAGGAGATTCTGTTTAGTTAACATGTGTGCTTCAGTGTGTGTATGTGGAGGGCTTTTTCTGTGAGGAGCAAATAATCTCAGATCATTAATTCTTAGGTAACCAGCTGTTCACAGTCTTCAAAAGGTCTCTAAAAACCCCAAGATTAGGCATGGTCCCTTAACCTTCACTCCACTCAGTTTAACAATTTACATTCCATTTGTCCTTCCCCTTTTAGCGTCCCCTGCCATTTTCCTTATCTCTGCTGCAGCTATTTTAGCATTTGGTTTAGTTTGGGGCCCTTTTACAGTAGTAGACTCTCTGGCTTTGCTAATGACCCTGTTAGTTTTCTTATGTCTGTTGTTAGCACTCCTCAAATCTTAGCTTAGTCCAGAGGTTTAGATCTGTGTATTCAGTTGCCTCCTTGACATGACCACTATTAGGTGGTCCATAGAACCGTAAGAGTAATATGTTCACAACTCATTGTCTCCCTTACCCAAATTTGTCTTTCCATGTATGCTCCTTATCTCAGTGCTCAAGTTTGAAAACTGAATTCTCCACTTTAACTTTATCACACCTGTAGCCAGATCTTTTCGCTTCTAGCCACTGTCTTTCCCGTCTATCTACTTTTATGCCTTCCATTCTTTTAGTATTAGTTGAAAGCTAATTATCTCTAGCCTAATTATCTCTAACCTCAGTTATTGTATAACTGCTTCCTTATTGGGCTCTCTACTTCACATCTATGATCTTTCATTTCATTTTTCATTCTACAGCCTAAGTGATAACTAGAGATCTAAATGCCTATTTGATGTCACTTTTCTGTTTATGAGATGATGTTCAAATTCCTTAAAATGTCCCCTAAGGTTCTGGATGATCATATCCTCGTTTAGCTCTTCAGCTTCTCCTCAGTGCTCCTTGTTGCCTAGAACTTTCTCCATCCATTATCCTTCCATCTCTAGTTCCACACTTCTACTCCACTGAACTTACTCATCTTTTAGGACTGAACTTGAAAGAGAGGCCTTCGCTACTCCCTGGACTAGATTAGGTCTCCTTGCTGTCTCTTCCCATATCACTTTGCCATATCCTGACTTTCTTCACTTCATTTTTTTTTTAAATTTTTATTGGGGTATAGTTGATTTACAGTGTTGCATTAGTTTCAGGTGTACAGCAAAGCAAATCTATTATATATATATATATCTCCACTCTTTTTTAGATTTTTTTCCCATATAGGCCATTACAGACTATTGAGTAGAGTTCCCTGTACTATACAGTAGGTCCTCATTAGTTATCTATTTTATATATACTAGTGTGTATATGTCAGTCCCAATCTTCCAATTTACCCCCCCCCACTTACCCCCTGGTAACCGTAAGTTTATTTTCTACATCTGTAACTCTGTTTCTGTTTTGTAGATAAGTTCATTTATAGCCTTTTTTAGATTCCACATATAAGCAATATCATATGATATCTGTCCTTCTCTGACTTCCTTCACTTAGTATGATAATCTCTGGGTCCATCCATGTTGCTGCAAATGGCATTATTTCATTCTTTTTCATGGCTGAATAATATTCCATTGTATATATGTACCACGTCGTCTTTACCCATTCCTCTGTTGATGGACATTTAGGTTGCTTCCATGTCCTGGCTACTGTAAATAGCATTGCAGAGAACAATGGGGTGCGTGTATCTTTTCAAATTATGGTTTTCTCCAGATATATGCCCAGGAGTGGGATTGCTGGATCATATGGTAGCTCTATTTTTAGTTTTTTAAGGAACCTCCATATTCTCCATAGTGGCTGTATCAATTTACATTCCCACCGACAGTGTAGGAGGGTTCTCTTTTCTCCATACCCTCTCCAGCATTTATTATTTGTAGACTTTTAAATGATGGCCATTCTGACTGGTGTGAGGTGATACCTCATTGTAGTTTTGAGTTGCATTTCTCTAGTAATTAGTGATGTTGAGCATCTTTTCATGTGCTTTTTAACCATCTGTATGTCGTCTTTGGAGAAATGTCTATTTAGATCCGCTGCCCATTTTTTGATTGGGTTGTTTGTGATATTGAGCTGCATGAGCTGTCTGTATGTTTTGGAGATTAATCCCTTGTCAATTGCTTTGTTTGCAAATATTTTCTCCCATTCTGAGGGTTGTCTTTTCATTTTCTTCACATGTTTAGTTGTCTTCTTCACCAGACTGTAAGCTTTCTGGAATCTGGGGCTGTGATTATCTTGTTTCAGGTCAGGCCTTCAACTTCTGGGTACTTGATAACTTTGAGAATGAATAAGTTGCACTACGTTATGGCTGTTTTTGCCTCCTCAGAAGAGATGTCTGATTGTTGTTCAGGAAAATCTTGGCAGGTTATTTCAAATGTGAAAACAGCAGAAGGTGATAATGGGATGAGAAGTTGACCAGCTGCTCACAAACAATGGGCAGATTGTCAGGTGAGCACAAGAGGCAGGTATTAATGGCATGATAACTAGAAAAAAAATGAACTGTGTGGATAATAATAATTGAATGTTTGACTCATCTTGAATTATCACAATTGCTATTTTATATATTCTAACCTCAAAAAATTAAACTTATTACACATTGTACAAACAGGATTTTTTATATTTTTAATCTGAGCTTGTTTACAAAATCTGTAATGCAATTATAAATGAAAACCTTTGCTCTGTTTGGAATTTATTTAGACATAAAATTAGGTAGGAATCATAATTAATTTTGTTCCAGTGATTAGTTTTTTTTTTTTTTTTTTTTTGCGGTACGCTGGCCTCTCACTGTTGTGGCCTCTCCCATTGCGGACCACAGGCTCCCGACGCGCAGGCTCAGCGGCTGTGGCTCACGGGCCTAGCCGCTCCGCGGCATGTGGGATCTTCCCGGACCAGGGCACGAACCCGTGTCCCCTGCATCAGCAGACGGACTCTCAACCACTGCATCGCCAGGGAAGCCCCCAGTAATTAGTTTTTAATACCATTTACTGAATAGTTTTTCCTTTCCACACAGATATAGAATGCCAGCTTTTATCACATACTACTAAAAATCAAAAAGTTCCCTCTTTGAAATGCAAATCAAAACTACAATGAGGTACCACCTCACACTGGTCAGAATGGCTGTCATTAAAAAGTCTACAAATAGGGACTTCCCTGGTGGTACAGTGCTTAAAAATCCGCCTGCCAGTGCAGGGCCACGGGTTCGAGCCCTGGTCCGGGAAAATCCCACATGTCACGGAGCAACTAAGCCTGTGTGCCACAACTACTGAGCCTGCGCTCTAGAGCCTGCAAGCCACAACTACTGAAGCCCGCATGCCTAGAGCCTGTGCTCCGCAATAAGAGAAGCCACCGCAACGAGAAGCCCACGCACTGCAACGAAGAGTAGCCCCCGCTCGCTGCAACTAGAGAAAGTGTGTGCGCAGCAACGAAGACCGAATGCAGCCAAAAACAAACAAACAAACAAATTAATTAATTAATTAATTTTAAAAAGTACGAATAATAAATGCTGGAGAGGGTAAGGAGAAAAAGGAACCCTCCTGCAATGTTGATTTAATTGGGTGCAGCCACCCATGTAAATTGGTGCAGCCACTATGGAAAACAGTGTGGAGGTTCCTTAAAAAAACTAAAAATAGAGATGCCATATACTCCTAGGCATATACCTAGACAAGACTATAATTTGAAAAGACACATGCACCCCTATGTTCATAGAAGCACTGTTTACAATAGCTAAGGCTTGGAAACAACCTAAATGTCCATCAACAGATGGCTGGATAAAGAAGATGTGGTGTATATATACAGTGGAATATTACTCAGCCATTAAAAAAGAATGAAATAATGCCATTTGCAGCAACATGGATGGACCTAGAGATTATATCATAGTAATCAAAGTAAATCAGAAAGAGAAAAAAAAATACCGTATGATATCACTTATATGTGGAATCTAAAATGCAACACAAATGAACATAACAAAATAGAAACAGACTCACAGACATAGAGAACAGGCTTGTGGTTGCCAAGGGGAAGGGGGGATGAGGGAGGGAAGATTGGGAGTTTGGGATTAGCAGATGCAAGCTATTATATATCAGATGGATAAACAAGGTCTTACTGCATAGCACAGGGAACTATATTCAATATTCTGTGATAAACCATGAGGGGAAAAGATATGAGAAAGAATATATGTAACTGGGTCCCTTTGCTGTACAGCAGAAATTAACACAATGCTGTAAATCAACTATAGTTGAATAAAATTTTAAAAAGTTCCCTCTTGCCACTTTGTGCTCTCCCACTACTTCCATTCTGGGGGTGATCTGTTTTATGTCCCAATGGTTTTGCCTTTTTCAGAATGTCTTTTAAGTTGAATTATCTAACTTTTTTCATGTTTGGCTTCTTTCACTTAGCATGTTGCTTTTGAGTTGTTACATTAATCAGTTCATTCTTTTCTATTTCTAGTAGTAGTTCATTGTATGGAGACACCACACTTTGATTTTTCGTTTGCCAGTTGGTGGACATTTGGATTGTTTCTAGTTTTTGATAATTATTAAAAAGCCTGCTACAAACATTTACATACAAATCTTGGGATAGATACATGTTTTCATTTCTCTTCCGTAAATACCTAGAAGTAGAATTGCTGGGTTGTATGGTTAAGTGCATGTTTAACTTCATAAGAAACTGTCAAACTTTTCTAAAGTGGCTGTACCATTTTTCATTCCCACTAGCCCTTTGATATTGTCAGTTTACTAAATTTTAGCCATCCTAGTGGACATGTAGTAGTATTTCATTGTGGTTTTAATTTGCAATTCCTAATGATTAGTGATGTTGAACATCTTTTCATGTGCTTATTTTCCATCCCTATCTCTCTTTTGTGCAGTGTCTGTTCAAATTGTCTATTATTGGGTGTTTTCTTATTATTAGGAAATTGTGAAAGTTCTCTACACTGTGAACAAGTTCCATATGAGATATGTATTTTTGCAAATGTATTCTCCAATTCCTTGGCTTTTCTTTCTCTTAATATTGTCCTTTATACTTTTTCACAGCAGAAAATTTGAATTTTGATTAGGTCTACTTTATAATTTATTTCTTTTGTGGTTTGTGCTTTTTGTGTCTGAATTAAGGGAGCTTTGCCTAACCCAAGGTCATACAGGTTTACTCTTATGTTTTCTTTTAGATACTCTATAGTTTTAGGTTTTAAATTTAGGTCTGTGATGTATTCGGAAAATTTTTGTATTTGAGTTTTGTTTGTTTGTTTGTTTCTCCAGTACACGGGCCTCTCACTGTTGTGGCCTCTCCCGTTGCGGAGCACAGGCTCCGGACGCGCAGGCTCAGCGGCCACGGCTCACGGGCCCAGCCGCTCCATGGCATGTGGGATCTTCCCGGACCAGGGCATGAACCCGTGTCCCCTGCATCGGCAGGCGGACTCTCAACCACTGCGCCACCAGGGAAGCCCTGTATTTGAGTTTTGGATCAAGGTTCCTTTACTCTTATTTTTCCTTTTTGATTAACTTAAGAGTTATTTTGTAAAGTACCCCCTCCGCCCCATCCCATAGAGATTTTTATTAAATATATTGATTGAATTAGGGGCAAACTGTAATTGTTACAGAATTACCTTTGTACTTAAAAGCTACATGTATATCTTTACCTATTCTTTTATATCTCTGTAAAATTTATTGATATTTAATACATATTATGAGTTTTCTTGTATTTTGTTTTATTTTGGGGAGTTTTTTTTTCCAGATTATTACTGGTATATAAGAAAGCTTTTGGTTTTTCTACATGTACTTGATAATTGGGTATATAATTTTATAACAGTGAAAGGTTATCAATTATAATCAGGAACAGGCTGAATTACAGAAAGATTACTTTGTAACGTTCAGGAAGTGATTTGTTTGTGGTACATCAAGCATTGTGTTTGTCTTTAAAATCTGAGATCTCTAGTAGCAGAGTGTATAATTGTTCAACTTAAACATTTTTAGTACTTAGATGCTGTGGTAGGTGTTAACAAAAATGACTAAATCAATAATTTGCAGTCCATGCCTTCAAGTAACTTAAACAATCTAGCAGGGTACTAGAAAAAGTAGTTATAATATTTAGTACAGTAAGTTAAATACCACAAGGCAAATGGAAAGTAGTGGTGGTAGCTAGTGGGAGTGGGCGCAGGTAGATGTTAAGAATCCCTTTCTTTCTTAAGAATCCCTTTCCTCTCCCGAAGGGATGCAGGAGGAAGGAGAGGGTGTTTTGAGAGAAACTTTGAAAGACAGTGTGGTAGGATTTCAATAAAGAGTTAAAGAAGTTCTAGTTAGAGCGTTATATGAAGTGTAACATTCATGGGAACTATATAGGAAAACTGAGCTATGCAGTGTCACAGATACTGAGGCAGGAAATAATTTATAGATGTTTGATTCTCTTTATAGCTTTGACATTATATATTGCTAAGCATCTTTATTCTAGCCCTTCATCGTAGATTTTAAAATATCAGTTGTTTTTGTAAGATGCTCTGTTTTAACATTTCTCTGAAGTCATTGCATGTCTTGTACATACATAACTTAGCCCAACTTCTTTGAGCATAAGAAGATTTTGTGAAGGCTGCATTAGGTATTGCTGTGTAACAAACTAACCTAAAACTTGGAGGCTTAAAACAACAACCATTTTATTGTATCTAATGATGTTCTGGGTCAGGAATTCAGCAGGATTGGCTAGATAATTTTGCTTCATTCGGGGCTGACTGGGGTTACTCAGTGGTGTTCATTTGATGGTTAGTCTTGTCTGGTGAGTCCATGATGACTTTACTCATGTGCCTGTTGCCTGTCAGGGATGATGAGATGCTGAGCTGGTCCCCTCTCTCTCCTGTCATCTCAGTGCCTTTTTACATGATCTCCTCATCAGGATAGTAGGATTTCTTACATGGCAGAAGGAGACCAAGAGACCTGGGTGGAAACAGCAAGGCTTCTTCTAACCTAGCTTTGGAAGCTTGAAACAGTTCCTCCCTGTATACTTATTAGGGCCTTAATAGGTATATTTGTTTTGTAAAATTTTACTAAGAGCATATTCTACATTGAACTGAAATAGATAAAGCACCTATAGGAGAGTTATTTAGTGGTATTAGCTAAATACATAACTTTTAAAAATTTAGAACCTTAATTGGTTGTATGAAAAAATATAATTAGGAGTGTATAAAAAGAGCATTTGTTCCCACTTATGTTATTACATTAACCGGAAAGAACTATATGATTTACTGTTTGCATTATAGAGTATAATTTTAACTAAATAATTGTATAATGTCGACTTAAGAGGTCTAGAATGTCCCAGGTTTTATGTGTCACTTTTTTTAAAAGAGAAATTGGGGCTGGATAGTGAAGGGTCTTCTATTATGCATTTCTCTTTTAAAAAAATAAATTTATTTATTTTAAAAATTTATTTATTATTTTTGGCTGTGTTGGGTCTTCATTGCTGCATGCAGGCTTTCTCTAGTTGTGGTGAGCGGGAGCTACTCTTCATTGCGGTGCTCGGGCTTCTCATTGCGGTGGCTTCTCTTGTTGTGGAGCACAGGCTCTAGGCACGTGGGCTGCAGTAGTTGTGTCTTGCGGGCTCTAGCGTGCAGGCTCAGTAGTTGTGGCACACGGGCTCAGTTGCTCTGCAGCATGTGGGATCTTCCCAGACCAGGGCTCGAACCCGTGTCCCCTGCATTGGCAGGTGGATTCTTAACCACTGTGCCACCAGGGAAGCTCAATATGTGTCACGTTTTATATAACAACTATAGTGTAAGATTCAGCGACTAGAGTGGTTTAATTCTGTAACCTAGATACCAATTATAATATCTCACTACTTAATATCTTTGTTTTACAATATATTGAAAAAAGAAGAAGTAATTATACTTCTGCTTTAGAGGCAAATTTTTCCTGCTAGGTCAATGAAGAAAACCTGACTTGAAATCATCTTCCATGTTATGCCTGGCTTGGCTTTCATGTAGGTATATAAGTATTTTTGTTTTCCTGTTACTTTTTTTTTGGTGTTCTTGGGACTACTACTGCTATACTATTTTGTCACTCTATGCATGTTACTAGAGGCTTTACTAATAAAATTCTACTATTTGTTTTTAACAATAATGGCTACATTTATCAAGTGCCTTTAATACACTGGGCATGTGTTGGAAATAATGCATATGTTGCCTTTAATTCTTCTAAAAAAATCTAAAAGATAAATGCTGTTGTCTTTGACAGATGAGAATGCTGAGGCACAACACAATTCAGTAGCTTGTTTGTGTCAGTTGGTCAGTTGGTGGTAGAGCTGAAATTTGAACTTAATATGTCTAACTGCAAAGCCTGAGTTATTTCCACCGTACAGTAGACCATCTGTCCGAGGTTTCATTTTCTGTGGTTTCAGGTACTTGGGGTCAACCACCGTCTGAAAATATTAAATGGAAAATTCCAGAAATAAACAATTCATAAGTTGTAAATTGTGTGCTGTTCTGAGTAGCATGATGAAATCTTGCACTGTCCTGCTCCATCCCTCCCAGTTAGTTAATCATGCCTTTGCCCAGCACATCCACACACTGCATGCGCTACCCACCTGTTAGTCACTTAGCAGCCATCTCAATTATCAGATCTACCGTCATATTCATGTACCCTTATTTTACTTAATAAAGGCCCCAAAGCATAAGAGTAATGATGCTGGCAATTTGAATATTCTCTTGCTGTACCTAATTTATAAATTAAACTTTATCGTATGTATTGTAGGAAAAACATAGTATACGTAGGGTTCAGTACTATTTGTGATTTCAGGCATCCAACCGGTTTTAGAATATATCCCCCCAGGGTAAGGGGAGACTACTGAATTACAATCCATTTAAAGTTTCTTCATCTCCAGCTGTCTTAAACTGTCCCATTTTCAACATTTTGTCCCTTTTTTTTCTTTTCTTTTGGCCTCTAATATGTTAGCCAAAGCAACCTGCCTATTCCTTTTTTTCTTTCTTTCTTTCTTTCTTTTTTTTTTTTTTTTGGCCTATTCCTGAGTAGTAGCAGACGTAAGAATTGTACAGTTTGAACTTCCTCTTCATATCTTGAGGCAGAACCATTTTTTGCACTGCGGTACAAAACATAGAATGTTGTTACTGTATGAGTCATTGTACTATTTCCCCGTTATAAAAAAAAAAAAAAGAAACATAGAATTACGGAATACTAGAAAAGAAGGAGTCTTCAGAGGTCAGTTATTATTGCCCCTGATTATATAAGCACAAGCAGCAGAAGCTCCATGGCACTCCCTCATTTCAGCAGTTCACAAGTCCTTGTGTTCTTAGTCGACTGGGTCTGCATAAGTCTCTCAAATCTCGGGGTTCTTCGTGTATCAGTTTTCACAGTTATGTCCATAAGGACAATTCACCCTGATTTCAGCAGTTTCCCTCAGTGTGGACGGGTAAACAACTCCAGAGGAGGAGTCAGGTGTTTTAAATACCATCTGCCTCATGCCTGTCAGATCTCAGCCATCCCTTAAATAGGAAGGAAAAGTTTTCTTCTTTTCCTTCCAAGTTTCTGTAGCCTGTTTATACATTATTTCTTCCCCTATCGTACAACTCTATTTACTGGGCAAGACTTGATGCAGAAGAGCCAGAAGTAGTGCTTATATATGTGCAGGTTATGAGTTAGAAACTGTCTCTTATTTTTAAATATCAAAAAACATTCATGGTAAATAATTCTCTTTATAGTTATTGGTTTTCTTTCCTAATGTGTGGTATAAGAGTTTTTAACTAGAAACAAGGGGACCTGATTAGGAGTTGTCCTGGCTCTGCCATTTAGTGTCTGTTCCTGGGAAAATCTTTTAAGTGCACTGAGACCCAACTTTTTCCTCTGTAAAATGAGGATAGTAGGTGAGATTTCTAAGTTGTTCCTATGAAAAAACAAATTCTGTGGAAACTTTTCTGACAACTGCCCCACTCCAGCACTATCTTATTCTTCTCTTGTTGTATCTCCACTATACCCTGCTTATTTCTAGAGTTTTATAAAAGAATTTATGTACTTTCTTATATTACATTATGATTTCTCTAATTTGTCCTGTACTTCTTTCTTATGTGGATTCAACAAGCATTTACTGCCTGCTGTACACTTGGCACTGTGGGGGGAATGCAAGGAGGAAAGCTATTTATATTTCTCTCTTTTTTTGAAAGGAGCATTTTTAAAATTAATTTATGGCTGCGTTGGGTCTTCGTTGCTGCACATGGGCTTTCTTTAGTTGCGTCGAGTGGGGGCTTCTCATTGCGGTGGCTTCTCTTGTTCCGAGCACGGGCTCTAGGTGCGCTGGCTTCAGTAGTTGTGGCTCGCGGACTTAGTTGCTCTGCGGCATGCAGGATCTTCCCGGATCAGGGCTCGAACCCGTGTCGCCTGCAGTGGCAGGCAGACTTCCAACCACTGGGCCACCAGGGAAGCCCTATTTATATTTCTTGCTTTTAGAGTATTTATAATTTAATTGGAGAGATAATTAGCTGCAGTGTAAGCAAGGCTCTGTATTGTTACTCATCTTGTTTCTTTTTTCTGCATATTGACCTTTTTTTTTGTCTTCTGTGACTGCTGACACTTTAGATGCTTATCACTAGCAACTTGTTTCTATTTACTTGAAGCATTTTCTTCTTTTTCCCCTGGAAACTGCATTCATATTGAACATCATTTATATGCAAAACACTCTTCTAGGTTCTGTAGAAGATAACAAAGATGAGTAAGATATGATAACTACAAAAGAGTTTATAATCCAGTAGGGCAGATGGAACAGCTACACAATCAGAATTCAAATCGTAAGAGAGAGAGGCAGTGATCATTTCTAGTTGTAGGGATCTAGGAGTGCTTAATGAAAGAAGCTGAATTTCACCTAGATCTTTCAGGATGTGTAGGATTTTGGTAGGCAGAGTTGGGATGGGCAAGACATTCCAGCTCAATGGTATTAGCAAAAATACTGGAGTAAGACATTTGAATAATAATGAATCAAACATTCTGGAATTTTGTGTATGTATACATGTGGATGAGTAGTAGAAGAAATTATTAAAAGATAAGGTGAGTCTTGACTAAGATCCTTGAATGGCATACTATGGGAATTTTCTTTTTTTGGTAGGGTTTGTTTAAAGCAGAAGAGAGTGCCATGATAAACTATACTTTCAAGGAATATTTGGTCACTCTATGCTTAGTGGACTGGTGGGGAGGAGAGAAACTCTAGGTAGGAAGATCACTTTTTTTCAAAAGGTAATGAATCAATGGTGGTGGTAGCTATGGAAAGCGAAAGGAAGATAGACATATTTTAATGGAAAAATAGACTGAACTGAGCAGGTGACTTAATGTTACGGGGAAATGGAAGAAGGAAGTATTATAAAGGTTTTTGAGAATTTTTTGAATTTTAATGTTAGGATTTTGTGCCATTAACATAAAGAGAGAATTAAAAGGAGAGCTTGAACCTTAGTTATATGATAAAGATGATGATTTTGGTGTTAAATATTTCTTATGGAGATGAAGGCGTGGAACTTGGTAGAAGGGTTGGGTTGAGAGATTAGTTTGGGGATTCATTTGCCTAAAGTTATAGTTTAAATCATAGGATTGCATTTTTAGAGGAAATAGAAAGAAGAGAGGAAGCATGCCTAGGGTATACGCTAGGGGAATGTGCAGGTTTGGGATGATAAATTGTGAGTTATTGAGTAGTCATGTAGGATAGTGCAGTTTCACTGCAACTTAGGGAGAATTTTGAGTTGGAGGTCAATAATATCTGTTGCACTAAGGACTGAGAAAAAAGGGCTGAGTAAACATTGGATTTGGTGGTCTTGATTAGCTTTGTTGGGGGAGGAGGTGTGATAAGTGTCTTCTTTCCCCATCCACTGTATGTGCAGTCCTTTCTCTTTTTATTGTATCCTTCATCTTTTTCTTTCCGTTGATGTTCTTATTTTTGTAATTTACTTTCCCTTCTGCCTCCCCACTTCAATTCTGTATCACTTCTCTTATTCTCCTGCTTCCTGCTTGTTCTCAGATCTATTTCCAGCTATACTTATTCGTGGATCCGGAAGGATAATAGAGGAGGATATCAGTGTTGTTGCTAGACCCATCAGTTTCATGGACTGCATTATTGCAGCGTGAATTATGGCACATATAACAAAGCAAGTAAAACTGTGATCACATGAAGCCTATTTGAGGTTGGGCTACACGAATGTATTGCAGCTGAAAGCTTTAGCATGAAATTCTACCAACATTTCTTAAGAACTGCCAGTGTGGATTTTTATGACACTTATATTAAAAAAAAAAAATCTGAGGACTTCCCTGGTGGTCCAGTGGCTAAGACTCTGCGCTATCCCAATGCAGGGGGCCCGGGTTCAATCCCTGGTCAGGAACTAGATCCCTCATGCCACAACTAAGTGTTCACATGCAAGTAAAGATTCCGCATATCACAGCTGAAGATGCCACATGACACAAGGAAGATCTCTCATGAGGCAACGAAGAGCCTGTGTGCTGCAACTAAATACCTGGGTGGCCAAATAAATAAATAAATAAAAATAAATATTTAAAGAAACCTAATGAGCCTGTATGAATATCCCTCTTTATAGCAAAATCTGTGGTTTAATAAGTCTTAATATTGTGTGGGATTTCTATGTTTCTCTTAAAAACTATTAAATCTAACAAATGTATATATGTATACATATTCATATATGTATACATATATAATTGTGTTATATTTTCTTTTTTTCTTTTGTTCTTCTCTTTTTAAATTATAACATAACCTTGAGGTAATGTATGTAAAGTGAGGCAGAAATGCATTTGAATAGTTGTAAATGAAGGGAGGACTTGGGAAAAAGTAAGATTATTTGTGTGTGTTTGTTAGTTTCTAGTATATTAACTCAGTGTTTTATTTTGAAGTGTTTTTTACTCATCTCTTTCCTTCTAATATGGCTTAAGTGATTCTAATTCTTTCTTAAAAAAATATTTGTCTGAAAATAATTATCAGTTCTTTCAGGGAGAAGATTTAGGCTAACAACTTATTTACACATGTAATACATAAATATGTATCCCTTTCTGTTGCAGAAATTTTAAATAATTTAAAAGTACATGAAATAAAAACCAAGAGCTCCCTTTGTTCCTTAGGTGTTTGTGTCTGTCCTTCCAGACCTTTTGCTATGCATTTACATATATACATGTTTACATATATACACTCACAGAAAAGAATATTTAGTTTATTTTTTAAAACCTAAATATCCTATATGCATTTTTCTGTAACTTGTACTTTTTAACTTAACAGTGTGTCTTGGAGCTCTGTCCATTAGTGTTAAATTTATATACACATGTACAGTATGTGTCTGTGTGTATGTTTTTCTTTTAATTAACTACGTTTTGCCTTTATAAATTTATATAAAGTATAGATTTCAGTAAGCTTTTAATTTTAGAATAGTTTTAGATTTACAGAAAAGTTGGGAACTTTGTACAGAGTTCCCATATATGCTATACTCACTTTCTCCTATTGTTAAAAATCTTAAATTTGTATAGTATATTTGCCACACTTAATGAACCAGTATTGATATATTATCATTAACTAAAGTCCATATTTTATTCACATTTCCTTAGTTTTTACGTAATTTCCCTTTTCCGTTCTAGGATCCTATTGAGGATAACACATTTTTAATTAATTAATTTTTGCTCTGTAGAGTTTTATTTTTTAATTTAATTTAATTTTTTTCAGTTATACATACACATGTATCTATTCTTTTTCAAATTCTTTTCCCATTTAGGTTATTACACAGTACTGAGCAGAGTTCCCTGTGCTATACAGTGCATCCTTGTTGGTTATTTATTCTAAATATAGCAGTGTGTACGTGTCAATGTCAAATTCCCAGTCTTTCCCCTTTCCCCACCCTCCCTCGCTGGTAACCATAAGTTCCTTCTCTAAGTCTATGAGTCTGTTTCTGTTTTGTAAATAAGTTCATTTGTATCATGTTTTTAGATTCTGAATATAAGCAGTGTCATGTGATATTTGTCTTTCTCTGTCTGACTTACTTCACTTAGCATGATAATCTCCAGGTCCACCCATGTTGCTGCAAATGGCATTAATTCATTCTTTTTAATGGCTGAGTAATATTCCATAGTATATATGTACCACATCTTCTTTATCCATTCATCTACTGATGGACATTTAGTTTGCTTCCATGACTTGGCTATTGTAAACAGCACTGCAGTGAACATTGGGGTGCATGAGGATACCACATTATATTTAGTCATCATGTCTGTTTAGGCTCTTCTTGGCTATGGTAGTTTCTTAGAATTTTCTTGCTTTAGATGACCTTGACAGTTTGAGGAATACTAGTCAGGTATTTTGTAAAATGTCTCTCAATTGGGATTTGTCTAATGTTTTTCTCATGATTAGACTGGGGTTATGGGTATTTGGGAGGAAGACCATGGCTTTGTAAATTTTTAAAATAAAATTTAATTAAAAAAATAAAATAATACTGAAAGGTTTATAGTGAAAAAGGGCCATAACACTCTCCATTCCTGTCTCCAGCCCCCCTGTCCAGCTGTAACTCTTTTTTTTAAAAAAATATATTTATTTATTTATTTTTGGCTGCATTGGGTCTTTGTTGCTGTGCGTGGGCTTTCTCTGGTTGCGGTGAGCGGTGGCTGCTCTTCTTTGTGGTGCACAGGCTTTTCATTGCCGTGGCTTCTCTTATTGCGGAGCATGGCCTCTAGGCGCACGGGCTTCAGTAGTTGTGGCACGTGGGCTCAGTAGTTGACTTGCGGGCTCTAGAGCTCAGGCTCAGTAGTTGTGGTGCATGGGCTTAGTTGCTCCATGGCATGTGGGATCTTCCTGTACCAGGGCTCGAACCCGTGTCTCCAGCACTGGCAGGAGGATTCTTTTTTTTTTTTTTTTTTTTTGCGGTACTTGGGCCTCTCACTGTTGTGGCCTCTCCCATTGCGGAGCACGGGCTCCGGACGCGCAGGCCCAGCGGCCATGGCTCATGGGCCCAGCCGCTCCGCGGCATGTGGGATCTTCCCGGACCGGGGCACGAACCCGTGTCCCCTGCATCGGCAGGCGGACTCCCAACCACTGCGCCACCAGGGAAGCCCTGGCAGGAGGATTCTTAACCAGTGCACCACCAGGGAAGCCCTGTAACTCTTTTTTAAAAAATTTATTTTATTGAAGTATAGTTGATTTACAATGTTGTGTTAATTTCTGCTGTACAGCTAAGTGATTCAGGTATACATAAATATATATATACACATATATATATTATTTTTCACATTCTTTTCCATTATGGTTTTTTACAGGATATTGAATATACTTCCCTGTGCTGTACAGTAGGACCTTGTTGTTTATCCATTCTATTTATAATAATTTGCATCTGCTAATCCAAACTCCCTATCCATCCGTCCCCCGGCTGTAATTCTTAATTCTCATCTCCTTTTAATTCCAAATTTCTAAATAAAATGCTCATTCTGCCTTTTATTTTTGAATCAATCAGTTTTAGACGTATATTGCATTCTTGTTAAAATAAATAAGAATTTAGCACTTTAAAATTTAGCTTCTTTCCTATCTCTGATAATTTCATAAACCTTAGTTGAAGCAATAATCAGGGCTTATTGTGACTTTGCAAACACTGTTCAGTGCAGATCAGAGATCCTTTTCTCTGTGGCTTTCTTGGTTTTCATGTAGCTAAAAATTACCTCTCTTTTTTATTTACATATATACTTATTGCTTCATTTTCTGTGTTATTCTCTGTTGTGTGATAAGAGGTGATCTGGCAATTCCCCTTTATTCCTGGGGGGCCTTGTTTCTGCAGTTCTCCATTCCTGTGTTTCGACCTGAACTGTTACCCTTTAAGCCAGCTGCACAGCTTTCATACTGATATTTTCTTGTGTTGCTCTCCTGTGCTCTGGGTCCCTTGTTTCCTGGGTCTCATGTCTTCTTCCTTCTTTGTTTACTCCTTTACTTAGCATGCCCTCATGTAACTTCCTCAGAAAGGATGCATGTGTGGTAAAAATTTTGAACTTTTGCTTGTCTGAAAATGTCTTCCGTCATGCTTGATTGATAGTTTGGCAGATTTTAGAATTCTAGGTTAAAAAATATTTTCATTACGAATTTTGAAGTTACTGCTGTATTACTTTCTAGCGTCTACTGTTGCATTGACGGAGTCCAGTTCCACACTGTTACCTGATCTTTTATATGCGATCTTTTTTTTTTTTCCGCTTCTTCTGGAGGCTTTTAAGATCTTTTTTTTATCCCCAGTATACTGAAATTTCATGAGGGTGTGCCTGGTGTGTTTGGGGCCAGAGGGGCTACAGTGGTGAAGTCCATTCTTTGTACTCATCCCTTGAAGAATCTTCATTCTGGAGACTGATCTTTTATGGGAAATATTTATTTATTTATTTATTTATTTATTTATATTTTTCTTCCTTATGCAATTGGTTTCTTTTTCTGAAATTTCAGTTAATTTGATATTAGATCTCCTGAATAGATCCTTTGTGTTGCCTTATTTTTTTGCTATTTTTCACTTCTTTGTCTTGTTGCTCTGCTTTTTGGAAGATTATCTAAACTTTATCTCTTCCAACCTTTTAATTAAGCCTTTCTGTTTTGCTATTGTCTTTTTAATTTTTAAAAGTTCTTGTTTTTTAAATTTCCTGATTCAATTCAGCTTGAGTATTTTAGGGAAGTACAATCAGCTTGTCTTTGCCTTGCCTAGGGTACCTGAGCTTTGAGGCCTGTTCAGTTCCTACAGAAAATGAAAGTTTCAGTGTTTGTCTTAAAGGGTGAGATTGAAATGATCACTTGAATGTTTGGGGTGAGGGTGGGAGAACCGGGAAGTCCAACTCTTTCTTATATAAACTTGTAAACAATTTCCCTTGTTTTAAGATCCCTGTATGTGCGTATGTGTGTGTGTATACATACATATACAGATGTATACACATAAATGTGTGTATATGTGTGTGTGTTTATATATATACACACAGTATACATATATATGTCAGATTTGGGATCCTTTTATAGATTTACATTTACATATATCAACTTGCAGTTTTCGTCTAACGTATCATGAACATTTCCCCCATGATGTTAACTGTTATTTAAACATGATTTTTAATGGCTTCATAATTTTCCATTTCTGAATATAACCAAATTTATCTAACCAATCTCCATTATTAAACATTTGTTATTTACAGTTTTTCACTGTTAAAAATAATGTGGGATGAAGACCCTTGTATGTGTATTTTTGTGCAGGCTTGGTTTTCTTTTTATTAATCTTAGTTGTGGAATTGTGGGATCAGAGGAATGATGAGTTTTAATATTTTTCCAACATATTGTTAAATTGCTCTCCAGTAAAGACTATTAGTTTATGCTCATCACTGTGTAGAAGTGCCTATTTCGCTTCACCTTTGCCAAGCAGCACTGGTTACTGTTATTTTTAAGAAAATTGGTCTTTTAAAAAATTTTGTGTCCATGTAAGATGATGGATATTCACTAAACTTACTGTGGTAATCAGTTCGTCCTGTATGTAAGTCAGATCATTATGCTGTATACACGTTAAGCTTATTCAGTGCTGTTTGTCAGTGATATCTCAATAAAAATGGTCAATTTGATAGGTGAAGAAATGATTTCATGTTATTTTAATTGAGCTTTTCTTCATGTTTGACATTAGCATTCTTTGAAATTTGCTTGTTTTGTGTCCCTTGTATCTTTTCCTATTTTCTTTTTAAAATTTTATTTTTCTATTTTTAATTTTTCTTTTTTTTGGTGGTAAATTGTGAAAGTTCTTTATATAAAAAGAACTCTGCATAAAAAAGAAATCAGCCCACTGTCTTTTGGGGAAAATTATTTGTCTTTATTGAGACTTACCCAGAAAAATTTTGGATCCCTACTGTTATTGGAGGAATAGCTTTATTAAATCTTAGAACTGTTTGTCAGAAATGACCAGGTCAGTTAGAAAAGGGATATACATTTGAAGAACTACTACTGAAAGACTTTCAGGACTAAGAATTCCCTTCCTTGCCATGGAAAAGAAGGAAGGATTAACAAAGATCAACCTGGAGCACCTTATTGGAGAGAAAGTCATGATGTACTGTAGAAAATAACAGTAATTTCTCACTTTTATTACAGGACTCGTTTCATGCATTGAACAAGCATTTATTGAGGGAGAGCCTTCTCTACCCTCAAGGAATGTACACTGGTGGGGTTAGGAATGATGCTAAGAAGAAAGATATGTTTGTAACTAACTAGAATACGGTGTGATATAGAGAACCTGCTTGCTGTATTATAGCACAATGGACCTGGTCTGGTTTCTTAGCACAGAACAAATGAGAATGAGCCTATCAGTGACTGCCAGAAGTTAGAGCTGTCACGTCTTTTACCTGAAGTGATAAGAGACAGGTGAGACAATAAAAATGAAATGATTCTCAGCTGCTATTTAGTTTTGAACAGTTAATTTTTTCTTCTGTTTTTGAGGCCAATATGAGGATGACAGTGAGAGTTAAAATTTTTGTCAAAATGAAAAGAGTAAATTATATTTCTTATATTTTTGAAAGCAGGGATGTATGTAGTACATTTTTTAAAGTAATTAGAACTGTTAAAAAATGGGTGGCAATCTCCTGTTATCTGGAAATCTGTGAATTAATTCTGAAGATTCCAGATGAATGGTTTGTTGATGTATTATTTGATCAGTCTCTTAAAAGTATTTACAAAACTTTTTATGTTTTGCTTTCTTACTGGAGCAGTTCATATAATACTTGTGTGTGTGTGTGTGTTTTTCATCCCTACATTATTATAATGACATTAATACTTGTGGAGACAAGTGAATTTTATTATAATCAGACGAAAACATTTATTTTGTTATTTAAGAACTGGTTTCCAAAGTGGTACTTATAATAAAAATCAACTGATACCTTGTCGATTTTAACATTCTTTAGTGCAGCACTATTACTCATTTTTATCTCATACACGTAAATGCTCAATAGAAATGTATTGGGTGAGTGAAATACATGTTACATTGATGCATATGTGGCATATACTGCTAAATCATAAGTTGACCATATGTTTGAAAATCCCATTTATATTTTGTTTGAAATTATTTTCATCAGCTTTCTTTTTTATATCTTAACTTCTACGTATAAGGTATGTCTTTAGCCCATGTGTGTTTTTCCACATATATAATTTAAAGTATGTTGTGAGTTGATAATGACTTATTTATTCCTTCTCTTTCCCTCCATTCTTAGATTCCTTTTGCATCTTTAAATTCAAATCATATCATGGGTCTCTTAGCATCTGTGTTCCGTCTGTCCCCTATCCCCCTTTGTATTTTCAAATAAAAAGTGTCCTTATGTTAAATTGGGCTTTTCAAAACAGATAATTTGTTGTTCTTATGGTGGAATAATTCTCACTTTTATTCTAAGAATTGTGATGGGAAGATGAGCTAGAAATTCTTTCCAAGCCTTAGATTAAATCATGAAGGATAAAACTGTACAAATTATTGGTCATGAAAAGAAGTAAAAACTAAGAATGACACTTGTTAAAGAACAATGTATAACTGTAAACTTGATGGCAGGGAGTCTTTTCCTTGTGAAAAGACCTCGAAGTGGCTTTTATAAATATGAATGCATGACAGTGTGGTAGCAGCAGACTTGAGGTTTTATAGACAGTGAGGTTCTGACTTGTTATGGCCCCAACTAGAGAGCATGCGTGCCACAAACTACAGAGCCTATGTGCTCTGGAGCTCCGGTGCCACAACTAGAGAGAGAAAACCCTTCAGGCCACAACTAGAGAGAAACCCACGTGCCGCAACTAAGACCCGACGCAGCCAAAAAATATAAAGTCTTTATTTAAAAAAAAGAAAAAGAGAAAGAAATGCTTTTCTACTATGTATATATAGACTGATTTGTTTTTGCTTCCTTTGCTTTGAAGGTTTTGGGTGTAGTATAGGGTAGGAGGTAAATGCAGTTATGTCGTCAGTCACTCTTATAGTCTTGACTATGCCACTGTTTTTGTTTCCATAGGTGTTTTTTGTATAATGACTTCACACCTTCAACTTATTTTTACTTGAACTATTTAATACCATACTTGAAGGCATATTTCAAAACCCCTTTTCCTGTATTACAAAACTAATATGCTCCTATTACAGAAACTTAGAGACTTTTTGCCACTTAAAAGTAATGGCTTACAAAAAGAAATGAAATTGAGTTATTTGTAGTGAGGTGGATGGACCTAGAGTCTGTCCTACAGAGTGAATTAAGTCAGAAAGAGGAAAACAAATACCGTATGCTAACACATACATATGGCATCTAAAAAAAAAAAAAAGGTTCTGAAGAACCTAGAAGCAGGACAGGAATAAAGACGCAGACATAGAGAATGGACTTGAGGACACGGGGACGGGGAAGGATAAGCTGGGACGAAGTGAGAGACATATATACACTACCAAATGTAAAATAGATAGCTAGTGGGAAGCAGCCGCATAGCACAGAGAGATCAGCTCTGTGCTTTGTGACCACCTAGAGGGGTGGGATAGGGAGGGTGGGAGGGAGACGCAAGAGGGAGGGGATATGGGGATATATGTATATGTATACCTGATTCACTTTGTTATACAGCAGAAACTAACACACCATTGTAAAGCAATTATACTCCAATAAAGATGTTAAAAAAATAAAAGTAATGGCTTTTAATGATTTGCACTGTTATCTTTCAGTCTGTTTTCTGAATGTGTATATTAATCATAAATTTTAAAAAATTGTGATGTGTAGAGGCAGGAGGTATATATGAGAGATCTCTGTCTTCTGTTCCATTTTGCTGGGAAACTAAAACTACTCTAAAAAATAAAGTCTATAATGTCTATAAATAAGTATATTTATAAATAAAGTCTATAAAAATTGGGTCATATTATATTATAGTTTTATTTCCTGAGAAACTAGTTTAATTTTATTCTGAAAAAAATTTGTTTTGTGACTGTGATGGTTTATAGTGTATCATATTCTTTATATATGTCATTAAAATTCTATAATTATTTTAATCTGTGGGGTTGGAAGTCAGGATCGTGGTTACCCTTAGCAGTGCTGCATAATAAAGACTGGAAGGGGGTACCTGAGATGGGTTCCGGGTGCTGTTCATTTTTGTGAAAATTGAGCTGTATACTTATGTGCTTTTTTCTGTATGTATATTATACTTTAATAAACTTCTAAAAGTTTAATAATTATTGAAATAATACTTTTAGGTTAATAAGATTAATAGGGAAAAGAAATGCTGAGACATTTCAGATGACTATTTTCTTCAGTTGTGGTTAATGATATATAACTAGTTCATTTAAAAATGTGTAGTTACTTAGGCAATATTAACTTATATATGTGTCTGAGCTCCAGCTATTTGTACTGACATTTTATGGCTGGATGACAGCCTATGACATGTTTTCAAGGACTTTAAAACAGCAAAAATTAAGAGTAGTGAGCCAATCTGAAGTGTGAGAACAGCTTAATCTATTCTAGAATTTTAGAATAAGTTGTATATGAACATATGAGGACTTTATCTAGCTTTTTCATCTCTGTGTCCCTAACTTTTTCTTATACTCAGCAATGTGTATTTGTTAAGTCAGTGAATCCCTGTTTTAGTTTGCTCAGCCATCAACTGTCCTCTCATCTGCTTTGAGTATTATCACTTTAAAAAAAGCACTTTGTCAGTTTGATAGGTAAAAATATCTTGTTTGAATTTGTTTTTTAAATTAATAAGTTTTAAAATGTTTATTAAATACATAGATTTAACTTTTTTGAGAATTATCTAGTTAAGTAGTTTGGAGAGTCCTTCAGTACGGTAGCCCCTAGACTCGTGGCTTTTTTTTTTTTTAATTAATTAATTTAATTTTTGGCTGCTTTGGGCCTTCATTGCTGCATGCGGGCTTTCTCTAGTTGTAGCGAGCGGGGGCTGCTCTTCATTGTGGTGTGTGGGTTTCTCATTGCGGTGGCTTCTCTTGTTGTGGAGCATGGGCTCTAGGCGAGCGGGCTTCAGTAGTTGTGGCACATGGGCTCAGTAGTTGTGGCTTGCCAGCTCTAGAGCGCAGGCTCAGTAGTTGTGGCACATGGGCTTAGTTGATCCACAGCATGTGGGATCTTCCCGGACCAGGGCTCGAACCCATGTCTCCTGCATTGGCAGGTGGATTCTTAACCACTGTGCCACCAGGGAAGTCCTCATGTGGCTTTTGAACAGTTAAAGTTGAGCTACTTTGAATTGAAATGTGCCATAAGTGTAAAATATAGACTGGAATTTGAAATCTTATTATGAAAAAAGGAATGTAAAATATCTCAGTAAGTTTTTAGTATTGGTTCCATGTTGAAATGATGTTTTAGATATATTGGCTAAATAAAATATTACTAAAATTAATTTCACTAGTTTTGTTTTGTTTCTAATGTGACTACTAGAAAATTTAAATTTACGTATGTGGTAACCATTATATTTCTGTTTGCAGAGCTGATCAAGACAGTAATCTAAACATTAGGTGACTAGGACCTGAACTTAGGGTAGTATTTATAGAAAGAGAAGTAAGGAGGGATTTTAAGAAATTATGAAATTGGCATATATGTTATATAATCTTGGGTGTTACATTACAGGCTTTTTGCAGTTTTGTGTGTTTCCATCATAGCTTTGTAATCAGTAGTAAGCTTTTTGAAGACAAGGATTTCATCACTATTTTAAAATTCTCCTCTGCATTTCGTCTTTTGCTGGGTGCATAGGAGCTTGATTGAACAACAGTAATTAAAAGGACATCGAATAATTTTATACACACAAAGTTTGAATTTTTAGAATGCAGGTCAATGATTCTTAGAGTTCCTATACCCTTTATTTTAATATCATAATATCACCAGTTAGCCATGTCAGTCATATCTTTTTTAAAAGGTGCAAGTATAAGGGAACTAACATCTAGTCTTATATATATACCAGGCTCTGGGTAGTCATTTTATATCTTTCTTCATTTAGTCCTTGTAGTAACTCATGAGAAAGATATCAACCATTATTTTACATATTAGAATATTGAGAATGAGTATTTTTTCCAGTGTTATGTTAACCAATCCAGATATGCCCAGCTTCAAAATTAGCCCCTCTTCCGTTGTAGTTTACTCTCTCGATTAAAGTTAGCCACTTACTTTAAGTGATTTGAAGTTAGTTTGTTGTTGTATTGGACATGAAGTATGTGAAGAATAATCTTTAGAATAAAATGTGTAGTGATAAATTTTGATAGTTTATGATGTATTATGTATTCCAGTGTTCAATATATGAAAGGAAGTTTATAAATAACTAAAACCTTAGAGAAAGAAAAAAAAGCATGTTTGTTTTTCTTTCTGATTTTCTTGGTGTGTTGTAATTCTAGAAATTTCACTGTAGTTCATGAAAAAAATAAAATTTTAAAATACTTTTAAATATTTATTTTGTCTTTTAGATAAAATCAAAGACAAAATTAAAGAAAGGGATAAAGAAAAGGAAAGAGAAAAAAAGAAGCATAAAATAATGAATGAGATCAAGAAAGAAAATGGAGAAGTAAAGATTTTGCTGAAAAGTAAGTTTATATTAAGTGATTTCAGTTGTACTGTGTTACATTGTTCAGTATATATGTATTGGCTTAGTGATTAAAGTAAGAAATGTTATTTGGTGCTGAATTTTGCTGGGAATAAACATTTGTGGTCAGACTATGAAAAGTAAATATAATAGTGGGGTTTTCTAATCTGTGTAGTAATATGTCTTTAGTATATTTATTTAGTGAGTTATTAGAAAGTACTAAAGGTAATTATAAGGTTCCTTAAATTATTTGAAAATAGGTTCTCTAACTCTGTGTTTATATTACTAGTCTTTATCCATATTTAGATAATCTAAAATAAAAGGCTAAAGAAATTTTTAGCATGATAGTTATGGTGGAGGAAGTGATCTTACCAGTATTTGATGATAATCACCATAGCATAGTCTGGGATTTAGAGGGAGCATTTTACTCTGAGCTAAATAAGAAGGTGTTGTTTTACTGTTTGTTTCTTGCATGCTTAAGAATATCCTCTTTTTGTTTCCTGTTTTTTCTCATTACAACTATTTTTAGTTGTTGTTTATACATAGGGGTGGATGGTGAGGTAATAATATAAATCCTGTCAATAAATCTGAGCTTTTCCAGAGAGAATTTGTGATAGAAGGATAGTTTTAAATTCACTCAGATAGCAAGGTAAGAAGAATCAGTGGCATTTGGTTGCTAGATAGCTAGCAAATTCATTTGCTGCCTCATCAAGTTAACAATTTGTGGATCAGAACACGTTGACTTTGATTAATTTCATATTGAATTTATGTGTGGATAAGCCTTTCTATCTGCATAAGGGAGAAAAGGCCATAGCACTGTAGGTGCAATGAAATTACTGGTTAATTTATATTATTTAAGGTAAACAGTATTAGATTCTATAATTTCATTTCATTCTTTGTTTCCAGATGTTCTTTGGTGGCACTTTGTCTAAGCTCTATTTTATACTTGTCAGAACTTTATTTTCTATAAAATTCTTTTGACCTTGAAGAAACATGTCAGAGCTTAAGTTGATGGCTACTTGGTGAATGCTCATGGTCCTTTTCTTCTATTTTTTTGCAAGTGTATTTTATCTATGTTGTCTAAATAGACTGTAAGCCTTTGAGGCAGGAGTTGAATATAATCACACTAGTGCTCTACAGCAGCTAATGATTAACACTTGAAATGTTTTCTTATTTTTACCCTCTTGGTTTAGTCAAATAGTCATTTTTTATTGGTTTAGTCATATAGTCATTGTGTTATCTGTTTGTACAGTGATGTAAATTCCTGTCACTTGGTTGAATGTTAGATTCCTAACATACGATTAATGTGAAGTATGTGAACCTAGAAATTACATGTGCAAGCAGAATTTTAAATAGCCTGAAAAGTGGAGATTTTCCAGTAATATACAGTGGTAACCTTGACTTTGAAGTAAATGAAAAATTTAAGAGGTATTTTGAACCGAGCTAAACTAAAACCTAGTGATGATAGAGGGGAAAAAAAGAGATAGATTTGGAAATAAATTGGTGACCTCTGGGATGACCATAGGAAAATCTATTTATTGTAAAATGGAGGTAAATAATAATTACTGTCTTACAGGGTTGCAGAGATTAAATGAGGTAAAGTAAGGGGGAAGTGCCAAGTACAGTTGTCTAGCCCTCAGGTATTCAATAAGTAGCTATGAATGTTACTTATAAACACATGAAAGATTAACTCTTGTGATTAAAAACAATGACAAAACTATCTCCCCTCCTAGTGGGTAGTATATAGATAATTAAATGAATAAAAACATGATTAATTTGAGAAATTGTGCCTGTCCCATGGTAAGCACTGAGTAAGTGTAAGCTATTGCTACTATCTGGCAAAAACAATTTGTTCTGCTTGTGTGGCCGGCCATTTCCCAAGTGAGCCTTATGATCAGGGAAAGGCATCCTTTGTTACTGGTGTCCTGGAGCAACAAGAGAATCAGTTAAGTGGGGGCAGTAAGTATCCTATTATTTACTACTTTATGTCCCTTTTTCTTTTATGGCTTTCAACTTTTATTCTCTCCTTAAAATTTTCTCCTCTGATAATGCTAACAATTGCACGCTATGGCAGATGCAGGCATTGATTGATTGGTGATGACACTTGAATATCTGACAGTAGATGCTAACTCTCACTCCATGGGACTTCCCTGGTGTCCTAGTGGTTTGATCCTAGTCCAGGAACTAAGGTCCCACATGCTGCGGGGCACGGCCAAAAAAAAAAAATTTTTTTTTAAAAGGGGGAAAAAAATAAAGTAGCTAACTCTTACTCCACACCAGTCTTATTTCTTCCACATTTTCATTAAAAACTGTGTTATGACTAGAAATATGTACATGATTATATACATGCCAGAAATGTTTTATTGATGCAGAAATCTTGTAAATGTTTTTCACTGATAAAATAGGAGCTTGCTTTATTAGAAACAGTTTAAAGGAACAAATAAATTTGAAACATAAGCTTATTTAGCTCATCCTTTTATATCTAATGTCTACCAACTACTTTTTCTGAGTACACTTATGTGTTTCAGCCGTTTTGTTGTTTATTGATAAGGTGTGAGAACATGGATGTTATGATTATAGTATTCTTGAGAGTAAATTTTATCATTATAGCATATCAGCGAAGCTTGCTGACGAGCAGGTAGAAAGGGGATGAAAAGAAGCCAGTGTTCAAGGTTATTGGTAGTGTACTAAAGGTCACAGGTAGGTAATTCATGACAGGAGGAGCGAAGATGTTACTGTGCCAAAAAAGGAAAGTCATTCCCCAAAGACCAAAGGTTGAAAATAGCTAAGCTAATTACTGCTTTGTTTCTGTGTATGATAATGGAATTATATATATATATATTACTTCCCATATTAGATATGAAATCATATCCAGTATCTCTGGGCAACCTTTATTTTTCCTTTATTAACACTAAAAATATACTAAGGTTAGGAGTGGAAATTAATTCCAGTGATTTTGTGATTTTTAAAGATTTTAAAAAAATAATTTGCCATTAACAACGCATGCTGTTTTTTTTATCTGTTTGTGTGTGTGGTTTTTTCCGGCTCTGTATGAGTGCCTCTTTCTTCTGACTGTGTATGTGTCTCCATTTCTCTCTGTGTCACATTCTCTCTTTGGCTATCTGTGCATGTGTGTGTCTACTTGGTGTGTGTGTGTGTATGTGTGTGTTTGAGGTCCACTGTGCATATGTGTGTGGCTCTTTGTGGGGAGGGTCTCCCATCAACCTTATACTTTTATACTTTTTGAGGGTCCATATTACTTAGCAATTCTTTCCGTTATAGGTATTTACCAGGCTCCTTTAAAAAAAACACTATAGTTCTGATTTATTGGGCTCCGTTTGAAGAATTATGAATTTAGAGTAAATATGTACTTTAAATACCTTTTAGTATAAGAGAAAAACATTAGTATTCAAAATGATCTTATCTCCTTAAGTATTTAAAAATTTCCTACATATGTATCTGTTGCATTTCATGTATCATTCCAAGATATTAAATGAGTGAGAGATTGTATAAAACTTTTTTAAAAATTACCTAGTAAAGGCTAGTGCCTTGATTTGATTTAAATGTAAAGAATGCATTTTACCTGTACCCACTGAGGGGGGATCCCCAAGACTACCCCCAGGTTTGATGATTTGCTGGGAGGATTCACAAGACTCAGCATAAATTTGTACTCATGGCTGTGGTTTATTATAGTGGAGTATACAAAGTAAAATTAGTAAGGAGAAAAGGCACGTGTGGCAATTTCTGGAGGAAGCTAGGCACAAGCTTCCAAGAGTCCTCTCCTAGTGGAGTCACAAAGGATGCACTTAATTCTTCCAGCAGTGAATTGTGATAAAATATGTGAAATGTTGTCTACCAGGGAAGCTCATTAGAAACTCAATAGTCAGGGTGTCTACTGGGAGCTGGTCACATAGGCACCCCCTGTGTAGCATGTAGCAAAATTCCAGAAGGAAAACAGGTGTTCAACGTAAACCATATTGTTTGCACAAACAGTTCAGGTACAGTGAGCCACTCTTATCAGGGAATGGTAGTAACCTTCCCAAAATACAAGTTCTCAGATACCAGCCAGAGGCCACCCTTGCAAGCAGGCCTGAGGGTAGCAGTCTCAGATGTGTTATGTTTAACTCTTTTCTGCGCACTGTGCTCACTTTAGTATTTAATTACAGAGTAGTTTGTCATGGAAGTTTAATTACTTGACGCTCAATATAATAGTCTCTTGACTAATTTCTTATTAGTTTGTATTTTCCAGTTTCTATTATACTACTACTGTTTTCATCCATCCTTGTGACTAAGAAATAGACAAACTGTTATACCTATTTTATTTTAAAGTAACATGAGTGGATATTTACTATTTTAACTTTAAAATATGTGTTGTAAATATAATAGGATATTAAGCTTATATTTTCATTCAAATGAAATTCTGCTTATTTTGGCACACCATTTAATTTGTACAATTTTACATGTATTTCCAGTTTAGTTATTAATTATACCTAAGCCTGTTAAACTTTAAGTCCTGTTTTTTAATACACTACTGTCTTTTTTGCTTGACTCATTTGGATTTTACTTACATATATTGAATATAAACCTCTTTTAACTTTCATTTTGATTAACTCCCTGGTTTTTTTTTTGTTTTGTTTTGTTTTTTTTGCGGTACGCGGGCCTCTCACTGCTGTGGCCTCTCCCGTTGCGGAGCACAGGCTCCAGACGCGCAGGCTCAGCGGCCATGGCTCACGGGCCCCGCCGCTCCGCGGCATGTGGGATCTTCCCGAACCGCGGCACGAACCTGCGTCCCCTGTATCGGCAGGCGGACTCTCAACCACTGTGCCACCAGGGAAGCCCTTAACTTTTTATTATTAATTTTTTCCTAAGATTTTAACCTGAATCTGATGTTTTGATAGTTTATACCTGGGTAGCAAGTATGAATTTGTTAATATATTTTAAAACTACTTACATGTAGACTCGAGAAAATTAACACTGTATTAAGTGTTGCATTTTATGACTTTGCAAACCTGCATAATCAATAATGTTGACAGATTTTTAGTTTTGCTTTTCATAATGATACCAATTTGGTCTCCATTGCATACTTATGAATTTTTAGAAGAGATAGTTTATTATTAACATTAAACTTTGCTTTTTCAAGAATTGCTATGAACTTGAGAGAATATTTATGGTTGTTGTTTCAGGGTTAGGATTTAGTGATAGTATTCATATGGTGAAAAACTGACTGAATGGGAGACAAGGGAAAAAACCTATGAACTTCAGGTAGTCTGCTGGTGAGAGAAATCTTTGCATTCATGGAGTCATTAAATGTTCATCTGTAGCAGTGTACTAGATGCCAGGAGGGATTTGATGATTGGTAAAAAAAAGTGTTTCACTCTGAATTCATCAAAGTTATTTGTTTCACTCATACAGTATCCTGAAGGACGTTTATTATACAGGCATCCTATGAATGAAAAAATAATAACTTTATATGACCATATTCATAGATATAGAATATATAATAACATGAGTTTAGAGTGAAGTGATTTCAGTTCCAACTACAAAGATGAGGGAAAACAAAATGAAGAAGATGATGTAAGAGTAGTCTTTAAAGGATGGGTAAGAAAGAGTTCAGTAGTAAGTACTAGGCAGGGCAAGGATATTTTAGGGAAAGAAAATGCCTTTGCCAGTAGTAGAAAGATAAAGTAGGACTAGGTATGTTTCATAAGAAATTATAAGTAGTGCAGATTGGACCAGAGCATGGCGTACTTGAGGGCATTGACTCTGGATTCCAGACTGAAGAGGTTGTATTTGAGAACGCTTGAAAGCAGTTGAGTCAAGGGATGAACATGATCAAAGCAATATATAAAACGTATAGAATGATTAATATGGCTCCCGCATTAAGGATGAGAGATAGTCATGAGGCTTTTAGACCAAAAATTAAGGCAGTAGTATCATGGAAGTAAAAAATAATCAAGGATGAGTTGGGTAATTACAAAAAACATTGGAGAGATCAGGAAGAGTGATTTGAGAGAATATCATTGGATTTGATATATGAACATTCTGGGAAAGTAAATTTGAGTAGACTGGAAGCAGACCCAGAACTTAGGGGATAAGAATGGTCAGTTAATAAAGGGAAGGCACTGGGCATTGCAGTTTTTTATAAGAAGTTTGATGGTCAAAAGAAGAGGATAGAGAACTTTAAGCAAGGGTTTTGGAGTTGATGGGATGGACTTATTTTGGGGAAGTAGGCAGGACATCTCATTCACCAGAGACAGAAAAGGATAATAGAGATATGTGAGGATGGAAGAATTTGGCTAAAGAAGCAGGTTGAGAAAACTTAATTCATGACACGTTATCTATAAAAGTGAAATAACAGATGGAAACAGTGAATGCCTTCTTTCCTCAACTGTCATCTTAATGACTTTTTTCATATTATCTTAGGAAGCATAATATTTTCTCGTGAGGATGTTTACTCTTTTCTCTTTTCTTATCGTATAGAAATAAGTATACTGTGATAATGTTGTATTTATATATGTACACTTAAATTCTATAGCTGTATAGCCTCTGTGGATTAATCTTTTATTCTTTGGATTTCTGAATTACTGAGCCCAGGGTCTACTTGCCTTTGGTTACAGAAACTCATTAATATATAAACTTACTATGACCCATGTCTTTTTCTTTCTTTCTTTCCTTTTTTAAATTTCCCTCTTTACCAGTACATGGATATCACTTGTACTTAGGACATGATAAATGATTCCAATTTTGTCATCTCTTATGGTACCTTGTTAGGTCTTCACTGGAAACTTTGTAGACTCTAGTAGATCTAACATAGCCCATTTTGGATGAAAGAGTACTTTACCAAGGAGGACACATGGTAAAAAGCTAAGGAATTGCTATGTTTGTTGCTGATACACTATGCAAGTATTTTTCTCCTTTTATGATTTGTAAGTCTTGACACCTATATGCAATTTTTAAGAATTTAAAGTAAAAATGATATATATCGATGGAAAGCATCTGCAGGGCATTGTTCATATTGACTTTTGTTCATCTTTCCATTTCTGACTTTCTGTATTTAGAATTTGAAGATTATGGTTTCTAAAGCATTCGTTTCGTTACTTCAGTAAATACTGATTGAGCATCTGCTACATGTCAGAATGGTACCATGCACTCTAGGCATAACTTTTTCTTAAGCCTTCCTCTGTGTGTGTGTGCCTGTGTGTGTGGAGAGAGAGGGAAAGAACCTGACTAAATTATGATTATCAATACTGTGTAAAACAAGTCCCAAATATAAACTTCATTCTGAATGAATTTTGCTTATTTATTATAAAACAATTCCTAAAGCATGGTTTTTAAAGAAACTAAAATACAGAGTTTCAAAAAAAATGTTTCCCAACAGGTGGGAAGGAGAAACCAAAAACAAGTGTAGAAGACTTACAAATTAAGAAGGCAAAGAAGAAGAAGAAAAAGAAACACAAAGAGAATGAAAAACGGAAGCGTCCAAAAATGTATAGCAAATCTATTCAAACCATCTGCTCAGGATTGCTGTCTGATGTTGAAGATCAAGAAGCCAAAGGCATCCTAAATGATAACATAAAGGATTACAGTGGAAAGAATTTGGATACCAAGAACTATGATTCCAAAATTCCAGAGAACAGTGAGTTTCCATTTGTCTCATTAAAGGAGCCACGGGTTCAGAACAACCTCAAAAGGTTGGACACTTTGGAGTTCAAACAGCTCATTCATATTGAGCACCAGCCTAATGGAGGTGCATCAGTTATCCACGCCTACAGCAATGAACTCTCCCACCTGTCTCCTGTGGAGATGGAGAGGTTTGCAGAAGAGTTTGTGGGTCTGGTGTTCAGTGAAAACGAGAACTCTGCAGCTTTCTATGTAATGGGTATTGTTCATGGGGCAGCTACTTATTTACCTGATTTTTTAGACTACTTTTCATTTAATTTTCCCAATTCACCAGTGAAAATGGAGATATTGGGAAAGAAGGATATAGAGACAACAACTATGTCCAATTTTCATGCTCAGGTAAGAGGTTTTAGTTTTTTTATTTTAACTTTTAATTATATGTTTTAGGCAAGTTTCTGTTCTTTGTTCCTCATTTTGCTATACGTTTGAAATAAAGAGATAAGAATATAATGAAACCTCTTGGGAATATTAAGAATAAATTACTTTCTTGATGTGAACGCTAGAGGTTAAATTTCAGCTTCTATTTATCTGTGTTTTTTTTTTTTTTTTTTAAAGAAAATCAGTGAAATAATTAAGATTCTGTTGTCCTTTTTACCGTGGATTTATTTTGGAAGTGAAATGAATTTCGCTATGTATTTTTCCAGTCCATACAATAGTTCTCTTACTTGAACATCACTTAAAATTGTCTTCTTGCTTTATGCAGTAATGCTTTAATGCTTAGCATTGCATGCATCATGTGGAAGGTGCTGAATAAATGTTGGCTATTAAATATATTGTGATACAAAGGAATCATCAGTTAAATATGTGATTATGTGAGAAAATGAGCAGACCAGTGCATATATTGAGCTACTTTCTATTTCCTACCCTTCTCTGTGTTGTAGAATATAGATTATTTTAAAAGCAGAGACAGGGCTTCCCTGGTGGTGCAGTGGTTGAGAGTCCGCCTGCCGATGCAGGGGACACGGGTTCGTGCCCCGGTCCGGGAAGATCCCACATGCTGCGGAGCGGCTCGGCCCGTGAGCCATGGCCACTGAGCCTGCGCGTCCGGAGCTTGTGCTCCGCAACGGGAGAGGCCACAGCGGTGAGAGGCCCGCGTACCACAAAAAAAAAAAAAAAAAGCAGAGGCAGAATCCAGTCCACTGGCTCTTGGAAGTGAATGTAGGCCCATCTAAGTCTGGCGCATTGTTACTCAGAGCAGAGACTGCTTAGGTCAAAGATCAGCCAATTTTCACATTTATTTGTGCTAAACTTTCGGTATTGTAAGTAATAATTGACATTCTAGTTTGGAAAGAGGAAAAAAGTGAAGAAAGTTTCAAAGGGATCTTTTAGTGATCATCTATCCCGAACTTTCTCAACTTAAACAAACGTAGATAGGAGTAACTTAGGGTTTTAAGGTTACTCAGTGCCAGGTTACACAACAGTGCCAGGAATAGAACAGAATTTCCTTAAACTTCATCCAGGTCTCTTTTCCTTATTTTGAGTATATTTCTTTTTTTGATATGTGTTCAAGTTATAGTCTCCACCTTAAATGATAGTCTGGACATGCAATAACATCCACTCATACCAACCCCCCACCCCACAGTATGTTTGGTGTACATTGTGTAATATACTGAAGTCTAGAAAATATACTGGTATTTAAAATTTTAATGTGTGTGTGGGGGGTACTTATTGCCTATATAACATGTTTGAGAATTGGAATTTAAATATTTTTTAGAGCCGAAAGGGAGCTGTAGAGCATCTGTCACTAGCCCTGTCATTTTATAGAATTTCAGAATGGTTAATAATTTGTCTGAGATTACACCTGTGTTTAGTGGTAGAACTAGACTGTCATCTAGTGATAGTATCTACTATATTTATTGAATGCTGACTGCCAGGACTATTCTAAGCACTTTATATGTAATAACTCATTTACTCTTCATTACAATTTAATTTTAGCAATGAGGAAACAGTGAGAGAAGAAATAATTGCCCAAAGTCTTTTGGTATTAGATCATTCATTTGTTTTTCATTTATTATGTCTGCTAAGTGCTAGGTTTTATGGTAGGCCTCTTGACTTCCAATGTGATTTGTTTCCACTGTATCATAAACTTTCTGCTGCCATACTATGCAAGTTATTTCCATCATCTTTTAAACGTCACAATACTTACATTTGCTTTTCAGATAGCTTTTAAGGTTAGGAATTACTAATTTTTTATTAAATGATAATTTTCATCCTAATTTGTGCAGTATGTACAACATGAAAACCATGCTTCCTTTTATTAAATACAACGTGATGCTGGGACTTGTTAATCATGCCAGTGTGTGGCTAGGTTGTGGGTCTCAAGTCCTTGAAGTGCCACCTACCCTGGTTGCCATTACCTCTTAGGGTTCTTGGATAATACGTATGGCACAGAGAAAACTCTAGGCAGATGCATCCTCTTTGTTACCAGTTGTGGCTCTGGCCCCCTATCTATGTGATCTGCAAGGACTGCTTTTAAATAATTAATTAATTAGGCTGTGTTGGGTCTTCGCTGCTGCTCCCTAGTTGTGGTGAGCGGGGACTACTCTTTGTTGTGGTGCACGGGCTTTCTCATTGCGGTGGCTTCTTGTTGTGGAGCATGGGCTCTAGACGTGCGGGTTTCAGTCTTTGTGGCACACGGGCTCAGTAGTTGTGGCTCGCGGGCTCTAGAGCGCAGACTCAGTAGTTGTGGTGCATGGGCTTAGCTGCTCCGCGGCATGTGGGATCTTCCCGGACCAGGGCTCGAACCCTGTCCCCTGCATTGGCAGCTGGATTCTTAACCACTGTGCCACCAGGGAAGCCAAAGGACTGGTTTTAGTTCTGCAGCTTTAGATTTCATGGCAGGAAGCTGCCTGTGCACAGTCCATGTGCCTTTACCTCAGTATCCTCCAGATCCAGCCACTCCTATGGTATGAAGAGGAGTATCTAGCAAAAAGCTTTCCTGAACTGGTCATTTGATGTTTCCTCAAACTGGATTTTTACTTTGCTTGTTATTTTAAGAGCTTAGAAGACTGAGGAAGTTGTTTTCTGCAGACCAGTTTTGTTTGGTTGTTTGTTTAATTAAAACCAGAGCAGCGAAAAGAATTTGCCCTAAATTCTGTAGAAACTAAAAGAGGACAGTATAGGTAAGATGTAGGTGTTTCTATGATCTTTATAGTGATAATGCTTTTCTTTGTGATAATACTCTGTAGTTGTCACAGAAATTCATTTTTGCATTTGTTTAGCCTTTATCCTTGAAACATGTTAACTTGAGATTTTTTTGTGTGTGTATGGGTATATATATGTAAACACACATGCACGTGCACATGCACACACACAATACTGACAAAAGGATCAAGACATCCTGTTCTTTGATTTTGGAATTCTTTTTACTTGCATAATTCTATATTTCGTCTTCATCTATATCCCTGCCGATTGCCTGAAGAATCTGAAGACATGGTAGAATTATATATTGTCTTATAGGTCATGTCATTTTTCTGATGTTAGTGGTATAATATCAATCAAACTGTATGAAATAAAATTCTATTTGAGAATAGAAATGGATTTTTGTAGAAAGTTTGTAACCTATCTATATCAGTTATTTTGCTGCAAATCAAACCGAAACCCTCAAAACTAAGTGGCTTAAAGATTTTTCTCACAATCTGTTGGACTCTCTGGACAGTCTTTGTCAGCTCAGCTGGGGGCGGCATGGCCTCAACCATGTCTGATGGTTTGCTGGTCAGTTGGTCTTAGGAAACCTTGCTTATTTGTCTGGCGGTTTGGTGCAATGTCGATTGGGGCGATAATCACATTTTTCTCATCATTTAGCAGGTTAGCCTGGGCTTGTACACATGTTGATAGTTGCAGGGTAAATAGAGCAGAAAGAGGGGGCAAGCCTCTGCTTGTTTTGTGTTTGCTGATGTCCCATTGGCCAAAGGAAGTCATGAGGCCAAACCCAGATTCACTTCTTGATGATAGGAGTGACACAGTAACATTGCTCAGAAGTGAGCATACATGCTTGGGAAGAGTTTTTAGCCATTTGAACTCATCCACATCTGTCTTAGTTTTTCTACCATCTGTATTTTCTTCAAATACTCATTTGGACATTGATCGTTCTCCTGTGCCTTTGATGGTAGGGAAACAGAAAGGCAAGTAAGACAGGAGTTTTATCTGTCAAGAAACAATTGAGATTTCTGTCTTGCCATACAATATTTAATCAGCATGCACTCCAAACTCTGTAGTAAGAACTGTGAGAATATGAAAACTGGGGCAATTATCTTCTAATCACCCTTTTCCCTCCCGCAAACTCTAAATCTTATTTTTTATTTTAGCCTGGTTCTGAGTTGCTTGTAGCAAATAACTTATGTCAAGTGTTAACTCATAATTAAATGGCTAATATTTTAATAGTGAAACAGTTATTAAATCTGGTCGGATCTGTTAGCCTTGCCTCTCTGCAAAATGAGGGGAGAGAACTAACATTTACTGAATTCATGGGTCATTCACCATGCTAGGCCAGTAAACATGATTTGACATACCGTCTTTGACCACTGCCAGCCTTTGTACTGAATTTTCATTTTGACCAGTTGTGCTTGTCATGTCCTCCTTGAATGCTTTTGAACTGATCTGTTATGGCAGGTACCAGATGTTCTAATTGAGAGACTTTTTCCTTATTTTAGTTATAGTTACATGGATATTTTTGAAATGTTGATTATATGTTATTTCTTGTTATATGTTTTAATTTGAAAGGATATGCCAGATGTGATGGGGAATGGCTCCCCCTTGTGGCACACATATTTTTGTTAGATGTTCAGATTGCCTCAGTAGGAATGTGGTGAGCTGGTCTTGTTTTTTAAAATACGAGACTCCCTTCTTTCCTCTTGCCCTCCCCCCCAAAAAGCTCACCAGAATTGAACCAATAGCCTCTTCTGTCCTCACCCCCTCAATTTTTTGCTGTAATAACTGTCCTGTTTTTGTGTTTTCTTTGGATTAATGATGATACTAGCTAGAAGCATCTATAATATCTTCTATATTTATTATGGATAACTATACTGTATAAAGTATAAAGTATTTATAACGTATTCTGTGGAATTTTTACTATCTTGGGATGTTATAGGTACGCTAAAAGAAAACAAGTAAATAAGAAAAACAGGTTTTGAAGTCAAAATAGTTTGTCTAATACTGGGCCAAATAAGTTATGTTTGTTTACTGTGAGACTTCTCAGAACCTAGCCTTTAATAGTGTGTGGTGAACCTCTCAAACAGGAAGAGTTTTCCAAACTTACTGGACTATAGAATCCTCTCTTCAGGGACTGACATATCAGGGAATACATTTTGGGAAACAGCATTATTTCAAGTGAGTCATGCCTCATGGTTTTTTGAATTACATGTGTCCATATTCGCTTCCCTTGTTGCAGCAGTTTTTATAAGTAAAATAAGAGAAAGCAGTATTGAGACTTACAGATTTACTTTTGGCAATGTATTTCCTGTCATAAAGGCTACTTTTTTCTTTGTAGCAAGCCAAACTCAGAATCATAAGGTTGTGTTTTTGTTTTTTAAAGATTATTTACGTAAAGAAAAATGAATAGGGTTTAGTTTAAACGTGATGTAACAGTTATTTTCCCATTAACCAAAGCTTCTGAGATTTTGTTATTGACACTTACTGGCAGAGGGTTCAAGAAGTCTTTTATTTCCTGCTCTCCAGTCTCCCCCACCCCCCCTTTAAAACATTTATAGAGAATAAATGAAGGGAAATGTGAAAATACAGTCATGGTGGTGGTAGGGTTTTTGCTGGGTAGGGAGACTCCAGGGGAGGTTTAGATTAAAAATGTTACATCTGTCAACAGCTTTTGCAAATATATGAATAAGTATCATTTCTGTCTTTTATTGTGTTTTTTGAGAAGTATACCTAAATTGGGAGGAACAATACGTGTCCTCTTTGTAACTCTACATTTCCGTTTTAGGAAGCATATAGGGCATGTTTTAAAGCAGTGACATTTTTTTGGTATTTCCAATTTAATTTTTTAACTGCATCAGAAAACTGATAGTATGATGAATGTTTACTGAAGCAAATACAGTAATTTCATGTCAAGCGTCATCAGGATGTGAGATTTTCCAGATTAGTGGTTTTTCTAGATAATGGAAGCATACAGTTGTAAGGACCAAGATTTATCCTTTTCCTGAGCATATACAACATAACTTATCTCTTTTATTTTCAGTCTAGGCTTGTCATTATGATATTATAATATTGATGACCTAGGGGAGCTGCAGCTGTGCTTACCTCTTGCCCCTCCTTTCTCTTCTAAACTTGTGGTTTCTTATCCTTTATGATTTTAGATGTTAGTTAGAATTATGCCTAGTGTAGAAACATATATGTAAGAAGAGTATCCTTCTGTGAATCATGGCCTTTGTGACAGTAATTTTGACTATTTAGAGATTCTTTCAACTCTTATCTGTTTCCTTCTCCCATCCCACTGCTTTTGAGTTGTAATTGTTGGATAGATTATTTTTGGAGAATTGAGGCTTTTTTCCTTATTATAGATTTACTTTTATTCCATGTAATAGAGGAAACTGGATTATTTGCTATATAATATTGCCATATAATAGGTATCGCATAATAAAAGGTGTACTATTTACTTTTTTGTGAAAAGTGTGTGGATTATATTCTTATAATTTTTTTTACCAACTTAAGATGTATCTATATGGTTCATCAAGAAGTATATACTTTTTGAATTTGAATACATTGTTATGTGTAGTTTTCCATTTTTGAAACATTAAATTAATGGTTCAAACTGATTTAGTATATGTTTCAGGTATTGGGTTATTAATCTAGAAAGTTGTATTAAATGGTATGTAATTAAAAGTTACATTACAGTGTGTTTGTTTATTTTAATTCGGGGATAGTTGATTTATAATATATTAGTTTTAGGTGACAAGGTCAGGATTTTTATAGATTATACTCCATATAAAGTTGTTAAAAAATATTGGCTATATTCCCTGTGCTGTACATTATATCCTTGTACCTTATTTATTTTATACATAGTAGTTTGTACTTCTTAACTCCCTGCCCCTGTCTTGCTCCTCCCTCCTCCCCCATTCCCCCTCCCCCTCCGTACAGGTAACCACTAGTTTTTTTCTATATCTGTGAGTCTGTTTCTCTTTTGTTATATTCATTCATTTTACTTTTTAGATTCCATATATAAGTAATAATACACAGTATTAATCTTTCTTTGTCTGACTTATTTCACTTAGCATAATATTCTCCAGGTCCATCCATGTTGTTGCAAATAGCAAAATTTCATTCTTTTTTATGGCTAAATAGTATTCCATTGTATGTATATACCACATCTTTTTTTTTTTTTTAAACTCATCCTGTGAATCTGTTGTCTTCTGCTTTTACATAATATTCATTAATTGTTTAATCTCCTCAATATGTGAATTTATGGCCATTTTTCTAATCCCTAATGATTACTTGTATAGTATAGGTCCTTTTTTATTTTGTTCAGTCCTGGTCCTGTTTTTTTTTTTAATTTTATTTATTTACTTTTGGCTGTGTTGGGTCTTCATTTCTGCATGAGGGCTTTCTCCAGTGTGGCAAGTGGGGGCCACTCTTCATCGCGGTGCATGGGCCTCTCACTATCATGGCCTCTCTTGTTGTGGAGCATAGGCTCCAGACACGCAGGCTCAGTAGTTGTGGCTCATGGGCCCAGTTGCTCCGCGGCACATGGGATCTTCCCAGACCAGGGCTCGAACCCATGTCCCCTGCATTGGCAGGCAGACTCTCAACCGCTGCGCCACCAGGGAAGCCCTGTACCACATCTTTGTTATCCATTCATCTGTTGTTGGACACTTGGATTGCTTTTATATCTTGGCCATTGTAAATAATGCTGCTATGAACATTGGGGTGCATATATCTTTTTGAATTAGTGTTTTCATTTTCTTCAGATATATACCTAGGAGTGAAATTGCTGGATCGTATGGTAGTTCTGTTTTTAGTTTTTTTGTTGTTTGTTTTTTTTTGTTGTTGTTGTTTTTTGCGGTACGCGGGCCTCTCACCGCTGCGGCCTCTCCCGCTGAGGAGCACAGGCTCCGGACGCGCAGGCCCAGCGGCCATGGCTCACGGGTCCAGCGGCTCCGCGGCACATGGGATCCTCCCAGACTGGGGAACGAACCCGTGTCCCCTGCATCGGCAGGCAGACTCCCAACCGCTGCGCCACCTGGGAAGCCCTGTTTTTAGTTTTTTGAGGAAACTCCATACTGTTCTCCATAGCGGCTGTACCAATTTACATTCCCATCAACAGTGTACAGGGGTTCCCTTCACATCCTTTCCAACATTTGTTATTTTTGATCTTTTTGATGATAGCCATTTTAACGGGTGTGAGGTGATATTTCATTGTGGTTTTGATTTGCATTTCCCTGATGATTAGTGATGTTGAGCATCTTTTCATGTGCCTGTTGGCCATCTGTATGTCTTCTTTGGAAAAGTGTCTATTCAGGTCTGCCTGTTTTTTAATTGAGTTATACTGTATTTTAAAATTCAGATTACTTTCACAAGCTAAGATTTTGATTAATTTAATTTTTTTTTTTTTTTTTTTTTTTTGCGGTACGCGGGCCTCTCACTGCTGTGGCCTCTCCCGTTGTGGAGCACAGGCTCCGGACGCACAGGCCCAGCAGCCACGGCCCACGGGCCCAGCTGCTCCGCGGCACGTGGGATCCTCCCGGACCGGGGCACGAACCCGTGTCCCCTGCATCGGCAGGCGGACCCTCAACCACTGCGCCACCAGGGAAGCCCTAATTTAATTTTTAAAATTTAGTTTTAAATTTATTTATATCCATCCTATTGAGTCATCAGATTCTTATCTTTAATATTTGAACAATGAATGTCTTAGAAGAAAATTGCTGTTTTGTTTTAAACCTGATAGCTAAGTATATGTAATTTATATAGAGACCATACTTAGTGGAATATATCTGTGTTGTGGGTTTTTTGTTTTTTTTTTTCCTGCACTGCGTGGCTTGCGAGATCTTAGTTTCCCGGCCAGGGATTGAACCCGGGCCCTTGCCAGTGAAAGAGCGTGGAGTCCTAATCACTGGACCGCCAGGGAATTCCCTATCTGTGGTTTTAATAGTGGACAAACAGAATGTACTTTACAGTTGTAGCACATTTTGGTGAAAAGGGGAGAGAATTGTGCTTTTATTTTATTATAGCAAATTATGTGTTTAAGTGAATTTACATATAGTATATATGTATTTTGCCATGAGGTGACCAGAACTATGAAGATTCAAATACCATATTTAAGGTTATAATCCGACAAATAGAGTCTGTATTACTTTACTCTTTAAAATTCAGTTTCTCCCAAATATCCTTTGAAATATTTATGAATTTTAATAGGGTATACTTTAAAAAAAATCATCAAAAGATATAGCCTCCTTTTAGGTAGCCTCAAAATAGACATAGGAGAGGAGGAAAAGTCAAATTTGTTTTAATTTAGTCTATTGTGTTAAAATTTATAATATTTAGACGTGTTTTATTTTATTTTACTTGTAAACGAAGAACAACATTTGTAAACTTGGAAATTAATGTAAAGGAGTAATTTGAATGAAATGATATGGCTAGGTCAGTAATGTTCTCTTCAATCAGTGAAATGATCATTCCAACCTAAAACAGCAACATCTGGTTAAATCAAAGTTAGTTAAGTACTTAAGTTATAAGTCATTTGTCTTTAATATTACCACCCAAGAAGCTTTACTTATTTTTTCTGTTACTAAATGATACATGTTTTTACTTAACATTTAAACACAGAAATTTTACTCTAAGAGGGCTGAATGTTAAACTTGTTAATAACTAGTTCTGGTTTTTTTTTTTTTAATATTTATTTATTTGGTTGTGTCGGGTCTTAGCTGTGGCACGCAGGCTCCTTTAGTTGCGGCTTGAGGGCTCCTTAGTTGCGGTTCGCCTCCTCCTTAGTTGCAGCAGGCGGGCTCCTTAGTTGTGGCATGCAAACTCTTAGTTGTGGCATGCATGTGGGATCTAGTTCCCTGACCAGGGATCGAACCCAGGCCCCCTGCATTGGGAGCGAGCAATCTTAACCACTGCGCCACCAGGGAAGTCCTACTAGTTCTGTTTTTTTGATTATTAATTGTATTTATCCCTTCTCTATAGTTAAATACTGTTATAGTAGGGTTTTTGTTTGTTTTTTTTTAGAATGGAAGCAGTTATTTGAATTGCATGGCAACCACTATGTAGAACTCCAAAATCTATTTCAGTTATTTGAGAAATGAGTTATTTCATGTTTTTGCCTATTAAATAAACTGTTATAATTTCAGACTTTACATTTCCTCAGAGTAGATTGTCTCTGACTCTTAAATCCTAACATTCATATTAAAGAGCATTCTTTCTTTATTGATGTATCTTTTGTATGCATGTATTTAGTTCTTGCACATACTCCCTTGGAAAAAAAGAGTCCAGTAGACCATATATGTGTTTGCCTTTTGCTTTAAAAGTATGTTTAAAGTACCCATTTCTTTGCGAGAGCTCATAAATTCAGTTGTGCTTAGTACTTTGGAAGGATTCCCTCCCTGAACATTCCTCCCTGCCCTAATTATTTAGTTGATAATTGAGTCACTGTCCAAATTATTCAGCTGATCCTTGTTGATGTTGATAATTGAGTCACTGCCCAAATTATTTAGTTGATGTAGTAGAATGAACCAGCTGGATGGCAAAGACTTTCTTGATTCTGGCTTTGTTAGAACTAGTTAACGATTTAGATGAGTCATCTAAGTTTAAACAAGACAGAGAAGATTGAGGCACAGAAAATTTACTTATTTGTGTGAAGTGGAAATATTACCTAATGTGATTTGTAAGTCAAATGAATATTTCAAAGCACTTGTAAATTTGTGTTTTACAATAGAAGGTGTTTGATTTCATTGAATGGTCTTCTCTCAAAAACACATATGACCATTTGCAGATCCAAAACTGAAGCCACAAGCTCAGAGTCACGCAACAGAATTGATATCAGTTCTTATAAATTTGCTAAATTTCAACTTGATATTTTTAGCTTTGTTAGACTGCATTACAGAAGTGCATAGTGATGACTAATTTTCCTGTTGTAGTACTCTTAGTATATCTAAACATCTGAAGCCTAAATATTGTTGTAGAGTCAGATTTTAACTTTTAGCTCTCTCAGTACTGGAGATGCTAGGAACTTTTGGGAGAGAAGAAAAAGGTCAGATCATGAGTACAAAATGGGGACACAGACCCCAACTTTTTTTTGTAACTTGGGTATTGGAGCAAGGTTTTATGGTTCTGAGAAGTGAATTTGTGATAGTGCATGAAAACTTAACCTTGTAATTCTGGTAAATTTATTAAGGAATTAATGTATCATTGTTATGCTGTTTTGCTTATTATGCTAAAAAATAAAATTCTCAAATGTTCTGTTACGATAGAACTTTTATTGTCATGTTTTTGTTGTGGGTGGGGGCTTAAATACATTGATACAGAATACTATCTATATCAGCTGCAATTGTGGGAATTCACCTTGTGATATGAAAATATTTTAGAGTCTGTGTCCCTGATGTGATGAAAGCTCATCCATCTGGGTTTGCCTGGTACGGGACTTTCCATTTTAAAACTGGAATAGACCCAGGCAAACTGAGACAATGTAATTTCCCTACAGTTAGTGGCCATAAAGGCTGATCCAGAGAAAAAAATAATTAGGATTTTGCTTGAAGTTTGTTTATGAAAAGAAGTTGTTTTGCTTTAAAAATACTCTTGTTTACTACTGTTAGTATATGAGGTTTCTTTGCAAGATTTAAATGTGTTTTTGAAAACTTAGGTACCAGTGATCCTTGAGGTATATATAGGTTGTTTTATTTTGGTTGATATTCAAATGATACCCATTTGCTCACACTGTACAATTACTGTTTTCTTTAGCAATCCGAGGTAAATCTTTCCGGTTAAGGAAACTCAAACTCAAGGAATTTAAGTGATTTCTGGAGGTCACATAGCTGGTAGATAGCAAAGGTAGACAGATTTGGGACCTAGGACTTTTGGTTCTCAAGCTCTAGTAGATTTTCATCAGAAAAATGTAAACTGGATCCTAGTTAACATGCTAAGATCATTCCTGGTGGCCTTTTGGACATACAAACTACTGGTGATGGTTAAATGCAACGTTTTCAGAGGGTCTACTTTTGAAAATTCTGACAAAAAGATATGAACCATTTAGGAAAATATAGGTACAGGAACTTCTGAATATAATTTCAGTGGCACTGTAGATCAAATAATAAACTGCTCTGTTATAAGGAGAAATTATAGTTAGTTGTCTGGAATTACGCTGTTTATCTCAACTGTATTTTCATAAGCAGTGTGTAGGAATAGCTAGAGAAGGTGAAATAGCTTGATTTTGTGCCGATCTTTTCTTTTTTCTTTTTTTTTAAGTGCCTTATTTTTTTTTACTGTTTGTGAAAGGCTTTTTTTTGTTGTTTTGCTTGCCACACATTATGTTCTAATATTTTCAGACAACATAATTTAGTGTTATCCAGTGATAACAGGCATTATCTTATGTTTAACTTAATTAACTCCATATCCTTCAGGTAAAAAGAACGTATTCTCACGGTACTTATAGAGCTGGCCCAATGCGACAGATCAGCTTGGTGGGAGCAGTAGATGAAGAAGTGGGAGATTACTTCCCTGAGTTCCTTGACATGTTGGAAGATTCACCATTTTTAAAAGTAAGAGAAAACAATATCAAGCAATCTAAGTTGTGGGAGTTACTTTCATGCTATTAGTGATAACAGATCATGGCTGTTTCAGAATTATAAAAACTTTGATTTCATTTCAATTATAAGGAAGGAAAGGAAGAGATGACAAAGTAGAAGTAATTCTTGTGTAGTGTTGTGTGTGTGACTTCTCAGGTACTAATTTTAATGGCAAAGCTAAGTGGTGGAACAGAAAATAACACTTGCCTGTAGCTGCCACTTTAGGAAAATAAATTCCATCCGTTTATCAGCTTTTTATAAACTGAGTGCCAGAGGATTTAAGAGGTACAGGAAGGATGTCTACTAAATTAAAGCGTTCAGGACAAGGGAATGGCAGTTTGGGTTTGTGGAAAACTGGCCTGGGAAGTTGTATAACTATTTCAATCTTGCGAGATCCTACCTGGGTTGGGCAAGCCGTTTAAACTTTCTAGGCTTCAGTTTCCTCATCCATAAAATAAGGTATTTAAACTATGCAGCTTTAAGGCCCCTTTAAATGATTTTTAGCCAGATTCTGTTCTGGTTTTTTTTTTCCCCCAACAGTCTCTGCATTCCAGAAAATATTTCTTCTTATGGGTGGCTGGGGCTATCTTATTGAGAGAAAAATCTCTGATCTGTGTAGTTAGGTCAGTTATTTAATCAGTAATTCAAAGCTAAAAATGTGACAAGATCAGTTTGTCTCTAGTATTTGCCACATAATCTGTTAAACATCTCTTCTTTTTTCACTTCTGCATACTTAATTTTCTAGTCTATATGTGTATATATATCTTTTCTTCCTTTTCTTTTTCACCCTACTCCATTCCCCTTTTATTTCCTTTTTTGTTCCTTTTAAACCTTTGGTTCCTTGTCTGTTTCACCCAACTAGTGACATGGAATTTGGTTGCACTTATTTTGAGTGCTATTTTAAAAACACCATCATTTAAATATTTATGTTTCAGATTTTAATTTTAAAAGCAAATGAGCTAAATGCATTCTTTCTGGAGAAATTTAATTTGACAAGCTCCCCTTTTTGGAAAGGGGGTATGGTTTTTAAAAAAATACTCATTTTGTCACCATTCCATGGATAGTGGCCCTTGGTCATTTCTCTTTTCTTTTCAAAGATGTTAATTCCTGCTTTTAGACCAGCAACCTTTTCAAGAAACTACTACACAGAAATAAATTTTGATTTTGGTTTAGTTTTCCTTTTTGTTTTGTTAGGTTTTGATTATAACTAATCAGAGGTATATCTCCCCTCCCCCCCCCTTTTTTTTTTTTTGCGGTATGCGGGCCTCTCACTGTTGTGGCCTTGAACCCATGTCCCCTGCATCGGCAGGCGGACTCTCAACCACTGTGCCACCAGGGAAGGCCCACCCCCTTTTTTTTTGAGGTATCCATTTTTTAAACTCAGTTGTTCATTTTTATAGATTCTCATGGAAGACACTTATTTTGCCAACTAATTAACATCATATGACCCATATATTTGGGAGAAGGAAGAATAATAAATGATAAATACAGTGAATCATACCTCTGGCAGGGTTGGGGAAGTGGGGGAAACCATCCAAGAATAATTACTCTCTTGTTATGTTTGAAATAGAATATTATGAAGGAAAATTTATGAATATATATGAATATATTTAAAATAGGTATGTATTTCAAATGTATATATGAAATTTTGTCAAGAGGACAATAGTCTTTAATGTATATTTGAAGATACATTTTAAAAATAATTAATTTCTCTGTAATTATTTGCCTCTAGTGTACACTGCCATGGGGGACACTATCTAGTCTAAAATTAGAGAGTCGAAAAGATAGTGATGATGGTCCCATCATGTGGGTACGCCCGGGAGAACAAATGATCCCTGTGGCTGATATGCCAAAGTCACCTTTCAAAAGGAAAAGGTATGTTGGATATAAATGTTTTTTGCTGGGGATGGGTATTTGTACATTGGTATGTGTATATTGTTGAAATTTGGAGGAAGAAGGAAGGGAAAATTTAGAGTGTAATTGAAATGTAAGTTCAAAAATGGTTACACATGCTGATATAATTTCTTATAAGTATCAAATATAAATAAAACATGAAAAAGGTAGGCAGATGACAATAAATTGTAACTAGGAATGGAAAAAATATCATTCACAACAGAGACATAAACTGTTTTGGAATAAATTTAATGAATATTCAGAAATAAATTTAAATATTCATTTTAAGAAAACTGAAACATCTTATGAAAGATATAGAATAAGATCTAAACAAATGTTTAGATCTGTGTTCTGGATTGGACAAAAATGATAGTCCTTTGGAATTTTTAGCATTACAAATGGACTCACACTTCCAGCACTGGATAAAATAATTTTAAAGTTCATAAGGAAGAATAAGTAAAGTCAGTCTAGAAAGCTGTGAAAAAGAAGGTAAGTATGAGGGGGACCTTGTCTTACTCAATATTAAAAAGTACTATGAAGCTCAAAAAGATCATTGGAATAGGATAGAGTACACAAACAGATCAAAGTATATTGGGAACTTAATAATGAGTTAAGTGGGAAAAGAAAAATTTATTTAATGAATAATGCTGGCATAAATGAGAGTCCATTTGGAGGAAAACAAAGCCATAACCCCAGTGTTATATAAGAAGTAAGGGATTTGGACATAATAAGTAAAAAATAAAAATATTAGAATAAAATGCTTAAGCTTAGGAGAGATCTTCCTAAGCAAATATTAAAAGATACAATGATAATACTATTTGTGAGAGAAAAGACATCAACAACAAAGTTCAAAACTATGATAGACTGGCATTTGTAACATGTGACAGACCAAAGTTAATATACAAAGAGCATTTCTAAATTGAGAAGAAAAATGTAGAACAACCCAATAGAAAAATAGGCCCCAGGTAGTCGATTGTATATTAAATATATATTAAAAGAATTATGAGATATTATTTTTACCTGTTACATTGGCAAAAATTATTAACAGAGCGAGTATATTACAGGCTGGTAGGTACCTGAGGAAACAGGGTAATATATATTATTGGTCTATGGGTGAGCTTCTGTAATCATTTTTTAGAAGTAATCTAAAATAGCTCATAAAGTTTAACATATGTATACTCCTTGAACCAGGACCCCTACTTTTGGGAATTTGTCCCAAGAAATAAAAGCACTAAAGGTAAATGTATAAGAATGTTAATTGCAGCATTTATTATATTGAGATAAATTTTTAAAATGGTCTGAATGTCCATTAACAGGAGAACGGTTGAAGAATGTGGTGAAATAGTTAATTTCATAATATGAAATTTTGTCTGTTGAGCTGGATATCCATGGTACTTGAAAAGAGCAAAATGTAGAGTATATGTCCAGTATGATTCTATTTTTATGAAAAGAAATTAAAAAAACATGTATAAGAGTATATTTATGTAAGCACAGAGAAAAGTGTAGAAGAATGTACACTAGCGTAACATTGATGGGAATGGAGTGGGTGATCCTGGGGGAGATAATCCTTTTTTTAGATGTCTAAAGATGGTCTCACTGGTTATAAATTTAAGAAGAAAAAACAGAACAGGGAGAAATGGTCATAGAGTAAAATGTAGGTTATATGAGAGCAGGGACAATGTTGTGCTTGTTACTAATGTGTCTCTAGCACCTAAACAGAGTGTCTGTTTAATAAATAAATTTTGGTTCAATGAAATTTTTACTAGTTAAATTTTAAGCTGGTAGTAAATGGTAAACTTGGTGTGTATCTCAGTGATTCTTAATTTGGATTTACAAATCATTTTAAGAATCTGAAAGACTCTCCCTAGAATAATGCAGATATATACAAACTTTTACATGTAATTTAAGGGAGTTCACCAGCCCCTTGAGGAACTTGTAATCCTCAGGGATTACAATCCATGGTATATATGGTCATTTCACATCACGTTATAGTCTGACCAACTAATGACAACAGTGCCCTAGGCACTGTGCCAAATGCTTTAATAAGGTCTTAATTCATTAGAATGTGGTATAATGAGGCGAGACTTGGTTTGAAAGCCTGTTAGCTTTCCACAGAAAGCAACATCATCATCTAGCTTTCTAATACCTGTAAAACATTAATCACAAACAGCAAAAAAGTATGTTAAAGCATTGTGTGTGTGTCTGTGTGAAAGTTTATATAAAACTGTAAGACAAGAGTGCACAAAGAGTAGTAAAGTAGTAGAGTTTGAGGGTGGGAAGTTAGAGAACCAAAAAGGAAGAGTGACCCTAGGGGTAGACTAGGATGAGACGAAAAAATAATGGGGGCAATCCTGATTTGTCTCTGGAAGCAACAGAAAAATCATACAGGGAGATAAATAAGATGATGACTCCCAAAATAAATTCTTCTCACCCAGTTCCCCTTCTGCAGCAAAATTGGAGAGGGTTTCTGCAGTGAGTGAGGCCAAGTAGGCAGCAGCTTCTGTATGCATATGGATTCTAGAAGGTGAGCAGTGGAGGAGAGGCCCAGTGGGAGATGTCTGTCCTCCAGGGTGGAGCTAAAGTGTTTTTTTCCCCTTACCTCCAATAAACCGTGCATGTTTTATGGAAGCACTTATTGCCTAGTGTTTTCTTGCTGTTTATTTTTTGGTCTATCTCTCACTAGAATATAAACTCCTACGAGAGTAAGGAACTTGTCTGTCTTATTCACTACTGTCTTGTTCAGTAGCTCCAGTGCTTAGATAGTGCCTGACACAGAGTAGGTGTTCTGTAACTATTAATGCGTTTAAAAAGTTAAACCTGTCAATACATCAGTACAAATGTTTGAAGGCAATTAAGCCTTAATATGCATAAGCCTGCCTCTCTCTGTCTCTTTATATATATAATTTTGTTTCAACAGAACTACCAATGAGATAAAAAACCTGCAGTACCTACCTCGAACTAGTGAGCCTCGTGAGATGCTCTTTGAAGACAGAACAAGAGCTCATGCAGATCATATAGGACAAGGTTTTGAACGACAGACTACAGCTGCTGTTGGAGTGTTGAAGGCTGTGCACTGTGGAGAGTGGTATATATTAACTACTGCTATTTAATGGCTTCTAAAATTTTTCTTGGGAAGTTTTTCAGTAATTCTTCTTACTGTGGGGGAAAAAGTTTCATTTTCCCCTGTATTTGGATATCCTAGTTGTATAATTGTACTAAAGAAGATTTTCATTTGCTAGAATCTAGATTTTATCTTTTGGGCTTGACTGAAGTAGTTTCATTTCCTACGTGACTAGAGTTGAAAACAGTTGTCTTACCTAAGGTAATGGAAAACCTAAGGTTCACTTGGTGCTTATTGTATGCCCATTTACAAATGTTCAGTTAATTTTCTCTACTTTTAGGCCCGTATTTATTGCACAAAAGGGAGACTGAGGCTCTGGACTATCAAGTAGTGTTGTCATAGTCATATAGTTAACAAGTGGTAGAGCTGAGTCTGATTTCAGAACCGACTCCAGATTCTTGTGTTTTTTCTTGATGCTGTTTTAACTTGCTATCTTTCTAAGGTTTGGTATCTACTAAGTGTTTGTTTACCTTACTATATTAATTTTTTCTGGCTTTGCTTGTTTCACTGACTCTTTTGATAGATTAGAAAAATGGATAATTTTCTTAATGAAAATGGATAATATACTTAGAGGTGGTCATCCCATATGTTAAAAAAATTTCCATTTATTAAATTGATAAAACCCATAGAGCAAAGCTATATTTATACTGTAAGATAACTTTGCTCAATTAGGTTTTGTTTTCAAGTTGAGTATTGTTTGGGTATGAAACTTAAGATGGAATATGCTGTTTTGCTTATTAAATCAGTTGAATTAGATACTAAGTATGTAAGAAAATTTTCTAAGTAAAAAGAAACTTTTTAATTCTGAAAGTATAAAATGTCAGTATTATTGCATAGATTCCTAAGATGTTGTGAAAAATATTGCCTGTATTTTCTGTACAAGGAAATTTTTTCAGGGGCTGTGAATACAAGATTGACCCTTTGTTCAAAAGGGAAAATTTAAAGTAATATTTTATAAATTAATACTGAATGGAGAGGCCACTGTAAACTGACCTTCTTTCTTAACATAAATGAAGCTTTATCAATTTCAGATATACAAAGTAACTAGTACTGAACTAACCCTAAGAGGTCCTTAGGAAAATGACATTAATAGTTTATAATTCAATAATAATAATTTATAATTGTGTTTAAGTTAAATGGTAATTATCAAATATCTGTAGTTGTTCCCATATAGTTTCTAACATAATCTGGTTTAAAATACTAATTTTGTCAAAGAGTAAAGGCAAATTTATCTCTTTGGAAATCATTACAACCCCCTGTTTCAAATTAATGAGATTTTTCTTGAATGTTTGGTATAAAGGATTTAAGAGTGGCATCAAAATTTATTTAGGGTGAACTCTGATTTATAGATAGTATTTGTTAAAGTTAGCCATATAGTTACATTTTTTTCAGAGATAAATATTCTTGCTTCTTAGCCTTAACTTTGTTTAAATCTCTCTTAAGCTCCTTTAAATTATTGTTGGTTTATGCTTGCTTCTCCACTTTATATGTTATTTGATGTTAGAGATTGTGTCCTGTCCTTCACAGGTCCATCATAGTTCCCTATGAATAGTTACTGAATGAAAAAACACTTGAAGCTAACAATTTCACAGTGAAAAAGACTGTTGCCAAAGTATGAATATATTAGGTGGCCAGATTTAATTTGAGACAGATTTTGGAATGAGATGTTGCTAGCTCTGAGTTTTCTCAGTATTGTAAAATACAGTTTGCTTTCTATACCAATGCTGCTTTAATCTCTTAGTATTAAAGATGGTAAGAAAATAATTTGGTTGATGCTTTAAGAGGGTTTCATGGCTCTGATGCAAACGTGGTCTATGATCCCTTTATTGTTATTCCTTGTTGTTAAATTAAGCTATACTAAGGAAATTGGTGCTTTCTCTTAGTGTTCTCCTTATCTTAGTGTTTTGAGTTCTGCTCTTTTTCTCAAGGAGACATTAGGCATTAGAGTATTAGATTCTTTTTTTCATTAATTAATTTTTTTATTTATTATTTTTGGCTCTGTTGGGTCTTGCTGCTGCACACAGGCTTTCTCTAGGTGCCCTGAGTGGGGGCTTCTCGTCATTGCGGCATGTGGGCTTCTCATTGCAGTGGCTTCCCTTGTTGTGGATCACAGGCTCTAGGCGTGCAGGCTTCAGTAGTTGTGGCTCACCGACTCTAGAGCACAGCCTCAGTAGTTGTGGCGCACGGGCTCATTGCTCCATGGCGTGTGGGATCTTCCCAGACCATGGCTTGAACCCGTGTCCCCTGCATTGGCAGGCAGATTCTTAACCACTGTGTCACCAGGGAAGTCCAAGATTCTTGACTTTATCTTAGAGCCAGGCTTAACACCAATTTGAGATAAAGGACTGGGATTGATTGAGACTACAAAGAAATCTTAAACTAGATAGACTTGTGAAGTGTTGATGAATTTTATATCACTTTTTAGTATTAGGAAGATAGAATTCACATAGATTTATGTATTTCAGGTTGCTTCTTGAAATCCAGTTTTCTGAAAAATCAACTATGGAAGTATAATTTGTATTCAGTAATACACACTCTTGTTATAAGTGTACAGTTTGATGTGTTTTGACAAATTTATACAGCCATGTTACCATTACCACGACTAAAATATAGAATATTTTGTTTCCTTCATATACCTTGGCAGTTAATCTCCCCCCATTCTTACCCCAGCTCCAGACATCTATAAATCTATTTTCTGTCTTTATAGGTTAGTATTGCCTAGTCTAGAATCTCATTTAAATAGAATCATATGTTGCCTGACTTCTTTCACTCAGCATAATGTTTTTGATACTCATCTATATTGTTATGTGTATTAGTAGTTCATTCCTTCGTGTTGCTGAGTGGTATGTCATTGTATAGATACATCACAATTGATTTATCCATTCACCTGATGATAGACATTTGAATTGTTTCCAGTTTGGGGTTTTTATGAATAAAGCTCTTATGAACATTCCCTTTCAAGCCTTTGTGTGCACATAAAATTTCATTTCATTTCAGTAAATACATAGAAATGGAATTACAGGGTCTTAGAGTAAGACAAAATAATTGTGTATAGAGATAGTTCTAAGTCTACAAAAGAAGTATTAGAATTTATCTAAGTCACAAGATAAGACAACATTGAAAAGTCACTTGTATATATTTTAATTCTATATATTAGCAATAGACACTTGAAACATTTTCAAAATGAAAAGAAAAAATAATGCCAACTTATAAAAACATAAAATTATACCTGCTATGTAATGTGTAAGAACTTTCAATAGTATACTGCCATCTCTCCCTGCTCCCATTTATGGCCTTTGTGCTAATTATTATTAATACATTTTGCTTTATGTGTGCTATAACCATCCCCCCAAATATGTTGCTTTCTTTGGCATTAAGGAATTATTTCTGAAGAGATTTTTAAGATGAGAATAAAATATCTTTCATATTTACTATTACTTGCACCCTCCATTCCTTTGAATAGATCTACATTTTCATCTAAATATCATTTTCCTTCAGCCTGAAGAAGTTCTTTAACATTCTTTGTCGTACTGGTCTTCTGGTGACAGATTCTCTCAGTTTTTGTTTGTCTGAAAATGTTTTTATTTCACACTTTCTTAAGGATATTTTGGGGGATATAGAATTCTAGACTGGCTTTTTCTTTCAATACTTTAAAGATAGTGTGCTCTCTTCTGGCTTGCATTGTTTCTGATGAGAAGCCTGCAATCATTCTTACCCTCTTTCCCTGTATATTAATGTGATGCATGAGTTTTAGATTTTCTCTTTATCACTGTTTTTTAAAAATTTGGTTATGATTTCCTTGGTATGATTTTGGGGGGGGGTTGGTATTTATGTTTCTTGGGATTTTATTCCAAACTCCATTTTTGAGCATCTTTTATAAACATGTATTTGTATATTCTTAATTAATTGAAGAATTTGGGGATTTTTTTTAGAATTATATTTAAAGACTCAACCTCAGCAAGTAGGATGGTAACAGTTTATTTTATAAGTACTTTTCTATTGAATGTCTCTTAATTTTTAGGAGTTACTTAGGGATTTTTGGTATCATTGCAGTTATATATGTCTGTATTAAAAGAATGTATTCCCTTTCCCCTATATTTACCTCTAAATTTTATATTGTATCTTTAATTTAGCACTTAATTTGTTGAAGTATTGACAACAAATTAAAGACTTTAAGTTAAAGTCTTAACTTTAAGACTAAACACTTAGTTTTTTGATTTGCATAATTAACCAATTCAGGTCAATTTAATTTCTCAAAATATGGTTACACATAGCTATAATAAAATGAGGTGAGGCTGCTCCTGGAAATCTCTACCCCTTTGCAAGAGCCCTGATGATATGTCTGCCTCCTACCCCTTAAAATTCCCTTAATCTTCTCCCTTCAGGGAGAAGGTGTTTTTAGAGCATGAGCTCTCCCTTCTCCATTCCTTGATTAATGAATAAAGTTTCTGCTCTGCTATACCAAAATGTGTGTGTGTGTGTGTGTGTGTGTAAATAATAAAATGAGTTGTTTGTATCCATATTTAGGTTGAAACTCATGGTGTTATCCCTTTGTTTAAATATGTAAAGTGGTCTTCTAATTACAGTTCACTTCTAAGATAATACTTTGGTGTTGACCATAAACTTTCTTTGCTTTGAATTTAATAAGGACTTAGCAGAGTGAAACATTAATGGCAGACTCTTCATTATTTCATGTTCTTTTTTAGGCCTGATCAACCCCGAATAACCAAAGATGTAATTTGTTTTCATGCTGAAGATTTCTTAGAAGTAGTTCAACGAATGCAGTTAGATTTACATGAACCTCCACTGTCCCAGGTATATTTTAAACTACTATTATCTTCAATTTAATTTTTATTGTGGAAAAGACTTATTGGTATTTCTTGTTTTGTTTTGTTTTATTTTAGTGTGTCCAGTGGGTTGATGATGCAAAACTGAATCAACTGAGGAGGGAAGGCATTCGCTATGCCAGGATTCAGCTGTATGATAATGACATTTATTTTATTCCAAGGAATGTTGTTCATCAGTTCAAGACAGTTTCAGCTGTATGCAGTTTAGCATGGCATGTTCGTCTCAAGTTATATCACTCAGAGGAGGACACTGCTCAGAATACAGTTACTCATGAAACATGCACATCACGAGATTCCACATCATCTGTTCTTGGACCTCACACTGACAACATGATTTGTGCTGTAAGCAAAACCTCCTTGGATTCTGTTTTTTCAGACAAACTTCATTCTAAATATGAATTACAGCAGATTAAACATGAACCTATTGCAACTGTAAGAATCAAGGAAGAACCTGTGAATGTTTATATTCCTGAAAAGACTGGAGCACCAAATAATATGGATGGCAAGAATGTTAAAGCAAAATTGGATCATGTTCAATTTACAGAATTTAAGATTGATGTGGACTCTAAATTTGAAAATAGCAACAAAGATTTAAAGGAAGAAATGTGTCCTGGAAGTCTCATAAGTCTAGTTGATACAAGGCAACATAGTTCAACACATTCAAATCAAGAGAGAAAAGATGATAACATTTTGTGCTAAATTTGTATATACCATTTAAAATTGGTTTTTTTCTTAAACTTAATAATGTAATAAAGATTCGTGAATTCTGAAAGCAAGCCAAGAACTTGCTCCCAAGTCTGTTACAAATTATAGTTTATGTAGCTTTGTAACATTCCTCAGTGCCTGTCCATAACTGTGAAGTATCAAAGCACTTAGGGCCAGATGCACTGTAAACATTGCAGGTTTAAACAAAAGGAGTCTTTAAAAAGATCATTTGAGTTGGAGTTGTAGGTTTTAGAATAGAGCTGACATTAACATATATATATATATATTTTGTAATATGAGCCAGAATTCTTTTTTGACAATTTAAGGCTTTTCCATAGAGCTTATTTATACCGATTTTTTCTTCATTTTAAATGTGTCAGCACTGTAGTGTAAATAGCTTTAAAAAAACCTTTTTAGTGTGATTTATACTGAAATGTGAGCCACTTAATAAAGGTTCATAATAATATGTTTTCTGTTGGGTCTGCAAAAAAACCCCACCAAACTGACAATTCAGTTAAATCATTTATTTGATCTATTATGTTTCTGCTGGTATATCCACTTAGAGTGCTAATGGAGTGCAAATGTATGTATTCAAATCTTGTGAATATTTAAATTCCCCACACTGTGCAAGCATTTTTAAAACCAAGATTCAGTTATGAAAGCATATTTATATGTGTGTGTGTATGTATGGGAATATATATATATGTTATATTTTGCATAACTTCTTAAATTGCTGAATAAGATGAATATGTGAAACTTCCTATGCTCCCTGGAATACATTTTTAAATATTTATATTCAACATTAAGAGAGCAGCTTAGGTAATAGAATCAGTTTTATAAGTTGGGAGAAACAAGGTCTGTTAGTGATATTTAACCCTTTAACTAATGAAGTTATGTGACCCGATTATATAGCCCTATAACATGAATTTTCTTTGTAGTGTATGGAATAAGAAGTTGAGAAAATTTTCTTACTAATCAGCACCCATACTATACCTAATAGTAGCTGAGAAAAAATGTTCAGTTACAGAAAGTTTAATTCTGAGCAGTTAAAATCCTCTATTACATTTTTCTTGAGGAACAGAAGGAAAATATGGCAAATACAAAATATTAAAATAAGGGCAGTGACTCAACTGCCATATACAAAGAGATAACTAACAAAATAAGATCTGTTACCTCATCTTTCTAAGCATCCCTCTCCCTACCCTAGCAAGGTAAACAACTTAGAGTATTTTTTTCTTTTTTCAAAAGAAGCTCTAGAAAGTAAAATTGGGATAGGAAACAGGATTGCCAGTGCCTAGCTAAAGATGATTAAAACAAATCTCTTCAATAATGGACTTCAGCACCGTTTCAGATTGCTTCCACTATTGTAATTAAAAGTCAAACAAATGTCTTCAGTGTATGCTTTGATGTTAGGAACTCTGCTGGTTGCAAATCTATTTTCTTTTACTTGAATTTGGTATTTTTCTGAGCTCATACTTTGGTTGATTACTTTCAAATGGGGTTCTTTGTGCTGCCTTTTGAGCTAGTGTTGCTATTCCACTTTGAGTGGTTTCTACTCCAGCCTCATTTGTGGTACCCATAAAACTGCTTATCTCTCTGGTCAGGGAGAAGCTTACTCAGAGGCATTTCATCAGGAAAAATAAACTGCAGCATTGATGTCATTTCTGGCCTCCAGTTTAAAAGGGTAGGCAAATATTGTAAGGAAATCTCAGTGGTTAGTAGAAAATCAGTATATTTGCAACATAGGAATTTTCATGACGTAAGGAAAGTATAAATCATGCAAATGTAAATAGGGATTTTGTTTTATATATTACTTAACATGCTCCTCACCACCTTTATCTTCTATTTTTAGCTAAATTTATGTATTTTCACCTACCTTTTAGGGAGACAAAAGTTTATAACAAACCAGTATTGAAAATTGAGAGAGAATGTGGTAAAAATGTTTAGGTTTTTCTTTCTTTAAGTGAAGGGTAACATATTTAACAAGGTTCGTTTTAGCTCCAGTTTTCCAGGGTCATACACATAGATGCATGAGACCATACTGCAATAAAATGTCTTTAGGGTATCCCTGCAAAATATATGAGCCTTAAACTTTTAACTTAAAGACATACCTAAAACAACCAGAGTGGTCGCTTTTAAGTGTAGTTTCCTATATAACCTATAGTCAACCTTCTCCATATTTTGAAATTTTAATTGTTTTGTAAAATGCATACATCTCTGTGGAGGTGAAATACAAGTTAGTGAACACAGATTTCAAGATACAGCCTTGTCACCTTGAGTAATGCTTATGTTCCTGTCTTATGGGTTATAATTTAAAAATTCTCTTCAGATGCAATCTGAGAAGTTGTTGGCTACGTTTGTTACATACAAATAATTTTTATTTCAATATTGTATTATATTAATGGTTTCCTAGTTAGTACATTCCAGTTCTTATCTGAACACAACTTTTTTTCTGTTATTTCCAGTTTCTTGGACCAGAATAATGGAGCACTTAAGATACAGTTTCTATGTGAACTTATACTATATAGAATAAATAGTTGTTATGTAAATTATTAAATTGCCATACAGACCTTTACAAAAAAAAAAAAAACTAAGGTACCTCAGTGGTGTCTGCTACAGTGATTTTTTTTCTTTTTAATTATTTTTGTTCATATCCTTTTAGCTAAGTAATATATTCCATTCTCAGGTTAGCTGGTTAGCTATCAAAAGAATTAAGCATTTGTGATATTTGGTTGAAAACTTTACTAAAGCCATATTCATTATCGTCTTTGTCACTACAGCTGTTGACCTTAAATAAAGATTAGGTTGATCTAGCACAACACTCTGTGTGTGTGTGCATGTGCCTGTGTGCGTGTATGTGTATAAGGTTATTGGAAATACTGTTTGTTTCCGCATATATTCATTTTTAATCCATTCTTTAACTTTGTGGGGGGGGTGGTCATGGAGGGTAGGAAATATTTTATTTCTTGGATTAAGTCTTCAAGGTATTTCATTAGTGTTCCTGAGTGTAAAATAGGTTTTTCCCAAATACTTATGGCAGGTAAGATCATCTTTGTAAATAATAGATTTGCACTGTTTTGGTAAATTTGGATTCAGTTATTTTTTGGATAGTTTCATTGTCATGTAAAGCAAATATCTCAGTTCATTTTGCATTTTTAGCAAAGGTGCAGGATTTATTTTTGGAGTTTGAGAGGAATTTTCTTTGTCTTCCACCTTTCAATAAATACTAAAATTGATAACCATAATCTTTTTCCATGTTTTGTAATTATTTTCCTATATTTGACATTTTACTTTCATCTTGTCATATTTAAAAATTCTTGTCTGTATCTTCAACAGAAACCATAAGATCTTGAAAGTGATTCCAGTCCGAAAATCGTTTTTACTCTTAAAAATACCAAAAATTGACTTATGCCAACAGAGAAGAATATTAAAGATCACCTTAAACAAGGTCGCTAAACTAGTAAGGTATGGGTGCTGGGATGGCGTGGTAAATTGCCTCCCTTCCCTCTAGATATGACTATTTTCATCCCAGGAGGAGAGGACAAAAGTACCATTGTTTTCAAAATACTTTTAGGCTGGTAAAAAGTGACATGATGGGTTTTATCTTTAGAGTGGTAGAACAGCTGTTTCTTAATCTTTCTTCCTTCTGTTTAACTACTTTGATATGTAAACAAAATTTTACTGGTTTTAGAATGTGCTGTTTCATTGAAGAGTTCTGTTTGATATTGGCTCTGGCAATATACCTCAGATAAGAAAATTAAGAGGACAACTCAGGAGAGGTATAACATCCTTAATCTCTGTCCTGGCTTTTCTGTTCAGTTTTTCCTGTAACCCGCTGCATATTGCAGATGGGAGTGACAGCTTTCTAAAATGTTAAGCACAAGGAACCTAAAAGCAGAGATGTCTTTCCTTTTTAAGTTTACAGGCGTTGTATATCATATTTCTTCTGGGAGAGCAGGGAAAGGAGGGGGAAAACATCTTGCATTTTAGGTTATCTTCCCTTCAGGATTTCAGACTCAATCAGGGAATGTGAATGACCTGAGAACAAAATGTGGGAAACAGAATTATGTTAACCAGAAATTAAAACTTACTACTCGTATGCTTTATTACCATTATCTACCTTCCAAGAATGGCACTATTAAAATATGAGAACTTTGGATCCTTCAGTACATTTTGAAGTTTAGAATTTATACATTTATGTCTTGAAAATGTTAAATCTTTACACTTTCCTATAAAGGTCATTCCTATTGTACTACTGACTACTACTAAGTGTGCAGACTCGCAAGTCAACATAGTTGCAAATATTTTGCATAGTAGTGTTTAAAATTTTATTTAGCCAGTTCAGTCCCCACCCAGCTGTCAAGTTTCTTCTTCAGATGAAATTTTATGTGAAAAATCTCAAGTCTGTCTTAAAAAAACCAAAAAATCTTGAGTATGACTTTTATGCTCTTTTTTCCATCTGTCTTCCTGACTGACAAAGTTCTTAGAAATCTGTCTGCTTCACTTCCTCATCTCACTACAATTTCACTTTAATCCTCAAATTTAACATTTTAGCTGAAGTGATTCTCTCAGTGGTCACCTTTTGACTACCAAATCCAGTGGGTGCGTTTCTTAATACTTCTGTTTAACCCCTGTAACACTTGTTATCAATCATTTACTCATTAAAGCTCTGCATGACCTGTTGTGGGGTTTTTTGTTGTTGTTGTTTTCTGTTTCTTCGGATGGCTTCTTTTACCTCTCCACCATTGTTTAAGGCAGTCTCTATGGTTCTTCCCCTTAGGTCTCTAGGCTTTGTCCCTGAACTATCTTTGTGACCCCATGACTTCAGTCAGCCTTGGTTTCTCAATCTCTAATGACCCATGTAATCAAGTCTAAATTCTTCTCCCTTGCGCCCAAGAATTAGCTGTTCCATTCCCTCCTAATTTTGTTATTGCGTCACTCTCTCTCTCTCTGCAGTCATCTCATGGTAATCTGATTTCTCTATCTTTTCCTCTGTGTACAGTTGACCCTTGAACAACATGGGCTTGAACTGCGAGGGTCCACTTACACACATAGTTTTCAATAAATACATACCACAGTACTATACAATCCGTTGTTGGTTGAATCTAAGAGTGTGGAACCTTGGATATGGAGGGCCGGAGGGCCAAGTGTAAAGTTATAAGTGGATTTTCGCCAGCGTCGGGGTCAGCGCTCCTAACCCCCATGTTGTTCACGCGTCAACTCTACAATATATCATGAGATTTTCTTGAGTTGACCCCAGAAATGTTTGTCTACTCTTCTTGTTATAGTAGCTGTTCACAGTCATAGTAGATGTTCATCTCACCTAGGCTCTTAAAATAGCATAACATGTTCTAGGCTGCCTGTGGCCCTCTGCCCCCTCTGCCCCTACCCCCATTCCAGCCCATTACGTTACCACCAGATTAACCTTTCTAAGACAGATATGGTTGCTACTCTTAGAAATATTCCATGGCTCCAAAGAGCCTTTAAGATGTGGCCCTTCCTTTCCAGCCTTATCTACTATAATCTCTTGCATTTGATGTACTCAGTTTTCAGCTTTACCAGATGGCAGTACTTGCCATTTCCTTTGTGTACTTTTAAAATTCTTTGCCTTTGCTGGGGAAAATCTCTGCCTCGTATACAACATGGTGAAATCTTACTTCTCTCTTCAAAACTCCAGTTAAACCATCTCTTGTGTGTATCTTTTACTGACCTCATCTGCTCCAACTGTCCCCTCACCTCACAGCTGATATAGATCCAATTATTTCCTCTGCTTCTTGTGTCCTTTCTTCACATCATTAACATTTGTTAAGTGTATGTCAGGCACTAGCTAAAGCATGAGTTAGAAGTTACAAATTTTCTTTATCCCTTTGTGTCCCCAATACCTAATATATAGTACACTTGGTGTTCAGTAAATATTTGAAGGAACAAAAGTTGAACCTTAACTTTATTGGGGTGGAAAAACAAATTATGTAGGTTTCTATAATTTAAAACGTCCATCTCTGATTTAATTCGTAATGTAATTCTAGAATTGCAACAGAAAAGTGGAGAAAATTAGATCAGTGGGCACTATAAAGAGACGAAATTTCTATTTTGTACTTACTACAGCCTTATAGATAAAGTTTAAGAAGCTACCTATTAGATATCTAGGCCCATTGGACAATGTGGAGAGTAAGTATTGTAAGGATAATTATACCTATAAAACTTGTTCAACTTTTTTCCCTTCAACTAGAGATACACTGAAAATTATTACAAATTAAGGATAAATTTTAACTATACCTAAAATGATAAAAATAGCAAATATAATTTTCTTTTAAATTATTTTTTATTTTTGGCTGTGTTGGGTCTTTGTTGCTGCACATGGGCTTTCTCTAGTTGCGGCGAGCGAGGGCTACTCTGTTGTGGTGCGTGGGCTTCTCATTGCGGTGGCTTCTCTTGTTGCAGAGCACAGGCTCTAGGCGCGTGGGCTTCAGTAGCTGTGGCTCATGGGCTCAGTAGTTGTGGCTCGCGGGCTCTAGAGCACAGGCTCAGTAGTTGTGGCACAAGGGCTTAGTTGCTCCGTGGCACGTGGGATCTTCCCAGACGAGGGCTCGAACCTGTGTCCTCTGCATTGGCAGGTGGATTCTTAACCACTACGCCACCAGGGAAGCCCAGCAAATATAATTTAAGAAGCATCTTAATATCTCATAGTCTGAAGCAGAATTTAACTATTCCTAAGTCATATTTGGCAAGATAAAGTCTGGTTATCTGGTTGTCAGAGAGGCATTCTGATTAAGCTTGTGTTGTTCTCCCTATTGATACTATAAATAAACATTCAAAAATTGAAAATATTGAAGAAGGATGATAACACAGACTAGTTTTCTTTGTCTTTATTCTGTTTTAGGAGTGGGACAAGGACATACAGGTGGCACATTTTCACAGACAAAGTTCTGTAAAGCCACTTCACTGGGATGATATGCTGAGGGCATTTGTAGCAGTGCAGCTGTGGGTTATTAAAGGGGGATAGTACACTTGTATAATGTTGAGAAATTTCTTCACTAGTCTGTATTTCTCATCTATAAAATAGGGGGTAATACCTATTCTGTTAATTGGTGGTGAAAATTAATGACAGGACATGCCAAATGCTTATCTAGCACATTGCTTGGCATATCACAGACACTACAAACGTTAGCTTCTGATCCTGGAATTAACATAGTAAAAAGAATAGTTAGAAGAGCTGTGTGCTGGGTCACCCTAATTTCACATCTTCACATCACTTCTGTGTATTCCTGTCTCTAATTTTGGGCAGAGGATAGGCATCTGGCAAGAGGAAAAAGTTGCATCAAGAGGTCAAAGGTGAGGTATGGTGGAGGTAGGACATCAAAAACAAACTTCTTTCTAGTTCACTATTTTGCTCAGGGATGGCAATTCAAAATCATGTCACAGACTGTCTTTTCCTTATATAAGTGAATTACAGATTTGTGTTTGTAGTGTATAGATTATAGTGGTAGTAAATTTGCTTTATGGTGTAGGATTACCAGTATGGTTACAGTATAATTGGCTAACTTTAATATAGGGCAAGCAAAATGAAAGTAAAATATTGAAGTGTAGATCCCTCTCAAGCTTTTAATCCAGTGTTGTCTTTATGTAGCATTGATAACTGGTATCTTCTGTTGATGCTTTCTTTTTTTTTCTTCAATAGGAAACCTATATGTGGAAATGGCATTTGGAGTTAAACTTCTCCATTTACCAATGACCATGGGCTAATTTCATTTAATTTACCTGGGCTTTAGTTTTTCTATCATGAGGAGGTTTTTTGTTTTTTTCCTGTGTACCTTCTTTAAGTCATGAATTCTAAGGACACCAATAATACTTTGAGGAAGAGTGATGTTTACTCTGCAAACATGATCAATCAAGGATAAAGGAAACCCCTTTGTTTAATGCTAAAAGAACTCTGATAATTTTCCTCTCAATAGAGAGAAATAACTTTTCTTTATGATGCAGGTGCATAGTAATATGCCTGCCCCTATTTGAAAATGGCTCTATGGTTTCCTCTCCTTTTTTGGCCATCACTTCTGTTCATTAATCAATATCAGTTCCTCTTATTTGCTGCACTGTGAAAAAGCAAAGTAGAAACCAGATGATCAAATTCTAAGGTTAATAACTCTTAAAATTACAGTAAGCTGTAGCCCACGGATGGATTTCTACTCCTTGAAGCTTTATGCAACTATTTTTCTTAATGCTTGGAAGCTCTCCATTGGTGGATTTGTGGTCATGTTTCATGTGGTAATGGATGGTGCCACCACATCTGGTTTCTGTGTTCATGAAATGTTGAATAAGTCGTGGTTCCTTTGAATATCTATTTCATACTTTTCATATTTTTAATTGCTATAGAAAATTATTTTGTTCACATGTTGCTTTTAATCAGAATTTTTTTTTTAATAAATTTATTTTTGGCTGCATTGGGTCTTTGTTGCTGCTTGTGGGCTTTCTCTAGTTGCAGCCAGCGGGGCTCCTCTTTGTTGCGGTGCGCAGGCTCTAGGCATGCAGTCTTCAGTAGTTGTGGCTCACAGGCTCAGTAGTTGTGGCGCACAGGCTTAGTTGTTCTGTGGCATGTGGGATCTTCCCGGACCACGGCTTGAACCCGTGTCCCCTGCACTGGCAGGCAGATTCTTAACCACTGCGCCACCAGGGAAGCCCTTAGTCAGACTTTTTGATAAGTATTTGCCCAAACCAGTTTAAGTTACTTCTCTGTGTTGACCTGGAAATTAATGACTTCACTAAAACCTTTCAAATTTGTTTCTTTCTTAAGGCAGAATGTGTTCTTTTTGTAAACTCCATCAGTAAACATCTCTATTATAAACGAGGTATCCTATAGCTAAGACCAAGGGGAAGATATTTTCTGCAATACTTACTGTTTATGTATTATTACATTAGTTTTGTTTCCGTCTGTAAACATAATTTCTCTTTTATGTCTTTCATTACTTACTGTTCTAAAGTAGGCTGTGATATTGTGATTTATAAGAAATATGTATCTAATCTTCATCCCTGTTCCTGGCATAGGAATCAGATACCCTTGGAATTTCCTAAGTGATAAGTGTGATTAAGGTGTCTTTTGAGCTTATGTTAATGAGGAGACTCTTGCAAAGCTCCTAGGTAACCTACGGATTGGGGCTGGTTGCCAGGGGAACCAACCTAGCGATTAAAGAGTTGAAACTTTCAGTCCCCCTCTCCCCACCAGGGCTGGAGATTGAGTTCAATCACCAATGGCTAATGATTTAATTAACCATGCCTATGTAATCAAGTTTCCATAAAATACCAAAAGGACAAGGTTCAGAAAGTTTCTAGGTTGGTGAACATGAGGAGATGGGGAAAGAGTGGTGTGCCCAGAGAGCATGGAAGCTCTGCACCCCTTCCCCATACCTTGCCTTATGAATCTTCCATCTGGCTGTTCCTGAGTTAATATCCTCTTATAATAAACTGGTGTTCTAGTAAGTAAAATGTTTCTCTGAGTTATGTGAGCTGCTCTAGCAAATTAATCAAATTCAAGGAGAGGGTCATGGGAACCTCCATTCTAGAGGCGGTAGGTCAGAAGCAAGGTGATAACCTGAATTTGTGCCTGGCATCTGAAGTTGCAGAGGGGGTGGGGGGCACGTGCAGTTTTCTGGGACTGAACCCTTAACTTGTGGTATCTGATGCTATCTCCAGATAGTGTCAGAACTGAGTTAATTCCTTGGTGATGTAGGGAAAACACACACATCTGGTGTCTGAATCGGGGAGGCACACATCAATAACTTACTGCTGCTTCAGGTTGTTTATTTAGTGTGGCAGTATACCAAGTTAAGTAAGAAGAGTTCTACTTCCTGGGACTCTTTCAGATACTCTTACAATTGATTGATCCTCATGTGTGAACAAGTTGGTTATTGTGTTGCCTTTTTACATATAATTCTTACCGAACTTCTCTTTTCCTTGGAGACCAGTCCCACATTTCCTCTTAGTAATGTCATATAGAATTTCTGCTTTTGCTTGTTTCATGGCCTAGCTCAGGGGTCAGGAAACTACTGCCAATAGGCCATATTTAGGCCACTACCTGCTTTTTGTATAGCCTGTAAGGCAAGAAAGGTTTTTACACTTTTAAATGGTTGAAACAAAAATCTAAAGAATAATATGTTGTGATATGTGGCAATCATACAAAATTTAAATTTCATTGTCCACAAATAGTTTTATTGGGACATAGCCACAGTCTATGGCTGCCTTCTCACCACAAGAGCCGAGTAGTTGTGACAGAAACCATATGGCCCACAAAACTTTAAGTATTTACTATATAGCCCTTTACAGAAGTACTTTGCTGACTCCTGGCCTAGCTGATTGTTTACATGTGGTGCTGTTCCTTCTTTTCTCTGTGAGAGATTATACTTAGATGATGCTTTCACAAATACAGGTTTTCCTGAACTACAAAACCCTCCTATCTGGTTTCTCACAGAGATTACAGCTTTCTTCTGCTTTGAATGTATTAATAATAGATTCCAGTGACCAAATAGTTTAGATCTCAATTGAATTAGGAATACCTGATCAAGTCTTGGAACATTATGCTCCCCATATTAACTATCCTTCTTAATCCTATTTTTACATACCCCAAATACTAATATATACCAATTATAAGACAGGGAAGTATTTGTAACTGATCAGTTTTTTATTTATTTACCCTACCTCTGTAGTTTCAAACAAAGAGTTAAGCAGTATTAATTTGTAGTGTTGTGGCTGAAACTTTGTCATATTATCTGTCTTTACAAAGGAGAACTAGACCAAAATGCTATATTTAAGCAATCCTCTCAAGTATTAGCAGCCAGAAACCATTTTTTTGTTAGATATTTTTTAAATGAACAAAATACTCCTTTAGATACTCCCAAAGCTAAGTGAGGGCTGTATAGGGCAAGAACATCACCCTGACCCTGCTTTAGGGTTGTAAGACACTTAAGACTCTTTGGAATTCTTGTAAGTACTGCCACCTACACTTCACTGGAATTGGTTAAGTACCCTCGTAGGGTGATCTATAATTTTTCAAACCAGGACACTTCTAAGAATGAAAGGGGAACTAACTCCCTGAGGCCCCAGGTCAATAGGCATAAACTGGACCTTCCTGACATAACTGGGATGTATAGTTCCCCTAACATTAGAAAGAGGCAAGCTTCTGCTCTGTTTTAATATGCTACCTCTAATTTATTTGTTTCAAATAGAAGGCAGAGGTAACAATGAACTTAGCCTAGATAAACTGTCAAACTCTCAGATTCTTTCTGAATGTAAACATGAAGTGGCACCCCTAATTATTTCAGTAACTGTTTTTCCTTCATAACTGAGAAGCACTATTTACTTTGGTAGTAATGGGGCCATGATATATTAAACTTCCACCCAAATATGTAGATTAAAGGCTTTATATTTACTTTAAATGTTGATCACATACTTAAAACATTATTCAATAGTCAAGTAGAAAAATAAGATCCAAAACAAACTTTATTTACATAGGACAATAAGGGTACTAATAACTCAAATATTGAATAATTAAGTTTTGGGTTGACCAGAAGTCCATGATTCACCAAGACTACTTTATGGAAGCAGTATAAAATTACATTTGATATTTTTCTCAGTTCTCTGGCATTCTTCAAGCTTGCAAGGATTCAGAACACTTTAATGATAGCTTGTTGAACAGCAATAAAATGAGATGATGTCCTTAGAAGTCAGTCTCTCACAAAAAAGACGTTATATCCAAGCTCTATCAAAGCCCCAGCCAGTAAGGCCCATAAAGGAATGAAGACATAGGACAGATTCATGGTAGTAAACTGTTCCAGTTTAGCACAGAGTGCAAGGCAGAAGGCTAATTTAAGTAACATTGCAATGAGGTACCAGGCTTTTTTTTTAATATTGTGTGATCCATGTCGAGGGTCAAAGCCAGACTTACATCGCCCAGCCATTTTCACAATCAGCATGACAAGAAGGATAGTATCAAATATCCAGACTGGAATAAATATGAGGAACCAGTTCCAAGGTGCCTTCTCATCCAGTTTCAACACCAACATGATCAAGAAGAGTAATGTGAAAAGCCAGGTGAGTAGTACTCTCTGAGCCAAGGACATTCTCATTTAAACAGTTTAAAGAGGCTGTTGCAGAGTCGAAAAAAGGGAAATATACCCTAAGAGAAGGAAAAAAAGTCAAGATTGTTTTGATACCAGAAAAAATTTTTTCTATTCCTGGTTTACAAAGCTGGCTCTTTCCAGCTTTGTAAAACTGATCTATATTTCTGTTTTGTACTAGTACTGTATGACTGTTACTGGATATGTTCTAATATCTGTGAGGTCTAGTACCTATTTACCATTTTCTTTTCCAGAATATTTTCTACTATTTTGACCTTCCACGTTTTTCAATGCTAAAATCACTAATTCTTAAAAACTTGGAATTTTGATAGGAATGCATTCATCTATAATACTTAGGTATAAGCACTTATTTAATCTTCACATATAGGTTTACAGTATGTTCCATACTTACTCAAGTTTTTTTATCAACCTTGTGACCATTTGGAAAAGGGTAAATAGAATGGGAAATCAGAAGCCAGGCTGCATGAAGTTGGGTGAGGAGTTAACAGAAAATAATGAAATGCAAACAGTTGACAACATTTTATTCCTTTGAAACATTTGGAGAAAAGAAGATGAAAGGTCAGACATACAATGAGGATGACAAAGGAAGGATCAAGGGCTTCCCTGGTGGCGCAGTGGTTGAGAGTCCGCCTGCCGATGCAGGGGACACGGGTTCGTGCCCCGGTCCGGGAAGATCCCACATGCCGCGGAGCGACTGTGCCCGTGAGCCATGGCCGCTGAGCCTGAGCGTCCGGAGCCTGTGCTCCGCAACGGGAGAGGCCACAACAGTGAGAGGCCCGCGTATCACAAAAAAAAAAAAAAAAAAAAAGGAAGGATTAAGAACAAATTTTCAGTAAAGTAGGAATCTAAGTATGATTATAAACAGAGGGAAATAAGCCACTGTGCAGTGATAGACTGAGGATGAGAGAGGACACTTGATGGCAACAGGAAAAGATCAGAAGGTAATGGGGATGGTAACAAAAGCATGGGTGATAGGAGTAAAAATGCAGGAAGATAAGAAACAGGGAAAAGGTGAGGAAGCTGGCTAGATAAATCAAATGCCCTAGACTATCATGTTTTAAGTAATTATATTTTAGAACTAACTTTGATTGCTACATCTCTACTACTTCAAACAGTGGGTGACAGTCATGGTCCAAGAGTATATATCTGTTGTATTTCAATAGTGACCTATGAGTCTCCTAGCTCCCTTCTTTCCCTTATACCCATCTGCCTGCACTCAACTTGTTTACTTGGCTGGCAGATACTTCATACTGCACTATGAAAAACAGATGCTTTTGCTCCCAGGAAGGCATTTTCCGTGCTGGTCTCCTTTCCTGGCCAGAGGCTGCCATTGTGGAATGTGGGACTGACTTTGGAAGAAGAGGTGGAGAGGTGCGTACTGATTAGTAACTACAGATGGGTTTCACACTGTAAATTGAATTTGCTCAATTCCCATTTCCAATCGATCTGGCCATTTTTATGGACTTTTAAAAGGTTTACGATAATACAGTTGCTTAAACGTATCTTTTCCATCAGCCAGCCACTGGATGAGTCAAGCTTCATTTTTTCTCATAAAGAACTGAGTAGCAACTGGTCTCAGGAAGGGAGCTGCATTCAACATAGGTACTTGAAACCTGGAGGTGAAAAGGCTGCAAAGAACACAGTCTTGTGGCTACAAGTTCTATTATGTGGGATGCAACAAACTTTTGTATGCACTTTTACTAAAATGCCCTCGACTAGGAAGCACTCTGTTGATATTTAAATGACACTTGAAGGATTATGGATGCTGGGGTTCAGTGATGACCTACAACTCCGATTTCATTAATTTATTAATAAATCTCTGTTAACTTATTATATTTGTTTCCTACTACTACTCTTCTTTCTTCTTAAAGAAGGGCGGTGGGGGGGGGGCGGGCAGGGTGGAGGGAGCTGCATACTCCAAAACAAAAATTTATTCAACTAAAGTATTTCTCATTTGAGGTGGTTATTTCTTGCACCTGCAAGATAGTTAAGTATATGCTTATCCATTGTTAAAACCTGCGCTTCCCCTAAATGGCAATCTAAAGGCCCCTGCCCACAGTTCAACGTCTCGGTACCAGGTGTGTGGGCTTGATCATTTGTCCATGGTGCTTGCCACACCATCTCGCATTTCCCTTCTCTCGCGACTGCCAGTAGACTTCCCAGTGAACTCGCCCCATCCCGAAGACAGTTTTGTTTAATGGGCCCCCAATACAGAACTATTCTAAACAATGAGTCACTTTCTAAAGGTTCCTGCTGCAACAGCCTTGGCCAACCTGACCGTCCTTCAAAGGAACAGCGTTCTGCTTACACTTACCTGATTTTCGGGCCTACTTATCTCAGAACTTCAGGGCGTTCCTAAACTATCCTTACCCTTCGTCTTCGAATGCCGACGGTCCGCCAACGGTGCCCTATCCGGACTCCCCCTATTCTGCACTGTGGGACCAGTACATTCTGGAGTTGAACGCAGTTCTTGTACAATATGATCCACAATGCAAACAGAATCCCGGTGCCAAGAGGTGTATGTGCGTTTGGGACCGGGAGTGTGAGGGGGTGAGGGGATGAGGGACGGCGACACGGCCCACGGAAGCATCTGGAGGCCAGGGCACCGCGGGGGTGGGGGGCGCGGGGGGCGAGTGCACTTCGGAGGATGCCGGCTCGTTGAAGCCCCGGACTCACCTGGCAGCGCCGCTGGCTGGAGAGCGCAGAGGGGCGCGAAGATTAGGAAATTCGCCAGTTTGGATCCTTGGCCTTTTCCACCACGCTTTTTCCCCCATTAAATCCAGACCCCGTCACATGATAATCAAGAAAAAGATCTCAGTTCCGCCTCTCCAAACAACCACAGTGGAACCTCTCTCAGGTCTACCTCGGGGCCGCGCCCACATCCGGGGCAGGGTCTCACCGCCCTGGGCCTACCCTATAGGTAGAGAGAACGCCAATCTGGGTTCAGAGGCCCCCTTCCCTGCGGTAATTGGACCATTTGGCCGCCAGTGCGAACCAACCGACTTTTCCGTGCGATCGGGTTTGTCAAAAAGGCGGCAATAAAAGAAGCCAGTAGGCCCGCCTCTCTACTGCTACGGGCTAGGAGGAAAGTCAGTCTAAGCATAGCCGGAGCGTCCGCGGTTCCATTGGGCCCACAGATGCCAATCAGACTTGCCAGCGCTCCGCCCCGCCTCCGCGGGGCGCCCCGCCCCTCCCCTCGCTCTCCCAGTCAGCGCGCGGAGACCGCAGGCTCCGGCGCAAAATCCTGCGGGAGAGGGGGTGGGGCGACGGCTCTGGAGGCAGCGCGCCCGCGGGTTGCTTCGTTGTGGCTCGTCAGGCTCCCGTGGCGGCGGCGGCGTTTGCCTCGGTGTCTCCCGCGCGCACTCCAGCCGCCTCCTAGCGGCGCGGCGCCCTTTCCTACGGTAAGAGCCGGCATCACCTCCGCGCTGAGGCGGGCCGCGTGGAGGTCGTTGGGTTCTGACAGAAGCGGAGGATGAAGCTGGACGAGGGAGGAGAAGAGCGGCGGGTGGTATGGAGGTGGGGCGTGTGGGGGCATCGCGTAGTCCTCCCGGCCCGTGACTTCCTCGGCAGCCGCCGGCACCTGCGCTCCGGGACACTATCATTTGGCCGGTGACGGAGGCTCAGCCTCCCTCCTCCCGAACCCGCGCTGTCCTCGAGCCTTGATGGTGATGGGCCGAAGCCCAGCGCCGCCTCCCGCCCCTCCGCCCCCTCCCAAGTCCCCTCTCCTTCGCTTCCTTCCCCTGGCGCTATGTTTGGGGCGCGTCGGGTCTTTGAGGGAGTGCGGGGTCATCGGGTGGCCGAGCCGGGGTCGGCGGGGAGCGGCCAGCTAGCAGTCGGAGGAGCGGGCTCGGGAGGAGGGGGCGACCCTGCGCGCGCTGGACGCCGACTGGAGTGGGTCGCTGCCCTGCTCCCACTGAGCGGGCAACAGTTTAGTTTTCTGATTCCAGCACTGACTGCGGAGCTGGCGCTGAAACCCTTGGCATGGGCCTTAAAGGGATATTTCTTGTCTGGAAACAATGCCGCGGTCCATCAGCGTGCTTCACCTTTTCTTATTTTTATCTGCCTGATGTTGACAGCCAGTGTTCTGGTATTGTTCCTTCGAGTCATGGCTTTCTAACGCAACACCTCCTTGTAGAACTTCAGAGATTATTCTGTCACTAATCTGTCACCCTTTTAATTTTTAGCCCGGCCAAAAAAGGCCCTGCCTTATAACAACATATACTGTCTAGGGAAGTACAGAATCTGGAACAATTTATTAATCTCTGTATCTACATACCAAGTAATTTTAAAATTCGTGGTGAATGTGTTAGGTATTTTGTTATTCACACTTGCTCACTTTGTTAATGGTATATTCTGCTTACTTTGAGATTGGTTGTTATTTATGGTACTTTGATTTTATAGCTTTTGGTTAGCTTTAGCCAACTAAGCATTTGAAGATTTTTCTTTTTTTTTCCCCTTTGAGACTGGCTATAGCCTTAGTGTTTGCTCTTGTTTCTAGGGATTATGTAGTTTTAAGAACTTTTTTTCTCCAAAACTGGGCTTTTTCATAGATTTTTAAAATTTTAAGGAGGAATTCTGATAATTTGGAAACTAGGCACTTTAGCCTAAAGAGCCATAAAATAGCATAACAATATAAAATCCTAACTTTTTGGAGTAAGGGTTGCTAAGTTTAAGAGAAGGAAATGGGTATCCTCTGTCAGGTGTAGTGGCTTAGCCTCTAGATTCCAGACCAATATGGAGGTGTGGTGAGAATGAGCCATGCCTGAGACCAGACACAGGTGGTTCCAGGAGCGTTTTCTTGCAGGGGAAATAGCCTGCCTCTCACACGGGTTAGTTGTCTTCCTGCATCAGGTAGTATTAAGTTAGGTGGTAGTAAAGTAGGAAGTGTCTGTGTTCCAATTTTCAAACTTGCTGGTAGGGCTTGAAAATGTGGTGAGCGAATAAAATATAGTGTACAGTGGGGACACTCTTGTATAGTCAAGCCTCCAAGAATAAACTTTTTTTGAGTCCAGACTGGCACTGGACAGTTGGCCCTAAAAGTCAAGTAAGTGACCTGAGCAATTTTTAAACCATGAACCTTTTTGGCTAGTCCATTTCATTCAAAATTACAAGGAAATTTTTTTTTAAGTTTTTATTGGAGTATAGTTGATTTACAGTGTTGTGTTAGTTTCAAGTGTACAGGAAAGTGAATCAGTTATACATAGATCCACTCTTTTTTAGATTCTTTTCCCATATAGGCCACTACAGAGTATTGAGTAGAGTTCCCTGTGGTACATAATAGGTCCTTATTAGCTATCTATTTTATATATAGTAGTGTGTATATGTCAATCCCAGTCTTCCAATATACACCCCCCTGGTAAACATAAGTTTGTTTTCTACATCTGTAACTCTGTTTCTCTTTTGTAGATAAGTTCATTTGTACCCTTTTTTAAGATTCCACGTATAAGCGGTATCATGTGATATTTGTCTTGTCTGACTTAACTTCACTAAGTACAATAATCTCTAGGTCCATCCATGTTGCTGCAAGTGGCATTATTTCATTCTTTATTATGGCTGAGTAATATCAAAATTATAAGGAATTTGTACTGAAAAAGGCTACACTAGACTGAGCCGAAGAAAATTTAGGGTAGCATGTAGGAAAAGTGAGGATTGTCTATGTTACCTCATTTAATCCTTTTAATCCTAGGAGGTAGCTACAGTGATTACTGTCCTCCCATGAGTTAATGTAGGTTAACTCATGTGTTCAAGATTTCTCAGCTAATAAGTTGGTGGAGGTGGAATTTACATCTAATCAATCTGATTACAAAGCCTATATTCAAAGCTGTTGTGCTTTCCCATCACAGTAAAAATGGCTTCGTAGAGATTTGGTTGAAGGAGAGTAATCAATGGAAAATAATGCTGCAAAACCATAAACTGAATATTCAGTAACGCTTTGAGATCGTTGTATAATAGGCACTGTTGAGTGTTGCTGGGATGTAAGGATGGAGTAACCTTCCCTGTCTTTGAGGAACATCCCTTTAGTGGGAGAGAGAGATATTTGAACGAATAATGGTAACACAATGCAGTATATACTATAAGAGAGTGCCGTAGAGTGTGTGGTTTCATGGAAAGAGAATTCAGTTAAAGTTCAGACAGACCAGCGTTTGAATTCCTGTTTTGATTTGTGACCTTGAACATGATACCAAACCTTTTTCATCTTTAGTTTCCTTTTCTGTTAAGTGGAGAGAATAATGTTTCAAAGGGGAGTATTAGTATTAAACAAAATATGTAAAGTATTGTCACACTGGTAAGCCCTGAATAAAGAAGAAGGAAAAAATAAATTGAACAGAGTTGAGAAGGGGTTGGAGGTTTAGCAGGGAGCTATCTCTGGAACCTAAAAATGTGACTGATAATTTTGATTAGTGGGGAGGGAAGGCATCAAACACAGAACACACAGAACTGGAGGCAGGAGAACCAGAATATGGATTGTTGAGGGAATGGCAAGTAATTGTGGCTCTGTATAGAAAGTATTTTTGAAGGCCAAATTTAAATGATAATTGTATAGAAATGTGGCTGGGCAATTTTAGTGGTTATAAATTGCATACTTATAGGAATATCTCAAGAGTTTGTACATTGTTACATTTTTATTTAATATTTACCTTTGAATACTTATTTTCCCTACTGTCAGTTAAAATTTCATTTCCAAACATGTTCAGGCAAGCAACTATTTCATTATTTCATTGGGATACTTCATTCTAAGCTGTAAAAGAAGACTAAGGCAATTGCACCAAATTTGTGAGGTGTGTTTTGGGATTATTTAAAAAAGAAGAAGAATCTTGGGAATTTCCTGGAGGTCCAATGGTTAGGACTCCGTGCTTCCACTGCAGGGGCCCTGGGTTCAATCCCTAGTTGAGAACTAAGATCTGCAGGATGCATGGCTCGGCCAAAAAAATTAAAATAAAGTAAGGTAAAGTAAAGACGAGTCTTAAGTGATTGATTGCCTTCCCTTAACCACCCCCCCTTACCTACTCTGTTGCCATATAGAGTCAGTATTGCAAACTACCCTTTGCATATGTATACCCTTTGACTGTCTTCTCTGAACTGAAACTTGAGATGTGACTGTTGGACAGAATGTTTTAAATTGGGACTGTCCTTGAAAAATCTGAGAAAAAGTCCCATGGTTATATCTTCCCCTCAGGTTAGCACAGAACCGTAAATACTCCCATTGGATTTATTTATTTATTTATTTATTTTAAACATCTTTATTGGAGTATAATTGCTTTACAATGTTGTGTTAGTTTCTGCTGTATAACAAAGTGAATCAGCTATACGTATACGTATATTGCCATATCTCCTCCCTCTTGCGTCTTCCTCCCACCCTCCCTATCCCACCCCTGTAGGTGGTCACAAAGCACCAAGCTGATCTCCCTGTGCTATGCAGCTGCTTCCCACTAGCTTTCTATTTTACATTTGGTAGTGTGTATATGTCAGTGCTACTCTTTCACTTTGTTCCAGCTTACCCTTCCCCCTCCCCATGTCCTCAAGTCGATTCTCTACATCTGAGTCTTTATTCCTTTCCTGCCATTAGGTTCATCAGAACCATTTTTTTTTAGATTCCATATATATCACATTGGATTTATAAATGTGGATCACTTTATAACCAGAATCATATGACTAAGTTGAAAATATTAAGTGACATTTAGGAAAGCTGCATTTTTAGTCCCAACTTGTTAGCTTCATGTAAATTGCTAAAATGACACAAAATAATAGAGGTGAGTTTTCAGATGAGAAAAAAAAATTGCTTCCTAGAACAGGTAATTTTAGAGGACTAGGAAAGAAAATATGCTGGACTTCATTTTGAACAGGAACTGAAGCAGGAAATGGCGGTGGCTGAACCACAACCTGATAATAATCGTAACATGATTAAATTTGACATTTAATGAGAGGAAGTAAAGGCAAAAAAAGTGTACTGTATGCAGCTTTCCAGTTTCAGAAACAGTAGGGGAAGGGACTATTAAAAGTGTATCTACAGAAAGTTTGAAGACATGTAGTAGGCACTCATGTTTGTTTCATGAATGAAAGCACCTTAGTCATACATTCAGTAAAATGTCTCTTACAGGTAGCAAAAAGCTTATGAAAGTTATGTGGCACAAGTTTTGGTGCTCTACAGACCTAGGTTCAAGTTTCAATTATACAGTCCACCAGTTTTCTAACTTTGGGCTCATTATGTAACCTTTTCTTTTTAAAAAAAATTTTATTTATTATTTTTGGCTGCGTTGGGTCTTCGTTGCTGCGCGCGGGGCTACTCTTTGTTGTGGTGCGTGGGCTTCTCATTGTGGTGGCTTTTCTTGTTGAGCGTGGGCTCTAGGCACATGGGCTTCAGTATTTGTGGCACGCAGGCTTCAGTAGTTCTGGCTGTTGGGCTCTAGAGGGTAAGCTCAGTAGTTGTGGCTCGTGGGCTTAGTTGCTCCGCGACATGTGGGATCTTCCCGGACCAGGGCTCGAACCCATGTCCCCTGCATTGCCAGGCGGATTCTTCACCATTGCGCCACCAGGGAGTCCCCTCATTATGTAATCTTTTTGATGTTCAGTTTTACCTAACCATAAAATGGGGATATCTACTTTGCAAGATTTTGAAAACTAAATGAGCTAATATATGTGAAGCACTTGATTCATTGCCTGGCTTATAAGACTTGCTCAAAAAAAAAAAGGTTGCTGCAATTGTTCAACTAAGTTGAGCAGGTATACTTTTTAAAAAAATACAATTCTCAAATAGAGTAAGGAAAGGCCGAAAATGGCAAACAAAGAAAACCTTAAAAGGAGACAATGGATGTTATATAGGTAACAGGCAGTGTTGAATAAAGAATTGAATCATTACAGCCACATAGAACAAAAAAAGGGAAGAGATAGGGAGCGAGCTTCACGTTCTCAAATTTTTTTCTGAAGAAAGGAGGTCAGACTCATTAAACCAAATAGAGCAAATAAATAGGGTTTTGCTGTTCTAAATGACAGTAAAAAGATCACTGAAATTGGGTCTCTTGTACTGTGAATTAAGTATATAGGGAAAGGGACTTATCTTCTCAACTCTTTTAACTACCTTCTTACTCCTCAAGTTCTTTTAACAGAGAAAAGCCATTGTGCAGTTAATTGTACAGTAACAGAGAAGGCTTTAATTGCAAGTAATTCTGGTAGATAGAGCAGCTTAATTTACACAGATTCCCTAAATGTTGATTCTGTGTATTAATCACATTGCCTACCAATCTACCTTTTGGTCACTGAATGTCTAAATGTACCATATGTTGAAAAATTAAACATATCTTCTTGTTCTCCTCTTGTATTCCCTGTTCTAATGAATGGTTCTTCTGATGTTCAAGCCAAGAATCATGGAACATCCTTACTTCTTTACTCCCCATACCTTTCATGTCCAATCCATCACTGCATCTGATTATTGTCTCTACTAATTATCTATCTTTTAATCATGCCCTATCCCAACACCTACCCCAAGTTAAAATACAAACGCTCATTGCCCACAACTAGAGAAAGCCCGCGTGCAGCAACGAAGACCCAACGCAGCCAAAGAAAAACATTAAATAAATAAATAAATTTAAAAAATGCTCATTACCACTGACTTATTTCATGCCCTCATCATTTCATTATTGTCACTAGTCTCTTTACTTTTTTTTTTCTGGCCGCACGCCATATGGGATCTTAGTTCTCCCACCGGGGATGGAATGTGGGCCTCCTGCAGTGGAAGCATAGAGTCTTAACCACTGGACCTCCAGGGAAGTCCCAGGTCTCTTTACTTTTAATTTAGCCTCGTACTAACCAGTTCTCTACACAGCTTCCTTCCAGAATGATTTTGTTGACATACTGACATAACCATATCAAACTTATATATCCATAGTGCCTGCACATGATAGTTAATAAATACTTGATCTCTCCATGTATCTTAAACTTAAGACAATATTAAATGACTTGCATACTTATGCCTGGAGTTTTCTTTATGGGAAAGATTTTAACTACAAATTCAATTTCTTTAATAGACAAAGGGTTTTTTATTTCTTTTTGAGTGAGCATCTATTATCGTTTGTATCTTTCAAGGAATTTGTCAATTTAATCTAAGTTGTTAAATTCATGGACATAAAATTGTTCATAATATTCCTTTATTATCTTCTTAATATCTGTAAGATTTGTAGCAATGTCCCCTTTCTCATTCCTGACTGTAAATTTGTGTGTTTTCTCATTTTTTTCCTGTTCAGTCTGACTAGAAGTTTGTCTGTTTTATTGATATTCTCAAGAACCAGGTTTTGGGTTTTTTAATTGATTTTGTGTTCAATTTCAATAATTTCTCTTTATTATTTCCATTTTGCTATTTACTTTGCATTTTATTTGCTCTTGATTTGCTAGAATCTTAAAATGTAAACTTAATTTGTTAATTTATTGTCTTCTAGTATAAATGTTTAATGCTATAAAATTCCCTTCTAAATAGTGCTTTGGTGGCATCTCAAGTGTTGATATGTCGTGTTGTCATTTTTGTTCAATTCAGAAATCCTTGCTGATTTTGTGATTTCTTTGTTGACCCTATAGGTTATTTAAAGGTATGTACCCAAGTCTTCCAATATTTGGGGATTTTTCAGATGTTGATTTCTGATTTAATTTCAGTGTGGTCAGAGAACATACGTTGTGTGATTTGAATCGTTTTGAATTTATTGAGACTTGTTTTATGGCCCAGAATGTAGTCTCTCTTGGTAAATGATTCATGTGCACTTGAAAAGAATGTTGGGTGGAGTGTTCTATAAATGTCAGATCAAGTTGATTGATAGAGTTTTTCAGATCTTCTCTATCCTTACATATTTTATGTCTGCTCATTCTCTCAATTTTTAAAAATAATTTTATTTATTTATTTATTTATTTATGGCTGTGTCAGGTATGAGTCGTGGCACGTGGGATCTTCGTTGCAGCAGGCGGGCTTCCCTCTAGTTGTGGTGTGTTCCAGAACGTGCGGGCTCAGTAGTTGAGGTGCACAGGTTCTGTAGTTGTGGCTCACAGGCTCCAGAGCGTGTGGGCTCTGTAGTTGCGACACGCAGGCTCAGTAGTTACAGCGCCTGGGTTTAGTTGCCCTGTGGCATGTGGGATCTTAGTTCTATGACCAGGGATCTAACCAGCATCCCCTGCAATGGAAGATGGATTCTTAGGCACTTGGGCCACCAGGGAAGTCCCTGTTCTCTCAATTTTTGAGAGAAGGGTGTTGAAATCTCTGACATAACTGTGGACTTGCCAATTGCTCCTTGCAGTTTGATCAGTTTGGCTTCGTATATTTTGAAGTTCTGTTACTAGACACATACATATTTAGGATTGTTATCATCTTTTGATGAATTGGATCTCTTTACCATTGTGAAATGGCCTTCTTGTAATATGCTTTTCTCTAAAGTCTACTTTATCAGTATTGCCACTCCAGCTTTCTTTTGATTAGTGTTAGTGTGATATATCCTTTTACATTTTTTAACTTTTTACCTACTTGTTTGTTTGTATTTAAAGCGGATTTCTGGTATATAGCATATAGTTTGTCCTTGTTTTTTTTTTAAATCCAGTGTCCTAATCTCTGCCTTTTAATATAGACCATTTACATTTAATATGATTATTGATTTTGATGGGTTTAAATCTACCATCTTGCTATGTGTTTATTTGTGCAATCGGTTCTTGTTCCTTTTTTCTGTCTTCTTTAGTATTATTGGAGTATTTTTTTTATGACTGTCCCCTTTATTGGAGTATTAATTATCTATAGCTCTTTTTTTTTTTACTGCCTGTCTGTAGTGGCTGTATACATCTTTAACTTATCACATCTACTTTGAGTAAAACACAGCTTTTTATATCATATAAGAACCTTGTAACAGTATACTTCCATATTCCCTTCTCAGCCTTTGTACTATTGTCATACATTTTGGTTTTACATATGTTATAAATTCCACAATATAGTTCTACTTTTTTAGCTTTAAATGGTCATTTGTCTTTCAAAGGGATTAAAAATATTTTTTTTGGTTTTTTTTAGAAAAAATGCTCTTAAATTTACCCACATATTTACCATTTTCAAGGCTCTTCATTCCTTTGGAATTCTTTTTTCATCTGGTATCATTTTCCTTCTTCCTGAAAGACTTCCTTTAGTGTTTATTGTAATGCTATACTACTGATGAAATTTTTTCAGCTTTTGTATATGTGAAAAAAATATGTATATATATATATATATTTTATATTTTTTACATTGAACACTTCAGGAAAGAAAATAATCAAGTGATGATTCAAATGCATGAATGATTCAAATTCAAAATGCAATCCCTGGATTCAATAAATATCCTTTATAATTATACCCAGTCAATATTAGAAATGTATGTAGGCACTAAGTCAGCTAACAAAATAAGTAAAATAACTATATAAAGTATAAATCTCAGGACTGGGGAACATGCATGATCAGGTAAGTCACTTTGCCACTGTAGATGCTTTTTAAAAAACATGATTCACATTTGCTTCAATCACATACACATTCATTGCAGGTGTTTCCCACTCCACCCCCACCCCCCACCCCCCCCACCCCCACCCCCCAGCCACACTGCATGGTATGTGGGATCTTAGTTCCCTGACCAGGGATTGAACCTGTGCCCCCTGCATTGGAAGCACAAAGTCTTAACCACTGGACAACCAGGGAAATCCTGCAAGTGTTAAATTGGACCATTGATGCTAACAACTTAAAACTATGATCTTAAAAGAAAATTCAGTTTAATACAAAGAAACTCAAGAAGAAAATCTCAGGACCCTTGATCAGAAGTTTTGATGCCTGTCATACTACTCTGGTGTATACAAAGGTTCAAGTAAGGCTGAGAAAGAAGAATTGTTTCCTTTTCCCTTTAAAGACATGATCCAAGAAATAGAGGAATCGCACATTCTGTAGCAACTAGCTATCCGTCCATACACTGCCAATAAAGGACTCCTTACATTAGTAACTAACTAAGTTTTAAAAGCCTTGGCCAGTGTTACAAAAACAGAACGTTTAGAGTAATATTTACGAATACAAGCATAATTGTTTTTTTGCCTTCTCTAAGTAATAATCTTTGAAATGCTAAAAGTGAGTTCCAGCTGTGGTTCTTTTCTGACGTGGGGAGCTGCAGGTGCACATGGGATGGTCTACTGATTTACCTTCTCACAGTATTCTTTGGAAGCAGTTGGATGGGGCTTGATTGTAGGAGAATCTGGGGTTCATTTGGCTGGGCAGACTTCTCCATGGGTTTCCACAAACTGAAATGCCTCCACCGAGCGGAGAGTCTCTTCCATGCTTCAGCCCACTGGGAGATCATTGACGCTCAAATGCTTGATGACTCATTGGGGTCAATTATGAAGAGACGTCGTAGTGCAAGGCCAGGATCTGCTAATGGCACACCGTAGTCTCGGGAAATCTGTTTAGTCAGATCTGACAAGAGCGTGATTTGCATGTGGCCCAAACCGCCATTCTTCCTTGGTGTGTTTACCCAGGCCAGGTGGGAGAAGTGGGAATCCACTGACACTGTAACGATTTCACAGTTCACATTGTGAAATTCATTGGCTTTGTCACTGAAAGCAATAATTTCTGTAGGACACACAAAGGTGAAATCCAAAGGGTAGAAGAAGAGCCCTAAATATTTCCCCTTAAAGTCATCAAGGCTTATTTCTTTGAACTCTCCATTGACAACAGCTGTACCCTTAAAATAGGGCACATGCTGGGTGACGACAGGGGCATGGTATGAGGAACTGGTGCTAAAGGCGAATTTTGCTTGACCAGAACCAGACACAATGCATTTGTCAAGCACGTTCTTCAAGAAGCAGCAGGCCTAAGGGCTGCAGCAGAAATGCCCCAAGGAATGACACTCACGTGTTGGACAAGCGAAGTCTGGAGCAACCTTCCTGCCGTGGCTGCCATCTTAAGGGTGCACGGGACCCGCGGGGCAGACGGGGAAGCAGAGAGCTGAAAAAATATTTTTGACTTTATTTTTGAAATATATTTTTGCTGGGTATAGAATTTTAGATTGACACTTTTTTTCTTTCAGGACTTTAATGATAGTGCACCACTGTCTTCTCATTGCATTTTTCCAATATGAAATCTGTTATCCTTATTTCTTTATATTGAAAGTGTTTTTTTCCCCCCCCGGCTGCTTTTTAAGATGATCTCTCTACCATTGGTTTTAAGCACTTTTATTATGATGTGCCTACAATGTGTTTTATGTTTCTTATGCTTGGGGTTTGTTGAGCTTCTTGGTTTGTAGATTTACCATTTTCATCAGATGTAGAAAAAGTTTGTCCATTATTTCTTTAAATAGTTTTTCTGTGTTTTTTCACTCCTCTCATTCTGGTACTCCAGTTACGCATATATTATGCCACTTGATATTGTCCCACAGCTAACTGCTGCTCTGTTCATTTTTTAAAAATATTTTTTTTCACTCCTTGTTTCAACTTGGATAATGTCTCCTGTTCTGTCCTCAAGATTAGTAATCTTTTCTTCTTTTCAGTTTCTGATCTGCTGTTATCTCATCCAGTGTATTTTTCTTATTAGACATTTTATTTTTCATTTCTGTAAGTTTGATTTGAATTTTGTCTATATCTTACATATTTCTCCTTTACATGTTCAATCTTTCTTCTGTCTTTTAAAAAATATATATTTATTTATTTATCTGGTTGTGCCCAGTCTTGGTTGTGGCAGGCAGGCTCCTTAGTTGTGGCTTGCTGGCTTCTTAGTTGCAGCACATGGGCTTCTTAGTTGTGGCATGCAAACTCTTAGTTGTGGCATGTATGTGGGATCTAGTTCCTTGACCAAGGATTGAACCTGGGCCCCCTGCATTGGGAGCATGGAGTCTTATCAACTGCGCCACCAGGGAAGTCCCTCTTCTCCTTTCTTGAATACAGTTAACCTTTGAATGATGTGGGCATTAGGGGTGCTGACCGTTCACACAGTCGAAAATCTGTGTATAACTTTATAGTTGGCCCTCCATATCCACGGTTCTGCATCTGCAGATTCAACCAATCATATAGATCATGTAGTATTGTAGTATGCTTTTATTTTTTTAAAAATCTGTGTATAAGTGGAACTGTACAGTTCAGACTGTTGTTCAAGGGTCACCTGTATATGTAGAGTCTATACTAGCCGAGTTTTCAAAAAATTGTGGTAAGTAATACATAACATAAAATTTATCATCTTAATAATTTTTTAAGTATATAGTTCAGTAGTGTTAATTACATTAATATTGTTGTGAAACAGCTTTCCAGAACTTCTTCATCTTGCAAATCTGAAACTCTGTATCCATTCAACAACAACTACTCTTTACTCCTTCCCTCATTCCCTGGAAGACATTCTTCTGTTTTCTGTCTCTGTGAATTCAACTATGCTAGGTACTTCAGATAAATGGAATAATACAGCCTTGGTCTTTTTGTGACTGGCTTATTTCACTTAGTGTAATATCCTCAAGATTCATCCATGTTGTGGCATGTGGCAGGATTTCCTTTGAGGCTGAATAATATTCTGTTGTATAATTTTCTTTATTCATTCACCCATTGGTGGACATGTGAGTTACTTTAATCTCTTTGCTATTGTGAATAGTGCTTCTGTGAACATGGGTATGCAGATATGTCTTCAAGACCATGCTTTCACTTCTTTTGGGTATATACCCAGAAGTGAGATTGCTGGATCATATGGTAGTTCTATTTTCAATTTTTTGAGAAACTTCCATACTATTTTCTATAGTGATTGCACCACTTCACCATTGCACTAACAGTGCACAAGGGTTCCAGTTTTTTCACATCATGTTAACACTCGTTATTTTCTGTTTTGTTGATAGTAGCCATCATAATGGGTATAAAGTGATATCTCATTATGGTTTTAATTTGTATTTCCCTAATGATTAGCGATGTTGAGCATCTTTTCACTGCTTGCTGCCCATTTGTATATCATCTTTGGAGAAATGTCTATTCAAGTCATTTGCCCTTTTTTTTTTTTTTTTTTGCGGTACGTGGGCTTCTCACTGTTGTGGCCTCTCCCGCTGCGGAGCACAGGCTCCGGACGCGCAGGCTCAGCAGCCATGGCTCACGGGCCCAGCCGCTCCGCGGCACGTGGGATCCTCCCGGACTGGGGCACGAACCCATGTCCCCCGCATTGGCAGGCGGACTGTCAACCACTGCGCCACCAGGGAAGTCCCATTTGCCCATTTTTAAATTGAGGTATTTGATATTTTGTTAAGTTGTAGTTCTTTATATATTCTGAATATTAACCCCTTATCACATACATAGTTTGCAAATATTTCCTCCCATTCCATAGGTTACCTTTTCACTCAATTGATTGTATCCTTTGATGCACAAAAGTTTTAAAGTTTGATTTAGTCCCATTTGTGTATTTTTGCTTTTATTTTCTGTTCTTTAGGTGTCACAACCAAATAAATCACTGCCAAGTACAATGTCATGAAGTTTAACCCTACATTTTCTCCTATGAGTTTTATAGTTTTAGGTTTTACTCTTAGGTCTTTAATCCACTTTGAGTTAATTTTTATATAAGATAAGGGTCCACTTTCTTTCTTTTGCATGTGGATATCCATTTTTCTGCACACAAGTTGTTGAAGAGGCTGTCCTTTCCCCATTGAGTGGGGTCTTAGCATTCTTGTCAAAGATTATTTGACCATATATGCAAGGGTTTATTTCTGGACTCTGTTCTGTCCCATCGGTCTATTTGTCCTTATGCCAGTACTATGCTGTTTTGATTACCATAGCTTTGTAATATGTTTTGAAACCAGAAAGTGTGACTCCTCCAATTTGTTCTTTTACAAAATTATTTTGGCTATCTGCGGTCCCTCAAGATTCCATATGAATTTCAGGATGAATTTTTCTGTTTCTTCAAAAAATGCCATTGGAATTTTGATACAGATTGCATTGAATCTGTAGATTGCTTTGGGTATGGACATCTTAATAATATTAAGTTTTCCAATCAGGAACATGGGTTTCTTTCCATTTGTGTGTGTGCACGCATGTGTGTGAATGTATACATGTACATACATATACATACACATAAGGTGTATGTACACATGCACAGTATTTTGTATATAATAGCTGTTTTAATCATAGCACTTTTGTCATTTCTGGATTCGCTTCTTGTAACTGATTTTTCTCCTCATTATGGGTAGTATTTTCCTTTTTCTTTGCATGCCTGCTAAGTTTTGTTCTGGATGCCAGACATTGTGAATTTTGTTGTTTGGAGCTGTCTTTTCTTTGTATTCTTATAAATATTCTGAGCTTTGTTTTGGAACACAGTTATGTTATTAGAAACAGTTCTTAAAGGCATGCTTTTAAAGCTTTGTTAGATAAGTCCTGAGCATCCTTTAGTACAAGGCTAATTTAGCCTTATTACTGGGGCACTGCCCTTCTCAGTATTCTAGCTGTTGCCCATTATTACAGGATTTTTCCACTCTAGCTGTGAACTCTTACCATCCCTGTGTGAACTTTGGTAATTGTTATGCCAGCTCCTTTCTGGTGGTTCTATTCCTGGCTTTAGGTAGTTTCTCTTCATAAGTGTGCTGATCAACAATAATCAGCTGAAGACACAGTGGGAATTCTCTTCAAAGCTCCAGAGCTCTTTTGTGCTCTTCTCTCCTCTCTGGTACTTTGCCCTGAGAACTCTAGTTGTTTTGGTGTCCTTGAATGCTCAAATCCGTCCTCTCAACTTGCGGAGACTGTCAGGCTCTGGTTTTCCCCTCCTAGCACTGTGTCCTGGAAACTCTACAGGCAGTACTATTAGGAAATAATAGGGCTCACTTTTTTGTTTCCTTTTTCAAAGATTATTGTCTTGCACAGCCTGTTGTCCAATGTCTGAAAAGATTTCACATATTTTGTCCTTTTTTTTTTTTTTTTTTTTTAGTTTTAAAGGTGGGAGGGGGAATTCCCTGACGGTCCAGTGGTGAGGACTCTGTGCTTCCACTGCGGAGGGCTGGGTTCGATTCCTGGTGGGGGAACTAAGATTCTGCAAGATGCATGGTACAGCCAAAAAAAATAAGATAAAAGGTGGGAGGATTAATTTGGTCCCTGATACTCCATCGTGGCTAGAAGTGGAAACCCCTCTTCATTAAATTTTAAAGTAATGCTTTAAAATACATAAAGTACCATTTTTAGTATTGTTTTAATTAAAACCCATGATTTTAGAATGTATTAGCTTTGGATAGCAAGAACCAAATTATACCGTACGTTTTGACTGGATAAACGTGTTTATGTTCAGCTTCCTCAGCATTCCTGTTGTACTTGAAACAAATGTAGGAATGTATGGTGAGTCAAAAGGAAAGCAACTAATTGCATTTTCTTCTTTTTAGAACCCAGTTCTCATTGACAAAAAATATGAGAGAGTGAAAAACATGGCTATATTATTACTAGGGCAAATTAATGAGAAGTAAGTATTAATATTTCTCTAAAGGTGTAATAATTCAGATTTTATCATCATTGGAAAATAAATATTTGCCACAAAGACTAAAAATACCGCTGTGATCCAAAAATACCTTTTATATTTTGAGAGGTCAGTGTAACTTAACTTTGACAATAATAGGTGTTGAAGGTTGTTAAAAATCTCTGTAGAGGAAATGTAGTTAAGATGTTAGAAGAGTATGTCTAAAAATGTCTCCTCATTGATCATAGGCAACTGAAATGGCCTTTTTCTTTTGATGGAGGTGAATTATGTAAATTGGTAAAATCAAAACATAGAGTCAGTTTTCTTTTGTCTACCCTGTGCATCCCTTTCACTGCAACCACACTACATGAGAATATAAACTTAATTATAAAAGGAAGGCTTTATGTGTATTAAGTTGATAGTGTGTGTGTAGAAAATTAACATGAGAAAGGAGGTATTTTAAAACTGAATTAAAAATTACTATAGTTATTCTCTTCTTTTTTTATTTTGACATAATTTGACTTTGAAAAGTTACAAGAATTCCTGTATACGCTTCAGAGATTAACCAAATATTAAACATTTTACTGCATTTGCTTTATCCTTATTTTTATATATACAGATATACATTACTTTTTTCCTGACTCATTTGAGTCTTTATAATCCTTTAACTATGAGAACCTCAGTTTTATTTCCTAAAAACATTCTCCTACGTAAGCGAAGTATGATGATCAAAAATCAGGAAATTAACTTTGATACAATAGTATTATCTAATCTTCAGATATTATTCACATTTCACCAGTTGTCACAATACTGTCCGTTATGGCAAGAGAAAATCCAGGATCACATCCTGCCTTTAGTTGTCATGTCTCTCTAATTTACTTTAAGCTGGAATAGTTGTAGAGCTATGTTTATATGTCATGATATTGACATTTTTTAAAGTGTTGAGGCCAGTTATTTTGCTGAATGTCCTTCAATTTTAGTTTGGTTGATTTTTTTCTCGAGACTAGAGTCAGGTTATATACTTTTGGCAGGAATATCACAGACATAATGTTCTTTCCAGTACATTATATCAAGAAGCAATTGTTGCAGTTTCTCCTGTTACTGGTGATAATAACTTTGATCATTTAGTTAAGAAGGCATCTGCCAGGTTTCTCCAAAGCAAAGTCATTATTTCACTCCTTGTAACTATTAAGTACCTTGTGGAGAGATACTTTGATTATGTAAATATCCTATTACTCTCAAACTTACGCATTGGCTTTAATATCTATTGATGATTATTGTACAAATCAGTTTTCAAGATGGTTGCTTAAAAGTTCTCATCACAAGGGAAAAACTATGTAACTGTGAGGTGATGGTTGTTAACTTATTGCGGTAATCATTTTGCAGTATATACATATATCAAATCATTATGTTCTACGACTTAAACTTATGCAATGTTATGTCAGTTATATCTCACTAACATTGGGGGAAAAAAGATGGTTGCCAAATAGTGATTTTTTTTTTTTTTCCAGTTCACCAATTTCTTCTGTGTTTATTAGCTGGCTTCCTGGTACAAAGAAGGCTTCCTGCTCCAAAGAAAGCTTCCTTCTGTTATTTATTTATTCATTCATTCATTTGTATCAGTATAGGCTCATTGATTTTTTTAAATTCTTTTTTTAAAAATTTATTTTATTTATTTTATTTTTGGCTGCATTGGGTCTTCATTGCTGTGTGCGGGCTTTCTCTAGTTGCAGCGAGCAGGGGCTACTCTTCATTGCAGTGCGCAGGCTTCTCGTTGCGGTGGCCTCTTTTGTTGCGGAGCATGAGCTCTAGGTGTGCGGACTTCAGTAGTTGCAGGACACAGGCTCAGTAGTTGTGGCTCGCGGGCTTAGTTGCTCTGTGGCATGTGGGATCTTCCCGGACCAGGAAAGAACCCATGTCCCCTGCATTGGCAGGCGGATTCTTAACCACTGCGCCACCAGGGAAGACCTGATTCTTATTTTATTCTTCTGACACTGTCCCTATTATTCTTTGAGCACTTTAATTTTTGACCCAACAAGTTGTTCCAGGATCACCTTGCACTGTCTCTATGCCAGCCCTGGAATCAGACATTTCTCTAAGAGGCCTTGATTCTTTACTGTAGATTAGTATTTAGAGATTTGGTTGTTAGATGTGCTTATTGCTACTGAGGAATCATTGTGTCTAGGCCCTCTTAGTGGATATAGCTAAGTGCATTGTATATGTGTGAGCATCTATGTATGTGGATGTGTGTAATACACCTGTATTTTTTAGAAAGGATTATTGAGTTAACCAGTATCATGGCTGCTACAAATTTAAAAAGTGAATTTATCCTTAGGCTGCATGACCAAGTGATCATGTCCCTATTAGTGGAAGTTATAAGTCCACAGTGTTTTGCATTCTTCAAATAGGTTGTTTTGTTGGCCAACTAGATTCCAGGAATTTAGATCTTATCTGATAAGGAAGATGACCTGGATAGTGAGAGGTTTGAAAGGCATGGTATGTGAAGAACAGTTGAAGGAGCTAGGAATATTTAATCTGGAAAAAGAAGAGATTACAACAGCATCTACTTACTATATTATTTTATGTGAAGGCAGAAGATGTAAATTTATTCTGTGCCCATTTAGAGTATATAACTAATACAGGTGAATGGAATTTAAGAGAGACACCAATTTATCTCTGAATAAGGAAATTTTTGAGGTAAGCTCTCTTCTAATGGAGTGAACTGCCTTGAAAAAAGCCTCAAACTCAGTTATTACCTCTCTTCAATCAGAAGAAAAGTTTGCCCATTTTCGTATAGTTTAATTTGTGCTGTGAGAAGTTGGAACTACTTGAAAGATGTCTTAGCATGCTGTATTTAGTGGCTTAGTTAATTGTATGTCTCATGAGATGCATCATGAGGAAAGGGTTCTAGTCTAAATATATGTAAGAAATACTGTATACATAGTTTCCTCTTGTATATTTATAATGCACAGCAGCATAGTAGGTTGTGGGAAGTCCAAAGAAAACTTGTTTGACTTTTTCTAATGTAGTGGATTTAGGGGACAGGTTAGACTAGAGATGTAATCTACATATATAGTGGTCATTACCTACACATGGTATTTAAACTAAGATATTTTGAAGCAATCAGCAAGGGACTGAGTGAAGACAGAGAAGATATCAGGGACTGAGCTCAGGGAGAAGATGGGAGCCAGCAAAGAAACTGAGGAGTAGCCAGAAAGTTAGGAGCAAGCCCAAGAGAGTGGTTTCCTAGAAGCTAAGTGAATAGTGTTCCAAGAGGAGGAAGCATAGTCAGCTGTGTCATATGAGCAACTGAGACCAGACCATTGGATTTAGCAACCTGAATTTATTCGTGTCCTTAAAGGGAACTTTCAGTAGAGTGTGGGGAGTAAAGGCATGATTGGATTGAAGAGAGGAAGTGGAGAAATTGGAGGAGATAGCAAAATTTTGCTGTGAAGGGGAGAAGAGAAATGGAATAGTTGCATTTGCTGAGCACATACCTTGTGTCTTATACAGTCATCCCTCGGTACCTGCAGGGATTGGTTCCGGTACCCCCCACTGGGGAAACCAAAATCCTCTGGTGCTCAAGTCCTTTATATAAAATGGCAGAGTACTGTATAGTTGAAGAGATTAGGCAACAGTGAAAAGAATAAGCTCTACGTAGTTGAGCTCATGATTCTGGTTAAATAGTAGTTGTAGTACGTTTAGAAAGTACTTTCCTCTGTGTTATGGATTTGAATGGGCTAGAAATTGAAGCGTTTGTTTCCTGATTTATAGAAAATTCCCTCAGGTTAAAAGAATGTTATCAGTGTAGTGGCTATTAAATTGTGTTGCATTCCTGAGTTTCCAGGCAGCTTGGGCCAGTTGGCTTGGTAGTTAGTAGTAATATGAAACCCAACCCCCAAACTTCATTTTTATTAGCCTTGAATTGATGATCTGGACATATTAATAATGGTATTACATGAAATAGTGAGATTTAATATGTTCATTATTTTAAAAATGACTCAGTTTCCAAGAATAGTTCACTTGTCCCATAAGAAGTTATCTGGTGTATTTAAAGCCATGTGTCCTAATTTTAAATTGGCTACTATAACTATGGGGGAAGAAAACCCAGGGAACACAATTTGGTTCTTATTTCTATTTCACCATTAACCCTCCATCCACCTTCTTAGAACTAATTCCAAGCTCATTTCTTATATGTGTATGCTTTTGCTGTAGTTTCAGTTACTCATTGTAAGGGAGTGAAGTTGTTAGACCCCTGTGTTTAGTCTACCACTTTTTTCCTGGTGGTTTGAAATATTTAAATCTTAAATTACTCTTTAAGTAATTAAGTCACTTGCACACCATTCCTTATATGTTCTTACAATTTAATTTCCTGTGCTGATCTGGGCCTGGAAGAATACAAAGTAACTTGTCAAATAGGTCAGAACAAGGAGAAAGTCATTTTAGACAGAGGAATTATCACCAGGTCTAGAAGGCAAGCATGAAAATATATTTGGTAACCCACATGGCCTGACTGTAGGATATGTATATGGATGGCAGATTGGAGTGGGTAGGTTGTGTGTGGAAGAAGGTAGAGATGATGGATGCTACTGATTATAAAAGCAGTGAATCTATGATAAGGTTGTAAAAGAAGGTCTTTTGTATACTATGCTGATTAAACTCTTTTCTTACATAGTAGGAAATCATTAGAGATTTTTTAAGAAGGAGAGAAACATGTTGAGGTCAGTATTTTAGAAAGATAAATGGTGAAAGTGAAGAAATAATAAGAGACTGTCAGAGTAGTCCTGGTAGTAGATAATATGGGCTTGCACCAGGTCTGTGGTAGTGGGGCCAGGGAGGGGTTACATGAGAGATGTTTTGGCGGTGTGACAGGTAGATGCATTGATTTATTCCTTCATATTTATTGAATGGTTCCTGTGTGCCAGGTAGAGAATTTGTGGTGTTGGGAAAGGAAAGGAGACAAAGATTCTGGGGTTCCTTGCTTAAGTACCAAATTGAGTAGATAATAAAAGAATAGTAGATTTGAGGAGGAAAAATGCATTTTAGATTTGTTTTCCCTGGAGGTAGTTGTAACAGCTTCACAGAAGAGCTTAAGCTTGGTTCTGTATTTTCTGTTTAGTATCTTGAATTTATAAAAAGAATTGAAACTGGGTGTCTTGCCTTTACTTCCCTCTGTTAGAAATAACAGAAGTAAAGTTGCAGCTGTTGTTAGTTTAGAATCCTATTTTAGAATATTTAAATTTTGCTTTTCACTTGAGTCAGGAACTCAAAAGATTGTCATTAGCACTTAAAAAATAAATGTTAAAAAATAAATTTAGGTATTTATGAGTAAAAATGAAGTAGAATCACAGAATTTTCCCTTCACTAAAAACCAAATGAAAATAGGAAAAAGTGGGTGGGGGAAGGAGAGGGCAAAAAAATGGAATAGAAGGGCTTCCCTGGTGGCGCAGTGGTTGAGAGTCTGCCTGCCGATGCAGGGGACGCGGGTTCGTGCCCCGGTCCGGGAGGATCCCACATGCCGCGGAGCGGCTGGGCCCGTGAGCCGCGGCCGCTGAGCCTGCGCGTCCGGAGCCTGTGCTCCGCAACGGGAGAGACCACAACAGTGAGAGCCCCGCGTACCGCAAAAAAAAAAAAGGAATAGAAGCACACGAGAAAGGGGTATGTACAACCTTATGCCAAGTACTTCAAAAAGTGGAGGCCAGGAAAGAATGAGAAGATACTGGGTGTATCTGTCAAGGTTTATAATTCCATCCCCATATCCCAGCAGCCAGACTAAGGAAAGATGAGGCCTGCAAAACAGGAAGTATCCTCACTAACACTGGCCAGCGAAGCAGATCTAAGAGATGAGTAGGAAGCATAAAGTCAACGAAAAATCCTTGAGAAGACCCGCATACTAATGCTGAGTCTCACACTTCAGGGAGCATTGACATTTTGAAAGGCACTCTTGTTAAGGGCAAGAACCAAAGCCCATGAAGGTAGGCTAGCCCTCTGACTGGGGGGATGGATCCTGGTATAGGACACTTAATGACGTTTCAGCAGTGGCTGTACGCAAAGTCCAAACTAAGCTTTCTTTGTCCATTTCCTGCATTGATGGGTTATAGAAAAATAGATTAAAAGCAGTATCCAGATCTCAAATTGAAGTTTGTGTGTGGTGTGTGCATGCACATGTGTGCATAGAAATAAAAATGTTCCCAGCTAAGGTAAAAAGGATGTTGAAGTTGTCAAGGAGAATCCATTAGATATCAAAATAAGTAGGAGCTCAGTGTAGCACTCCCCATGTTAAACACGATCAAGATTTTTTTAAAAGATGGCATGGCAACTCTACAAATACACTACAGGAAAAAAATAAATGAAAGAAATGACCATGAAAGGACAATAAGACTGTCCTACCTAAGCATAACTTGTATCCCTGGAATAGAGACTCCACCAAATGGAACAGAAAAAGATTTCAGAAATATCATGCAAAAATTACATTTGCAGGTTGAAAGGCTCTGAACACCAGGAAAAAAAATTGTGAAATGTTGAAAAATGACTACACCCTAGTAGTTAGTAACTTCAGAAATATGCAGAGAATTATTTTGGCATCCTGGCCAAAAAGAAAACCTGACCTATATGTGGTGTGGGGGGGAATCTAGCTGACTGCAAACTTCTCAGTTATGTACAATTCCAAAAGACATTTGAACAATATTTACAAAGTTTTGATAGCAAAAAAAGTATATATCAAAAGTATTATACTCAGCAGTATCAGATTTGGTTTGACTGCTAATAACAATGGTTAAAACTATAAGGATTTATAACCTTGGATACAAGAAATATGGAGGTAGACAGTCAGAACTGGTAAGGTGGCTTCATCTGGCAACCTGGGTTCCTTCCTATCTATGAATACACCTGGCTTCTGGTCTCAATATCACTGTCCATGGTGGCTGTTGAAGCTTTGGCCATTAAAACAGCATTCCAAGGAGCAGGAAATAGAAAGGGGGGAAAGAACCAAGGGCTTTCTCCAACTGAGTGAGATTCTTTTAAGGGGCCTAACTTGGAAGTTCCACCTAATACCGCTGTATCTGGACCAGAACATAGTCACAGCCACACCTGGCTTAGGAAAGGTCTTTATTTTGGGCAACAATGTGTCCAGCAAAACGTTTGCAAAAGGAAAAGGAGGATGGAATAATGGGAGTCAATTAGCGATCTGTGGTGATTTTTTCTTTTTATAGGTGTCCTCTTCTTTATCAGCCCTTTCTTCTTCTCATGTCACCTTGACTTCTATCTCCTCCACTTCTTTTAAATTGCTCCTCCCAAGTTCATTCTAACCTCTGTTTTGTTTAATCCAGTGATCTGTTAGCAGCCTACTCCTTTGTAAAAGACCCTCCTCTCTTGGATTCTGTGACATCACACTCACCTGCTTGCTTTCTACTCATTTTCTGTTCTTGGCCTCTCTTGTTTCACTTCTCTGAATAGTAGTCGACTTGAGGCTGAACCCTTTTCTTCTCTAATTATACTCTTCTTAGTTGATATGTCAGTCACGTGATTTTATTGAAGTCATCTCTGAGCACAGGTCTTAAGAATACTTTAGTTTTGACAAATGCATATACCTGTGTAACCCACCTCTGATTTTAAATATTGACTATGTGTTCATGGCTTCTATACTCATATCTCCATCTTTATCTTGAGCTCAGACTCAAGTATGTAACTACTTGTTTGACACCTTTATTTTTATGTCAAATAGGTATTGTCACCTTAACAGGTCTAAAAATATTTTTTGTATTGCTTTCATAAACCTTTTTTAAAATTAATTTTTATTGGAGTATAGTTACTTTACAATGTTGTTCATAAACGTTTTTTTAAAAAAAATATGCATCCATCTCAGAAAAATGGTTCAAACGCAAAACCTAGATTCTTCTCCCTAATCCCTCCCCCAACCTGCCCCATCCTAGTCCATTTCTAGAGCTTGTTGATTTTACGCATAAATAAGCTTCCTTTCTGTTCCTTAAAAATTCTGAGCTCATTCTCACCTCAAGGTCTTGGTGTTTACTGTTCCCTCTGCTCAGAATGTCCTCCCTCAATTCTTAGCATAGCTGGCTGTCCTCATCCTTCAGATCTCAATTCACGTGTCATCTCAGCGGGACTTCTTTGGCTATCTTTTCCAAAGGTACCCCGCTCCATCCCAACTATATCTCCCTGTTTATTTCCTTGATAGCACCACCTCAACACAAAATTATATTGTTTGCTGTTCATTTTCTGTCTTCTTTTTCTGCATTGTAAGTTTCGTCACGGCAGGAACCTTGTTTCTTGTTCACTGTTGTGACCTTAGTGCCTACAACAATGCAATATTAGTAAGTGTTCAGTAAATAAATATTTTTATTAATATATTAATTTTAATTAATATTTATATTAATATTTATTAATGTATTTATCAGATACTGGCTGAAACATCTCTAAAGTAGTGTTTTTCAAATTTTATTCATGGTATTTTTAATGAGGTATAGGTAGCAATTTTTAATCTAAATAAATTCATTTTGATGATCTATTAAATCTTTAAACCATTTGACTATCATTTCATGCATTATCATTTGTTACCTGTAACACTAATTTAGTTAATGTTTTTACTAGAGGCCTCTAATAACATATCCATATTTGAATGATGACTGAATGGTTGATGTAAAAAATTTCTTGTGAGTAAATGAGGAAGTTAAACCATTTAGATTGTATTTCATTATTGATTTTTCCAAATGGCACAACAGTCAAAACAAGAATCACTTACACAATACACTATCAATTAAGTATTTGAAGGACCTTTTAAGTATTTAAAAAAAGCCCAAAGGAATGCTACTGGTAGAGATTTTGTGGGTACGTACTAAAGTTAAGATACTTGAAATTCAAAGAGCTGCTTTTAAAGGACATACAGGGTGGGTTGGCTGTACACATCAGGAAGTTCTACAGAGGGTTTTGTGGGTATTAAGATTATAACTCTAGTTATTCTCTTAGATTTCACAATAGTACAACATGTTTTTATAAATACAGATTTACACAGAAGTTACTTGGCTGTAACTTCTTAGGTTAGGTGTTATCCTCTAGCCCTTAAATACACAGACTATGTGTTGGTTCCATGAAGGAAAATAAGAATTACAAATATTCCTTTTATGAACTGGTAAAATGGAAAGTGTGTACCTCTTAGATCTCATTTTGCATTTGATTTTTCTATCCTCAGATTGGAAATGACTTTAAACATATAGTTTGTGGTATTTATTCTTCACAACATTTCCATGAAATAAAATCCTGTTCCAGATGAAGAATTTTGTAAGTTTTCAAGAAATTGTAACAATTTGTAGGTCATATGATTAGAAAATAGAAACCCTGAAACTAGTAGAAGGTTTCCTTCTGTCGACACCAGGCTCCTCCTACCAGAATTTCACTTTTTTTTTTTTAACTTCAATATCAGTATGAAAAAATTTGGTTTGAATCTTAGTGTTTATTACCTTTTTAAGGACAGAATAGCTTTGTTCCTAGTTTCTGAAGTCTAAAAATTGCTTATTTTAGCTTTGGAGGAGGCAACTGAGTTATATATAACTTTAGCATTTAGGAATAGAGGTAGACTAGACTTGGCAGGTTTGACTTTTACTCCTGTTCATTGTACTTTATAGGTCTGCAAATCGTTATATATTGGTTGATTGAGTGACATATCAGCAAATAAACCAGCCATATTAATTAAACTTCACAATGTTTTTGTACCTTTTAGTATTAGGGAAGAGTATGTTTCTATGTTTATATGCATGTCGAGGTCGTGCAGGAGTTTGACGGATAGAATTTTTAATTTCTGGCCTGCCAACTAAAAATTGTCACTCTCCCTCTGGCACTACAAGAATGAAGTTGTTAGCCACTGTGGTCGCTGACCTTCAACACACCCTGAAAGGAGTTCAGGGTGGAGTTTGTGGAGATCAGGAATGAGGCACTCTGTGCACTCGGAAAAACTGGCAGTACAGGCCTTCATATAGTTAGATATTTTCAGAAGATTTTATGAGCCCAGTTTCTTGTATACTTTCATATCTGGAAAAGCACTAAAATCATTCAGGGAGACATCTGCTCCTCGTGACTAGCAGCGGTCCTCTTGTGACTAGTAGCACCCTTCTGCCAAAATGTGTGATTAATTGCATGCATCCCCACCTTTACTAAAATCACATATATACCGACCTCGCCCCCTACCTCTTCGGAGCAGTTCCTCAGAGCTTTGTGAAAGGCTAGTCTTCCAGGCTGTAGTCCTCATTTTGCCCCAAATAAAACTTAACTGACCACTCTCATTGTTGTGCTTTTTTCTTTTTTTTTTTTTCAGTTGATAGAAAAATTAAATTCATTCATCTGTGATGGTACCAATACTTTGGTTGGCAGCTGTTTAATTTGGTTTGTAAACATTTGTGCTTAATATATACAGAAAGCTATCGGAGAGTTCTGAGGTAGTAAAGACATTGACTGGACTGCTCTCAAAGAACTTATGGATAGTGGTAGGGGCACATATAAAGACAAGTATACAGAAGTCTGTACAAAGCAGAACATATTAAGTGTAATGGGAATGCAGAACAGGATGAGAAGTATTTAATGGAGGAATTTGGGAGAAACTTACAGAGAAAGTAGAATTTAGGAGGCCGTCTTGAAATCTTCCTTGTTTTGGAAAGAGAAGAACTGTTAATTTTGACACAGAGGTAGAAAAGTGTAGGAAGTGTGGTATGATTGAAACAGATGTATGAGAAGACGGTGAGCAATAATGTTGGGTAAGTAGGGGTTAGTGTGAGACTTTAGAGGGTCTAAATACAATTCTAAGTGCAGTGGGGAGTGACACAAGGTTGCTGAATAGCATAATAATGAGATTCCAAATACGTATGACTGATTTAACTAATGTTAATATTTTTGGGTGTGTTAGTAAAGGAATTCACAAGAACTCCTGTACATTATTCGAATTTTTATTTAACCTTTATTGAGTTGTGGAATATTTGACTAGATGGCACTGGTAAGAAACTAAGGCCCAGAGAACTCAGTAACTAATTCAAAAGCCCTAGCTCTTAGTGTCAGAACTTGAATCTAGAACCCAGTTCTCCTGATGCTTAGTCATTGCTTTTTCTCTGCTCTCCTTCCTCTTCTGCATGTTATAATGTGTTGGGTACTTAGTGAGACACAAAGGAAGAAGGATGCCTCTTTTTATCCTTAAGAGTGTTTACATATGATTGAATGACATGTGTGGCTATATTGCTTTGCATTTTTATTTAAATAGCAGATTTATTAGTACAAATCAGTGCTGGAAGAGACATCCAGCTTCAAGTGTTCCAAATGAACACTTACAGAAAGCTAGCTTCATCTTAGAGGAAGTAGGATTTGAACTGATCTAGAAGGTTGGATGAGTGGAGAAAAGGAATGAGAATTACAGCACAAGTGAAGTTTCAGAGGTGTGCATAAATTATTTTCTGAGAGTAGTGAGAGTCATGCTGGAACAGAGAAATTTGTTTTAGAATTATGAGAGAAGTACATTGTAACATTATGTAGTATTCCATAGACTGATTTTTTTTTTTTTTTCTAACATAGGGGATGGTTAAAAACTTAATTTTTCTTTGGCTATATCTGTGCACAGAATACTTGTGGGTATTTGATAGTGAGATTCTTTTTCTTTCTTTTTTTTTAGAATTTTATTTTATTTTATTTATTTTTGGCTGCTTTGGGTGTTCGTTGCTGCACGCGGGCTTTCTCTAGTTGTGGCGACCGGGGGCTACTCTTCGTTGCGGTGAGCAGGCTTCTCATTGCTTCTCTTGTTGCAGAGCACAGGCTCTAGGCACGGGCTTCAGTAGTTGTGGCTTGCGGGCTCTAGAGCACAGGCTCAGTAGTTGTGGTGCATGGGCTTAGTTGCTCCACAGCATGTAGGATCTTCCCGGACCAGGGCTCGAACCTGTGTCCCCTTCATTGGCAGGTGGATTCTTAACCACTGCGCCACCAGGCAAGCCCCTGATAGTGAGATTCTATTAAAGCAGACTTAACATACTGTCTCTTCATAGTCATCTTTTCCTTCTATCCTAGTCTTTGGCATTATAAATGCATTTTGTGTAGACCTTGACATAGTAAAGAGTAATTTCAGATGTTTTGACAAGTATGATGACTAAAGCAGCGTCGAGAGAATTAGCTCAGAGTAACTGTCTATGGCAATATTTAACTGTTATGCCTATGGTTAGCTCTGTGTTTTCACAATTGGATTATTTTTATATCTTAATATCATTTTTCTATCAAATTATTTGATCAAAAATATTAAGATCCTCTGTTTAAGGTACCCAATAAGCTTAATATTCTACTTTTTTCTGTAAATTAATTTTAGTGTCAATTTAGCATAAAAAGTATTTATCATGAACTATCATGATAAAAGATACTATAAACCTGTATTCCTGGACCGTTAGAATTAAAGAAGTTGGAAAAGCTTTAGAAATAATCTTTATTATTCATGAAATCATTTGTTGATTTATTATTTCTTGTTTGTACTCATGTGTCTGTGCTTTGTCAGATGTCTGATTCAGGAATCTGTCTTAGCATGCTGTAAAACCTGTTTTAAAAATAGATATGAGCCACTCCGTGTCACTGAAAGGTTGTTGACACAATGGAAAAACTGTTAAATGAGTTTGTAGAGCAGAACTTACCATTACCTGAAGAAAGGTTGTGTTTCTTTTTTTTAAACAAAATTGATTGAAATTTTATGTCCGTAAATCCAAATGAATATAATTAAAATATTTAGAACATTTTATGTACCTAGTGTACTGTTAGAGTTGATTTTCGAAATTTATTTCTTAGTGTAGCTTGGTGTAAATCAAAGTATATAAAAAAAACTTTGAGATTATTTTATTTGAACCAGGTACTGTTTTCCTCACTTCCACTGAAGCTTTTTCTTAAAAAAAAAAAAAAAAATACTATTTATATGACCATTTAAATATTCCCCAAATATATTAAATATCTTATATATTTAATAGATTGGGTGAATAAAAAATCCTTTCACATTTTCTATATGAAATGCATATTATTTACACCACTGGGGATTAGAAAGAGGATCTTTATTTTGGTAGATAAGCTGGAATTTTTGTCACTAAAGATTCGGTGAGATTAAAGGACAGTAAAGTGAAAAATTGATATTTTCATACTTTTTGTAGTTTGCATTTGGCAAGGTGGGGACAGGAGAGGGAGGAGAGTTATAACCAGTTTGGAAAACATAAACTATAGTCTTCACAGACAATTATAATGAAGGTGTAATGTTGTAATGAATAGTCTGCTGACCGAATCAAGGTAAAACCTCTAGGACAAAATGTGGTTTAAGTTAATGAATTACTCCCAAAGACCTCCAGGACAGAAAAACAAAAAATGGAAGATTTTAAGTCAGTAAGGACAAGCTTCCCCCCAGAACCCTGGTAAGAGAAATAAAGGTAGCCACATCTGACTGAGAAACTTCAGAGGAGGTGAACTTTGAAATCTCTAAATAATTCATGTGTATGGAGTGGAGAATTGACGTTGCAGTCTTAGGATAATCAGGTAACTATTTTTATTTTAACTGTCAACAAAAACTGATTGCACGTTTTTCTTCTCTAACCTGTTTGCCATGTTTAAAGAAGGAAATATAAATATTTCCCAGTTCCTGAATTGGGGAATTTTAAAATATAAAATTAATAAAATAATTATAATTGACCATCTATATGTACTAGACTTTGGTAAGCATTTTATGTATATTGTCTTATTTATTAGTCACAAAAACTCTATAAGGGATAGATAGGTACAGTTACTCCTGTTTTATAAGTGAAAGAAACTAGATCATAGAGGTGAAGTGACTTCTTCAATATTGCATATTAGTTAGTGGAACCATTTGAATTCTCATCTTTTGACTCTATGCTCCTTCTCTTTCCATGATGCCAGGGAATTTATGAGGTTTTCAAAATATGGTTTACTTGAATTTGATCAGTTAAAGATGCAATCAGTATCTTAGGAAAGGTAATAAATAATCTGGTCTCTAACACTGTCAAAAATATATGCAGTCACAACATTGTAAATCAACTGTATTTCAATAAAAGTTAAAAAAAATACAGTCAGTATGTAAATTCTGCCTTAAATTTTAGAAGTTGATCTGAATATTTGAACTTGCTGGTGATAATTGTCATTATATTTGAATCCTTATATGCTCCCAAGAATGGAGTATAAAACCTCTGGTATTTTGTTTACTCTGGGCAAACTCTGTAGTGTTAGCATCTCGCCGGTTGCAGATCTGCATGTGCTAGGATTGGCTGAGCAGGGTGCTCTACTCTCAGAATTTTCTTGAGATCCTGTTTGGCCTTGGATGATCCTAATTTGTAATGAGTTCTGCAATGAATTGTGCGTTTGAACCTGTTTAAGCTCATCCTTAACACCTGCCAGAGATGCCCTCCATGCTGGTGTAGTATTAAGACTAGAAAAGTATTCCAGAGGTAACTGGAATCAGTCTGAAATTAATTTTCTCTAGGAGTAAGGAACCATTAAGTTTAGTATCCAGAAAGATGCTTATGGAGTAGTCTGTGGTAAATTTCTGAAGGTTAGCAAACTGTGATATCTGAGAAGTCCTTAATAGTAGCTATTCCTGTGTAATTAACTCTAATATTAGCTTAGTATTTAACATACATTAATTAGGTTTCTCTAGCTATTTGATTTTAGTTCAACTTTGTGTTTACTGAGCATCAGGGAAAATTAAATATGATTATAAATTTTGGAATCTCTATCAAGCCATCCTTTAGCAACTGTAATTGATGCTAGTTCCTAGATAGAAGCTGAAGCAAAACTGATCTGTTACTGAGTGAATGGATTGATTCCTATCATATGTGAATTTACAAATGAAAAATTTCCAGTATAACCTGGAAAATTCTGAAATTTATTTAAAAGACTTATTTTTAAAAAAACAATTCAACTATTTTGTAAGAAAATTTAAGTGTTATATTCATGTAGAAAGATCCTTTTCTTATGGCAACTGATTTTTGTTCACTTAAGGAAACCTGTTGCTAAAATAGTAATGAGGAAGGGTGTAATATAAGTATAGTCATACACCCCTGCTGTGCAAGTAACCAGAGTGCTATGTATACATGTTGTTCAGTCTCCTTTTAGAAGGTGGAAGTCAAGTCCTTTGTATGTTTTTCTCTCTTGCACAGCCTAAAATGACGAATGTGTGATCTCAGTGGAATAAATGGCGTCCAAAGTCACAGATGCTATAGTGTGGTATCAAAAGAAGGTAAGTTGATAGTCAAAGCTTTTAACCTTTTAAATGTTTTTGTTCTAAAAACGCATGCTTTTTTTTAATACGATGGATTTATGTCAAGTATTACCGAAAATAAGAAAGGTGGTGCTTAGAAATATTTTTCTCTACTTTTTACTCCACATTATCAAAGTAGCTAGATTAATTATTTTCAGTTAAAATATAAACCAAATTTCCAGGATTATGAATACAGTTAGCATTTTATGAAAGCATTAAATTTTTTCTTGCATTTCTTTTGAAGAAAGCTAGGTTAACAGAGCAGTTATAATTTTATAACAAGGGAAACTATAGCTTAAGTCTATTTCTTGTAAGTCATAATTCAACAGCTGAATCTTTTCAGTAGAATAAACCTTTGGAGACTGTATTTTTCAAACTGAAATATTAAAATGTTTATTTTGATGTTGTAGGAATAGTCGTCACAACTACTTAACTAGCTGTGTCATCCTACGTTTCAAAATAAGCTTTACCAGTGTAATGTTTTGTTTATAAAGTACAAATTCTGATGCCTTTTTTGAAGATACAGTAAGCTGTTTATTCCTGAAGAGTGTTGTTTACACTCTTTAAAATGTGTTGTTGTTTTATGTGGTATCTTAGATTTTTAGCTTATATAGTGAATTATGTTTGTTTTCACATTTTAAAACGTTTTTGATGCCTTATTCATTAGGTTCCTATTAACAAAGATAATTATATATTTAAAGGTTTTCCTATGTATGGGAAAATCAGACAATTTTAAAATTTAGTTAAATTGTAAATAAGTGGTAAATTAGCACACTTTAAAGATTAGACATACCTAAGAATACAGTCTGTCTTTGGATGTGTCATTTCTTTTCTGGGTAGAACATACCACAGATATACAGTATCACATTTTTCTCGTAAAGTAATGAATTGGAAGTATTGATGTTGATCATGCTATTAATTCAATCTTTTATGTTTTTATATTAGTGTCATCTTTACTTTTAAATTTCCAGTCAGCTTAAAAGAAAGCTGAATTAAAGAAAACTAATTATTTTCCTACATAGATCTTTGAAAGCTTTTCTCTTAATTTCTACTTATGGGAGTTAGTAATATTTATTAAACATTTTATCTATCGGACTTTTTAGGTTTAAAAATTTCAAACTTCACTGAAGATCATTTGTAGGATGCATTAGGTTAATTGACCTTTCTTGAGATCGGAGAGTTTCAAATATTATACTCACATTCAGTTTTAGCACAGTAACAGCTTTCTTATCTGCGGGTCGTCTATCTAGCAGCTTTGGTTATGTGCAACCAAAAAATTCTCCAGAGCAACCCTAACAGATAAAACAAATTATATTTAGCAAATATAATCACATATTATGTTAGAGAGTCACCAGAACCATTAACCAGATTTGATTTGCTCTATTGTTTTCTTTTGATTTTAAATTTAATTTTCTTGAAGAATATGTGTGAATACTTTGAAAGATTTAGTATTTCAAGACTTTTTGAAAACAAAAATAACAGCCCCTATTGGTACCCTTTCCTGTCCTTATCCAACCTCTGAGTTCTGCTCCCTGGAGGCAGTTGGTGTTTCAAAGTTCTGCTACTCTTCATCCTGGTAGGGAGTAGGGGAGGGTGGGTTGCAAATATAGGGTGTGAAGTTGGGGTTTTCATAATTACTTTTTGGGGAATACTGACATTTGTGGGTAGGAATTGGATACAAAATATCATGCAATATTCTAAATTAGAGTTGGCAAACTTTTTCTGTGAAGGATCGGGTGGTAAGTGTTTTAGGCTTTGAGGGCCATAGGTCTCTGTGGAAACTACTCAACTCTGCTGTTACAGGACAAAAGCAGCCATAGACAATGTGTAAATGAATGAAATGAATGGCATGACTGTGTTTCAATAAAACTTAATTTACAGAAACCAGCAATACGTTAGATTTGGTCCACAGGCCTTAGTTTGCATACCTGTGCTCTAAGCCTCATAGAGCTATCGTAGGGCACCAAAAAGAACTGCCCTGCTAAAAATGGAATAATGCCCTGTTGAATAACACTGTTTAGTTTTTTTTATGGTATTTACTTTTTTTTTATACATACCTACTTTGCCCAAGTTATAAAGGTGCAAAAGAAATTAAGTCATACAACCAAAATCAGTGACCAGATACCCATATTTATACCATAACTTCCTCTCTGTTTTCCCTGCTAGTTCCATGCTAAAACGCCATGAGGGAACAAGAGGGAGAAAGAACTATGGAAAGTCTGGGTCTCTGAGGCAGCCTTCAAATTTAAGATGATTATTAGCCTCTGCCACAAAGCAATTAATTGTCACTAAATAGTTATACAGTTTAGCAATCTGAGTGGTAACTGTTATTTAGAATCTACTCAGTTGTCTCCAGAAAGTAGTGGGCAAGGGGCCCACATTATAGATGTTTTTTTGTTGATTTTTGACTGTATGATAAGGATTTAGCTTTTTTATGATTTCTTTCCAATCCCCCTACCGCATCCTCCCAGTGAGTAAAATTTTGGTTAAATCAGTATTCAAGGCTTATGTTTGTGTGTGCAGTATTTAGAGCAACATCATGTAGCATCTGTGATAATATTTCCTGTCTGTGCAACAGTTTTTATGTTTTCTTTGTTTTTCTAGTTCTTGAAAGTCTCTGACAGAACTGAACAACTTTTGTTGTAGTCAGTCACATTCAGGTATTCTACCAATTTCTTTTTTTCCTTTCTTGGGAATGACCCTCCTAGAACTCTGTGACCTCCTGCTCCATTCTTGGATGGATTGTTCTCAAGTCATGCCTCTCATCTGCCATCGTGGTATTTCCTTTTATCATCAGCCTGAGAGTTCCTTTCACTGCTCTTTGGTCATATAGATTTGTGTTCCTCTTAAATATAGGCTTGTAAAAAAAAAATTCTTTTCTTGCAGGAGGGACCCCTTCCAGGGCCTGAGAGTGGGCTCTTGTCCAACACTCGTAAATGAATTGTCTGAGGGGACACACGTGCTGACAAAGCAAGAGACTTTATTAAGGGGCACCCGGGTGGAGAGCAGGAGGGTAAGGGAACCCAGGAGGACTGCTCTGCCATGTGGATTGCAGTCTCGGGTTTTATGGTGATGGGATTAGTTTCCGGGTTGTCTCTGGCCAATCATTCTGACTCAGGGTCCTTCCTGGCGGCGCACGCATCACTCAGCCAAGATGGATTCCAGTGAGGAGGATTCTGGGAGGTTGGTAGGACATATGGACTGGCGTCTCCTATTGACCTTTCCCAAATTCTTCCAGTTGGTGGTGGCTTGTTAGTTCCATGTTCCTTACCAGGACCTCCTGTTGTAAAACAACTCATGCAGATGGTTATTGTGGTGCCTGGCCAGGGTGGGTGGTTTCAGTCAGTGTTTCCCCTAACAGTTATATAACATTTATTATGTGCCAGGCATTTTCTAGATGCTTTACATATATTAACTAATTTAACATAGGTAAATGAATGAAATGAGACAGAGGGTCTGTTTCCTGTCTCTGAACATTATTGGGTGAAGCTCTGTTGCCTGAAGCTGTTGTAATGAACTTGCTCCCCAGAAGGGAGCTTGACAGCTGGCCGAGTCTGGCAGAGTTGAAAGATGGAAAGGTCCTGAGTTTTTCAGGACTTTTTGAGCCATGGAATTAATTAACTCTGGAATTGTCTTATCTTGGGACTTCTTACTGTATGAGATAATAAATCCCCTTATTTTTTCAGTCACTTGAAGTTTAATTTTATTTCCTTGCAGCTGAAGGCATGCTAAGTGATAACCAGGAAATGCTTTCTGATGGTATGTGGTTTCCTGTATAGTGCTCTTTTGCCTCTGAATGCTTATAATAGTAGATGTAAAATTAAGATCTACCAAATAGAAGTACTGAGCCTCAGACAAATGGGTTTATCACATTTTGTCTTTTAAGCTTTTTTTTCCCTTGAACCATATTCTCATAGGTACCATTAAATCTTTAATGTAATTTTAGACTACTGTGTCTTATAGTATGATATGGTTGAAAGAGCACTTGTATTCGATTTTGTGACATTTATCAGCTTGTAATATTGAATGTGTTAATCTCTCTGAGCCTCAGTTCCTTCTTTTGTAATCTGAGGATGGTAGTCCTTCCTCTCTGTGCCTCACAGGGTTATGAAGGAGTGAATCAACTTTAAATATAGTTTTTTAAAAGGTTTTTAAATTGGTTTATGAATTGTTGAATAAGTATGAAGTATCACTCTTAAAAATAATACTAGTAATGCATCTTATGACTTGGAATATAGTAGATGAGACATTGGAGTGGTGGTCAGTACTCTGCAGTTTCTTTAATGACCAACAGGAGTATGTGCTGCACATACTTCTTCCATCTGACCAAAGAGGTGGGTATGTGACTAAGACCAGACCAGAAATGGTACCTCATTCCCTTGGCCACAGTGATGGGTCCAGGTAAATCTGACGACCCAAACTCTCCTGCTATAGTTTTTTGTTTTTGTTTTGTTTTGTTTTTAATTAGAGCTGCTGGAAAAGACTCTTTTGCTTCTTTCCTTTAGGAACTTTCATTTAGAAGGATGAAAGTCTAAGCATGTTACCACAACATGGAAAAAGTTTCAGAAGAAGAGAATGAGAGAGCACAGAGAGTCCTCAGGAATAGGGAAAAAGCAGACAGCCACAGGCCAGCAGGTGCTCTTGTCCCTGGATTCATTCCACCCTGAGATTAGCTTCACCCCTGACCTTTGAGTTGTTTAGCCAATAAATTTCCCTTTTTAAAAAAAAAAAGAAAAAATTATTTATTTATTTTTGGCTGCATTGGGTCTTCGTTGCCGCGTGTGGGCTTTCTCTAGTTGTGGCGAACAGGGGCTACTCTTCATTGTGGCGCATGGGCTTCTCATTGCGGTGGTTTCTCTTGGCACAGGGGCTTCAGTAGTTGTGGCTCGCGGGCTCTAGAGCGCAGGCTCAGGAGTTGTGGCACACGGGCTTAGTTGCTCCGCGGCATGTGGGATCTTCGCAGACCAGGGCTCGAACCCGTGTCCCCTGAATTGGCAGGCGGATTCTTAACCAGTGCGCCACCAGGGAAGTCCTTAAATTTCCCCTTCTTGTTGAAGATAGTTTGAATTGGACTTTTACTTGTAAAAGAGTGTCCTGACTAATGCATAGAGAATATATGTTTTATTGTGGTATATAATATATACACAAAACCACACAGATTATTATTTATTATATATAATATATTTACATATTTACACATATATTTACAAACTGACCAACTGCTTGTGTTCAGAACTGTTTGTATCCTGTTTATAAAATAGGACTCAGATCGAGAAACAGAATGTTACCAGCTTTACAAAACTTTCAGGCTCCCTTTTAGTCACAGCCTGACCCTTTTGAGAGTGACCACTGTAGGAGACAGTATATCTTCATGGTAACAAGAACATAGGTTTTGGGGTTGGAAAGCAGAGATTTGAATCCATGTTCTTGAAAGCCTGTATAATTCTGGACAGATTGTGTCTCTGAATTTCACTTTCTTCATATATATAAACACTGACTTTTATATTTTAAATGATGATGATATATGCAAAGTGTTAGCAAAGTGCTCTACACAGGGTAAGCCTTCAATAAATGAGAGTTATTTCTATTATTATTATCTCATATTCATACACTTATCAGAGGAATTGTTCCCCAGACTTATCAGAGTGCTTTATTTCATGCATTCTAAAAATTCTCATGAGGCTAAAAAGATTCTTACTTGTAAAGGAGAAACCTAAAATGTCAGTCTTCTAATACCCATCCAATATTAGAACAGTAAGTATTTAGTTGATGTTTGTCTAACACTTGTACAGCAGAGATATGATTAAGTGTAATTTATAAGCCTTAACTTTCTTTGCTTCAATCAATGCTCATATTTTCCACCATTTCCTTTTCAATGTCACTTACTTGCCAAAAATAAGTCTTTTCCTAGCGTAAATACATTGGTTAGTTTAGTTACTGAAATATGTACCTTTTCACCTAAGATTTTTCTCCTGCATTTTGGTCATGAAGTTCTTAAAATTTTCCACCCTCACGCTCTCTCCAGTTTGGGTATTTCTAAAATAAATAATTTGAGTTTGAATTTTATTTACAAGGAAGAAAGAAACTATGCTATGCAGTAGTCAGGATGGTTTGACTTTAGAGATCATCTAGTTCCTGTTAAACATTTTGCTTTACAGATGAGAAACCTGATGCCTGTAGATCTAATAACTTGATCATAGTCATGAATTAATGATAAAACCAAAACTCAGATCTGCTGACTTTCAGGCCACTCTTTTCTCCTGTACTAAAGTTGCTTTGAAAAACACACTGAAGAAACTTTTATAAAATTCATTTGTTTAATTTGAAAGGTTTTTTTTTTTTGACTGTTTAAAAGAGCTCTTCATTTAATCTGTAGATAAACCTTAATGAAGAATGTTTATGTTCCCATATTCCTCTTTCAGCTTCTGCAACTAGGTGCAGAACTTTCTGACAGCCTCAGTTGTCTCATCAGTATAAGAATATATATAGTACTAGTATGTACAGTATAAGATTGCAGATGCTTTCCAAAGCGCTTACCAAAGATTAGTACTTTAGCACAGTCTAAAGTACTATCTGGATAAATGGTTCATTTCTTCCTCTGCACAGTTTTTCCTAATTCTACATAGTGAAGATGAACAGTATAACTTCTGTAGGCATACCTGTAGTCACTCTCAGTAGCAATTTTGGCTACCTGGATTCTTGCAATTACAGCAAACCTTTTCTTGCCCAATGACGAAAGTGGTCCAGGTCCCTCAGATTCTAATTCTGGGGAATCTGGACTGAGCACCCAGGAGCAAGTTATCTTAACTTTTTCTCCATATTAATTTTACCTTATATAGGTAAGTGGAAGGAAGCTAAACAGTTTAATGTGTTTGATTTTGAATAACTTAGATGTTTTATGATCTCATTTTTTATTTCACGTGATTGAGCAGCAATAATATGTTAGGTATTTTCTAAAATACAAATGTAACCAAGATATGTTAATACTCTTGGCATTAATTTAAATTGCTTTAAAAATATGATACAGCTTTTCATGCTATTTATAGTAAACTGTTAGAAATATGTAAACAAGGAAGGTACTGTATTCTTGATTCCTAAAATGTATGCATCATTTAGTTGGGGTTATGTTTTAGAATAATAAACCAGAGTATATCTTATTATAAATATTAAAAGAATGCAATTAAGGCATATACCTTCCTTCCTTGTCTCATGCTGCATTATTAAGGAAAGGGAAGCATTAGGTAATTCATCAAAATGACATAATAGCTAACATTTTGAGCTCTTATATGTCTGTTACTGTTGTTAGCTCAATATGTATTAGCACACTTAATCTTTACGGTTACCTTGTGGTTACTAATAATATTACCTATTTTAGGTATTTTTAGAGCTGAGTAGATTGTACTTCAGGAAGAGTTTTGTATATTCTCCTTTCCTTTTTTTTGTGTTGAGAAATCAATATTTTATTTATTTATTTATTTTTTATTGGCGTATAGTTGCTTTACAGTGTAGTGTTAGTTTCTGCTGTACATCAAAGTGAATCAGTTATATGTATATATATATCCCCTCTTTTTTAGATTTCCTTCCCATTTAGGTCACCACAGAGCACTGAGTAGAGTTCCCTGTGCTATACGGTAGGTTCTCTTTAGTTATCTGTTTTATACATAGTAGTGTATATATGCCAATCCCAGTCTCCCAATTCATTCCTCCCCTTCCCCCCTTGGTATCCATAAGTTTGTTCTCTACATCTGTGTCTCTTTTTCTGCTTTGCAGATAAGTTCATCTGTACGATTTTTCTAGATTCCACATATAAGCGATATTATACGATATTTGTTTTTCTCTTTCTGACTTCACTCTGTATGACAGTCTCTACGTCTATCCACGTCTCTGCAAATGGCACTATTTCGTTCCTTTTTATGGCCGAGTAATATTCTGTTGTATATATGTACCACATCTTCTTTATCCATTCCTCTGTTGATGGACATTTAGGTTGCTTCCAGTCCTGGCTATTGTAAATAGTGCTGCAATGAACATTGGGGTGCATGTGTCTTCTTGAATTATGGTTTTCTCCAGGTATATGCCCAGGTCTGGGATTGCTGGGTCATATGGTAGTTCTGTTTTTAGTTTTTTGAGGAGCCTCCATACTGTTTTTCATAGTGGCTGTACCAATTTACATTCCCACCAACAGTGTAGGAGGAAATCCTCTCCAGCATTCATTTTTTGTAGATTTTTTGACGATGGCCATTCTGACTGGTGTGAGGTGATACTTCATTGTTGTTTTGATCTGCATTTCTCTAATAATTAGTGATGTTGAGCATCTTTTCATGTCCCTCTTGGCCATCTGTATGTCTTCTTTGGAGAAATGTCTTCCACCCAGTTTTTGATTGAGTTGTTTGTTTTTTTTTTGATATTGAGCTGCATGAGGTGTTTGTATATTCTGGAGATTAATCCCTTGTCCTTTGCTTCGTTTGCAAATATTTTCTCCCATTTTGAGGGTTGTCTTTTCATCTTGCTTACGGTTTCCTTTGCTGTGCAAAAGCTTTTAAGTTAATTAGGTCTCATTTGTTTATTTTTGTTTTTATTTTCATTACTCTAGGAGGTGGGTCAAAAACGGTCTTGCTGCGATTTATGTCAAAGAGTGTTCTGCTTGTTTTCCTCTAAGAGTTTTATAGAGTTTGGCCTTATATTTAGGTCTTTAATCCATTTTGAGTTTATTTTTGTGTGTGGTGTTAGGGAGTGTTCTAATTTCATTCTTTTACATGTAGCTGTCTAGTTTTCCCAGCACCACTTACTGAAGAGACTGTCTTTTCTCCATTGTATATTCTTGCCTCCTTTGTCACAGATTAGCTGACCATAGGTGCTTGGGCTCATTTGCTTTCTTAATAGGCCTGACAGCTTCCCAGCTGGCAAGGCAGCCATGGAGAGTCAGTAGAGACAGAAGTATCTGACAATGATTAGGGGCTAAATGCCACCCTTCCCAGGTACTTCTTAGTGATCAGAGCCAAGGCAAAAGAATATAGGGTGTTTTTTGTGTAAGGATGTGAATTAAATTACTGATGGGTAAGGCCTCATTTGTGGAGCCAGTCCATCTGGTTTTGAATTGCTGTATTCTGCTACTTACTGTTAAAATTTGTACAACCTAAATTTTTGTAACTATAAAATAGGGATAGCAATAATCTGTACTTCATAGAATTGTGAGGATTTATTAAGTTAGTACATGGAAAGTGTGTCTGGCATTTGATAAATAATATCAAATGCTATTTCTTGTTATTATTAACAGCATTAACTGCCTCAACTGGCACTTAATATCTTTTAGTAACCAGGGGTGGGGCCTTCCATCCATGTTAGGGTCCCAGTCAGTTCATGCTACAGTGTAGGTGTTATTTTAAAGACAGATACCTCTTATGGACATCTTGCATGATGTAAAAGGTTTCTTTCAATGAATATGACCCAATGCCAACACTTTTTTCACTTTTACTTTCAAGTTTCTCATAATTTTCATACATGTATTATTTTTCAAACAATACTCCTGATACTGATGTTATTATTACATGATTTCCTGAGTGGAAGGATTGGGGGAGAGATTTCTAGAAAATGGGAAATTTAATAATTTCAAACAAGTTACATATACATATTTTCAGAGGAATCCTAAAATTCCAAATAATATAAATTTAGCAGTTATTTGTACAGCATAGACAATTTCTTTATATTAACATTTTCTTAGTTGCAGTGAACTATAATTTTCACTACATAATGTTTTGATATCTCAAATCCTTTGGGAAGTAAATCCTATAAATATTCAAGTTAATATTAGGGCAATATTAAAATTAATAATCTAGAATATACACACACACACACAAAGCAGAAGCAGTCTTCTAGGTACAGGGATGGAAAGCCTGCTAGGAGTCAAAACTTAATGGAAAATTCTTTTCATTCCAAATTCTGACTATATATATATTTTTTTCCTTTAAATGCTTGTCATGTTATTTTATTTAAAGAAATTTTACAAAAACATAGCTATTCCGTTTTTACAAAAGAGCGTATTGACATGTAACTTAAAAGTGATAAAATTCACTTGTTTTAAGTGTACAATTCAATAATTCTTACTAAATTTATGGTATTATACAACCATCACCACAGTCTAATTTCAGAAGATTTCTATCAAAAGAAATGTATTGCTCATTTGTAGTCACTCCTCCTTCCTATCCCCACCACCACGAAGCCACTGATCTACTTTTTGTATCTTATAGATTTGCCTTTTCTGCCATTAGTGTCTTTTGTGTCTGGCTTCTTTACTTAACGTGCTGTTTCTGAGTTTCACTCCTGTTGTAGCATGTGTGAGTACTCCATTCCTTTTTATTGCTGAGTAGAATCCCATTGTATAGGTGTACCAGATTTTGTTTATTCACAGTTGATGGACATTTGGATTGTTTCCACTTTTTGACTATTATGAATGGTGCAGGCATAAACATTCATGTACATACCTTCATATGGACATACATTTTCATTTACCTTGGGATAATAACTAGGAGTGGAATTACCAGGTCATAACTGCCAAACTGTTTTCCAAAGTGACTGCTTCATTTTACATTCCCACAAGCATTATATGAGGATTTTAGTTTCTCCACATCCTTGCCCAAACCTGTTATTGTCTGTCTTTCTTTTTTTTTTTTGGCCGTGCCGTGCGGCATGTGGGATCTTAATTCCCTGAATGGGATCGAACCTGTGCTCCAGCAGTGGGAGCGTGGAGTCTTAACCACTGGACCTCCAGGGAAGTCCCATGTCTTTTTTAATTATAGACATTTTAGTGGTTGTGAAGTGCCATCTCTTGGTGGTTTAATTTACATAGTCATTTCTTTTAATTGATTATTTTGGTATTATAATTTTAATCTACAGTTTGATACAGTAAAACATCTATGGAATTATCCTATTCATGTGTTCCTTTGGTTTTACTAGACTGATGAAACCCTGTTCAGGGAATTTACAAGGTTGGCAGAACCTTTAAACCTAAAACAAGTTGTGTTTAGGGGGTAAATCATGCCCCATACCTCTTATAAAGTAGTTAAACAGTTCAGTTGAGAAGATATTTTAAATATATACATTGATGTTTCTTTTTTTTTTTTTTTCCTCACGCTACGCGAAGTGTGTTGGTGTGGGATCTTTTCTCTTCCAGGTTTGCATTAAGTCTTACATGCAAAGAAAGCAATAAAATTGGACTTTTAAAAACTACAATCATGAATACAAAGGAAAAGTGATAGCTATTCTTGGGAATGTGATTGATTAGAAACAAATCTTGGGACTTCCCTGGTGGTCCAGTGGGTAAGACTCCACGCTCCCAGTGCAGGGGGCCCGGGTTTGGTCCCTGGTCGGGAAACTAGATCCTGTGTGCATGCCGCAACTAAGAGCCCGCATGCCACAACTAAGAAGTCCATATTCCGCAACTAAGATTCCACATGCCACAACTGGGACCCAGCGGGGCCAAAATAAATAAATTGATAATAATAAATATATAAGTGGAATGAATGAATGAATAAATAAATATTAGAAAACCTAAATCTTGGCAAGTCAAAGAATGGATCTATCTGAAATAGGTGGTATGTTTACTTAATTCTTATCTAAACAAGTAATTTGAAATGGGTTTGCTACTAAGAGATAGTAGTTTCCATAGATCGCTATTATTTTGAGAAAAGAAAATCAAGATTTATCTTGGAAGGTAGCACTGTGTAATGGAACGCCAGCCTATGGATATCTGTATCTGTAAATGAGATCCAAACTGTATCTTAAAAGCTGTCTGACATGGGCAAGTTATTTCAACCTCTGTGAGACTCAATTTCTTCATCTTCAAAATAGGGGTAAAAATGTTGACTTAAAAAAAATTTTTTTTATTGAAGTATAGTTGATTTACAATGTTGTGTGAATTTCTCTTGTACAGTGAAGTGATTCAGTTATATATGTATTCTTTTTATATTCTTTTCCATTATGGTTTATCACAGGATATTGAACATAGTTTCCTGTGATATACAGTAGGTCCTTGTTGCTTATCCATTTTAAATGTCATAGTTTGCATCTACTAACCCCAAACTCCCAGTCCATCCCTCCCTCATCCCCCCTCCCCATTGGTAACCATAAGTCTGAATGTTTTTTGAGAAAGTTCTCACACAGAGTCTGAGAGTTTTAAAAATTAACATTCCCTTTCACTTTGGCACAATTTTAATTTGTACCACATACAGATATTCTTGAGTCTTAATAACTTGAAAATCAACCAGGAGAAAAAAACAAAAAGCAGGGCCCTTGTGGTCAGACATGCTATGTTTGAGTCTGGCTCTTTGATTTGCTGTCTTATGACTTTGGGCAAATTATTGAACTTTTCTATATCTGTTTAATTTTCTTAAAAAAATTAGGATTAAATGATATTGTATAAGTAAAATAATTGGTCCAAGGCTTCCTATTTCATGGTTGTTGAACTAGTTGAATAATAATAGCAGGTGACATTCATTGAATGCTTACTATGTGCTACATACTGTCCTAAGTATGTTACCTGCATTTAATTATCACAACAACCTTATGAAATAGGCATTACTGCCATTATCCTGAATTTGTAACTGAGGAAACTAAGATTCAGAGAAGTCTAGTGGTTTCCCCACACTCACATAGAGAATGAGTGATGGAGCCAGAATTTAAACCCAGTTGGAATAGGCTACAGAATCTGCACTCCCTTAACTGAGAGTGATTCTGCTCCTAACATGATACCCAAATCTGGCCTATTTCTTCTGCCACTTTTCTTTCCCTTTTCTGTGGGCTCTCAGGTGGTTGTGGGTGGTGGCATTAAATATGTCCTGTGTGTCTTGTCTCCTGCTTGGACTGTAATCCATGACAGAGCAACAACTGCTCAATAAGTGGAGCAGCAGTTACGCAGTTACTGTTTATTCATACAACTCTCATTTTAGCTTAAATGTATTTGCTTAGTCTATTGGAAGTCTTGTACGTATCCTGACTAGCTTGGTTTTGGTCATTGTTATTTAAGTAAGTTAATTTTTATAAATGCGTGTTTGGCTAGGAGAATTATGATCTGTGTTGTCGCTGAATGCCTTGTCTTGGATGAGGTGAGAAGATGAAGTTTTTTTTGGGGGGGAGGAAGTTTTTTTCCTTAAGCTTCATGTATAAAATATGTGCAACACTGTTAGTGGTAAAGTGAAGACAAAGTAGAATTTATATTTGGCCTTTCACTGTATTTTGATGACTTAGAAGCTAAAGAAATGAATCCTTATTTTTTTTAAATTAAGCTGTTTAAGTAATGAATAGCTTTTAAAAAGTATCTTAAATAGTTTAATAATTTCTTTAAACTATTTAATAATTTCCATTCTAATTGTTGAAATAACATTTATTGAAAAATTCTAATAATTATTAATTGCGTAATGTTAAATTTTATAGTTTTGGCTGTAAAAGCTTTAACACCTGGGAATTAATGTTATAGGATTGTTAAATAGAACTCTAGTATTCACCCTGAGTAATGTGTTTTTGACCCTCTGATTGATAAAGTAAGGCATATTTGAATTATTTTCCTATGATTAATAATAGCACCTAATAATCTTTTTGTCCTCACTAGCAGGATCTTCTCACAATTCATGATGCAAGGTTAGGTTAAGTAGAAAAGTAGCAGTTAAATTATCTTTGCCAAGATGACTTCTTGGGAAAAGTTTTTAATTGGACAGTACCTTGATTAATAAATTCACTGAGAACACACTGCCATATACTAGCAAGTTGGAAAATAAACAATCTTCATAAATTATGCAGAGTGGTGTTGGTTTGCATTAACAGCAATGTTCTCGTTAAAGTTAGGCCAGGAAAAAACACCACTGTGTTCTGCTTCTACTTTTCACTACACACGTCAACTCTGCCAACAGCAGACAGCCAAGACCTGGGAAGGAAAGACAAACCAGGACTATGTTGGGCCCCTCAGAATTTCTAGAAACTTCTCTGTTGTATTAATTTTATTCACCTCTATTAGTCATCCATCTCTGTTTCTCCTGTTCACCTCACATTGGAATGGAAAGAGAATTTGACTGGCTCACTTTGAGTCAGCTGTCTAGCCTAGGATCACTGTGGAGGAGGGGGTGTGTATAGGATCAAATTACACAGGTATGGTCCTTTAAAGTCCTCCTCAGAGTATAGCAGGACTTCATTCCTTTATTCTTAGTGATTTAATGATTTTTCTTAAGTATAAATGAGAGGTGTTAAATCAACTATATACTTGCTTTTTAATCTTTAGGTTACAGATTACAGCTGCTAATTAAAGATGGGGGCTTGACACTTGGGGGCTATTGAGGACCCCTGATATTACACTGTATCACTAGCTCTAAGGGTTAATCTTTTTAATCTCTTGAGGACTAAAAGGGAATACCAAGAGAGCATTCAGGAGAGCTAGTCCATGGCTGCTTCCTTCTGCCATATGGCTAGCCCCTACTGGTTGCTACAGAGGCCAAAGAGCTGATGAGGGCCTTCTCTCCTTGGCTTCTTCCAGAACTTGGAGTTCTCCCAGTTCTACCACAGAGCTGTTTGCCAGGTTCCCTTCCTTCCATTCCCTCCCTTTCCTGTGTGAATCAGTTGAATTCATTCATCACCGCCTAATGCAACTTAAGTTACCCGTCTGCCGCAAGAGTCCTGTATGGAATGTTGTTTTCTTGGGCACTTCAAATATTTTAGCATTTTGCCTCTTTAACTCATTTTTTCCCTTGATATTCTAAGACGTAGGTATCTATCTATCTGCCCTTTTATAGTACTAGAATTTCTGACAGTTTTGTTATTAAAATTTCTGTTATATAACTCATAGGAAAAGCCTTATTTATTTTTATAATGAGACAAATTGATTTTGAGAAGTGGCAGTTGCTTTCGTAATGACTTGCCCCCTCTATCACAGTACTTTTCCATGAGAAAATGTATTCAAAACCACCTAGCCCAGTACCTAATATGTGATGCTACTCAGATGATATTAGCTTCCATTTCCTCTTGATTTTTTTAATGATGTTTCAATCATAGTTTAAAAGTAATACATGTCTACAATACGAAAAGTGGAAAATGCAGGTAAGTATAATAAAGTCACACAATTACCCTACTGTTAACATTGTGAATTTTCCCCAACAAAATTAGGATTATATTGTATTTAGGTTTTTATTTACTGTTTTCATGTAAAGGTACTTTCCCATGTCACTAAATACCCTTTTAAAACATAATTTTAAAGAGTATAATATTGTTATATAAATATGCCATAATTTATTTATTAAACCCTTCTCCTATTTACATATAGCGTTCATGTCATTGAATTAATAATCTCTTCTTTAATAGCTTTATAGATAGAGATTTTTGAATAAACAGAGAGGAACATTTTCAGGCTTTTGAGACATCAGTCCTTATATATGTAACCAGTCTCCCATCTCAGCTGCCATACCATCCCATTCAGGCTCTTTATTCTAGACCTTCTTTGTCTTTCTTGGGCTCTGACACCCCACATGAGCATATCCTCCAAGTGGATGACCTCCTTGCCCTGCTGCTCTGGGTCACTCCCGCATGTGGTCACCCTACTTATCCTGGTTAGGCTGTGATTCCCCTAACCCCACAAGGTCCCCCTCTACACTCCACTTTGGCTGATACCCTGCCCTTGTCACCCCTAAGTGTCAGACTCTCTGACACCCTGCTTTGGGTCCCCCATGACTCTGCCCCCTCTAATGGCTGTAGTACTGAATTGTTCGGGAGAAGCAGGGAGAGAGAAAGGAAGCTATACGGTTTGAAGACATACTGAAGGGCCTTGCCAAGTGCATAGCATCATGCTTGGCATATTGTAGGTATTTGGTGGCAGGGTGTGTGTGTGTGTGTGTGTTTGTGTATCTAATTCTTCCCCTCCTGATCCTGGACTGTTGAGCCTTGGTGGTGAAAGAGAAAATACAAACATAACTCAGCTGACTCCCAGCTGACTGCTTCTAATACCAACTCAGCTGCATTTGCTCTTCCTGGAATCCCTACTCTAAGTCACTCTAGTTGGTACTGTATTCTGTCTCCCCGAGTGGTTGTTTCTTACCTTCTTTATTGTCACCCATTTCCCAAACTCCCCAGCTTCCATATCTCAGCTAATGACTTTGCCTACTATTTAAATGAGATTAAGATTATTTGACACGAATATGTTTAACTACATAACGACTTCAAAATGTTTCAGTATTTTTAGCTCTCTTTACCTTCTTTCTTGAAACTCTTTCCTTGTTTGCTATTTATTATAGATATATACTATATTGCTTTTATATACATAAATATATAATGCTTTAATTATCATATATATTAATATACTATATAGTCTCTCCCTACCTAATTTTTCTAAGTCTTCTTACCTAACTTTGATACTTCTCCCCTCCAGTTGCATCTTTATCCTTCTTAGCATTTTGTTCTTATTACGTTTTCTATTTCCCTAGATTATCAAATTGACCACATAATATCAAAACACCTAGTTTATGCTGCTGAGTTCCAAATTTTTTACCTTCCCAACTCTCTGAACTCAGACATAATTCCTAGCTGTCTTAGAGCTCCAACAGCTTTTCTCAAACCTGTTTTTTTATTCCATGTCATGGTTAATGATCCCCATGAAGCTCCAGGTACTTAAGCCAGAAATGGTCATCTTTATCTCTTTCCCATGTCCCCATACCCAGTAAGTTTCCTATTCTTGTACATTTTACCTCACAAATACTGCTCATTTTCAGACCAACTCTTGCTGATGTATAGTGCAATAGTCCTTATTTCATTCTGCTTTGAATTATAACTAACTGAATATTTTTTCTTTGGGTTTACAATTTCTTAGAAGCAGATTCTACCATGATCATCTCTCTTTGTTGAATTAAAGAATACTCTTCTTTTTTTCTAAACTTGAATCAGTGTTTTACTGATTAAAACTGGCTTTCCTTAGGCAATAGGAACTTGGTCATGATTCATGATTTGATTATATGTATGTGGCCTGTAAAACACTATTCTTAGGGTTAATGCAGGGAAGAGTGTGGTTTTAGATGATGCTTAGCCTGACACAATCTGTGGGAAGAGATTAAATGGCCTTAGCTGTTATTACTTTTAATGAATGGAATCTTCGCTAATTAAGATTTTAGTATCTGAGGATGTGTTTTCAAACTTTGATGTTTTGATCCAAATGCCAGAGGCCAGCTAGATATATAGTATTTTAAAATGGATTGAATTCCAGAAATCTGTTTTCTTCCTTTAAAAATTATATTCTCCACCCAAAATATCTTAATCTTTAAAAAGTTTTTTTTTAATTTGCCTTCTACTTAAGCAGCTTTGCTTTTCTGTAGTAATACTTTTGGTTATGATATGATTCTGCTAATAATTGATAGCAGAAGAAATAAATGACAGTTGAAGCAAAGAGATTGCAAAGAAACCTCTTTGCTTATAATTATTCATATTTTTTCCATGACTTACACTTTTTTCCCCAGTTAGGATACAGGTATCCCCGGCTTTTTGAAAATTTGTTTCACTCCACTTTGCTTTTACAAAAAACCTACGCTGGTACCTGTTTTTGCTAGCAGAAAAAAATCCAAAGAGGATTTTTGCTTTTATGAAAAAAGGTGAAAAGTGAAAATAGCCTTCAGCGTTCGTTTTGCAGTGAGTGAGCTGTTCAAGCAGCAGCATGCACCCCAAGCAGCAAGAGTGGCACCGCCAAGCTGCTTCCCTAGGAACTACATGAAGCATCCCAGCTGCCATATCTTTGAACTGTGTCTTTGATCATCTGTGATTTATCTTGATTTATTTTGTGCATCTGTTAGCAAGATGTGTCTCAAGGTAACTGATGCTTCACTTTACGCCATTTTGGCCTACGAACAGTTTCATAGGGATGCTCTACTTTCAGATAGTGGGAGAAACTGTATTTTAACTTTGAATACTTACCCATTTTAGGTCCTTCCCTTCCCCCAATAACTAGAATTATAGGGCAATATTTTAATTATTGGATTAGAAGGCTTCTATGGTTTGGCTTCTCATATGTTTTTTAGAGTTCTAAGAAAAGACTGATTCAGAAGAGCTAAAGATTCGGTAAGATAATTTGGTAGTTGTTATACATTCAAAAGAGTTACTAGCTCTTGCCATGTCTTCAGACCATACTTTTTTTTTTTTTAATAAATTTATTTTTATTTTTGGCTGCATTGGGTCTTTGTTGCTGCACGCAGGCTTTCTCTAGTTGCGGTGAGCAGGGGATACTCTTTGTTGTGGTGCACGGGCTTCTCATAGTGGCGGCTTCTCTTGTTGCAGAGCACGGGCTCTAGGCGCGTGGGCTTCAGTAGTTGTGGCACGCAGGCTCGGTAGTTGTGGCACACGGGCTTAGTTGCTCCGTGGCATGTGGGATCTTCCCAGACCAGGGCTCGAACCCATGTCTCCTGCATTGGCAGGCAGATTCTTAACCACTGCGCCACCAGGGAAGCCCCAGACCATACCTTTTTGTCTGACATCATCATCATTCATAGTTCATATTGTGTAATTAAATGATTCAACTTTCTTATTTGATCCTCATCATTAAAGTTACCTGAGTGTCAGACTATTATAGGAATGTTTGTGTGTGTGTGTGTGTGCGTGCGTGTGTAATGGAGAATCAGAAACATTGGACAATATGTTGATTAAAATAGGACATTGTGGGGCTTCCCTGGTGGTGCAGTGGTTGAGAGTCCACCTGCCTATGCAGGGGACGCGGGTTCGTGCCCGATCCGGGAAGATCCTGCATGCCGCGGAGCGGCTGGGCCCTTGAGCCATGGCCGCTGAGCCTCTGTGTCCGGAGCCTGTGTTCCACAACGGGAGAGGCCACAATAGTGAGAGGCCCGCGTACCGCAAAAAAAAAAAAAAAATAGGACATTATGTAAAAGCGAGAGAATAGGATAGGAGAGCTATTCAAGATACATAGTAGGTTAGAAACAAGGCTTTACATAGGAGCAGTTATAAGGACTCAGATATTCCTAGGCATTCAACAGCCAAATTTGTTTGGGAGGCAGTAGTTATGAGCAAAAAACAGTGAAAACCTATTTGATATTCAAAGCGTTGAGAGCTTTACTTTGAAATTAAAAGTTTAAAAAAGTCAGCCTCAATGTACATCGACAGATGAATGGATAAAGAAGATGTGGTGTATATTTACAAAATGGGATATTACTCAGCCATAAAAAAAGAATGAAATAATGCCACTTGCAGCAACATGGATGGACCTAGAGATTACATATTAAATGAAGTCAGACAAAGACAAATATCATATGATATCACTTATATGTGGAATCTAAAATGATACAAATGAACTTATTTATAAAACAGAAATAAACTCACTGACATAGAAAATAAATGGTTACTAAAGGGGAAGGGGGGGTGGGATTAACATATACACACTCTATATAAAGTAGACACACAGCAGGGACCTACTGTATAGCACAGGGAACTATATTCAATATCTTGTAATAACTTATAATGGAAAAGAATCTTAAAAAGAATATATGTGTGTGTGTATGTATGTGTGTATATATGTGTGTGTATAATATATATGTGTGTGTGTATGTGTGTATAATATGTGTGTGTATAATATATATGTATGTGTATAACTGAATCACTTTTCTGTATACCTGAATCTAACACATCATTGTAAATTAACCATACTTCAATTAAAAAATGGTTATAAAAATAAATTTTTAAAAGTTTTAAAAAGTCAAAAGAATTAATTTCTACTACTTCTGGGAAGAGATTTGTCTGAAAATTAATCAGTAATCCTAATGATTTTAAATAGCCCTAATTGTTTCTTCAGTATGTTTTAGTAATATGAACAGAAGTACCATATAATTTCAGCATGTCCACCATGACAACATAATTTTTTGGATTATAGATATGTTTCATTGGTGATCCGTATTCTCAGACCTACTATTTTGTTCAGTAACTTTAATTTTGTTAGTTTGCTCAACCCCTCAGTCTCTGTTTCTTATCATACTTGTAGATAGATCATTGTGAGAGTGAAAAACCATATAGTTTAGTTGTCTGGGCAAATGAGATTTTGGGTGTTGACAGCTCTGGTTTCATTAATAAACTGTAAGTAATTCTAAAAACCTATTATATTGGTTATAATTAAGAAAAGGACACTTATCCTTACACTGCTATTTTTGCTTTCTTCTTGGTACCTTCTGCCCAGATATTTCTAGCTACACTTTTTTTTTTTTTTTTGCGGTACGCGGGCCTCTCACCGCTGTGGCCTCTCTCGTTGCGAAGCACAGGCTCCGGACGCGCAGGCTCAGCGGCCATGGCTCACGGGCTGAGCCGCTCCGCGGCATGTGGGATGTTCCCGGACCAGGGCACGAACCCGTGTTCCCTGCATCAGCAGGCGGACTCTCAACCACTGCGCCACCAGGGAAGCCCAGCCCTCTAACTACACTTTTGGTTCTACTTTAGTAGCACTGAATCTTTTCTCTCCCCATACTGGTACATAAAGAAATAATCTATAGCCATCCAACTCATCATTAGTGAGTATAAATGTTGTCATAAATTAATTTAAATATAGTTAACTTCATCAGTTTAGAAATGAGGTAATTGAGGCCTGGAGCTGTTGAGATTTGCCAAGAAAGGAAAGTACTAACATTTACAGAGCACTGACTATATACCAGACACTATCATTTCATATTCCAGTTCTGTGAAGTATGTTCTGTTATCCCCATTTTACAGAATCTCAGAGGTCAAGAAACTTGCCCAAGACCATAAGACTATTCAGTTCTCTTGCACAGTCTAGGGTCTTTTCCACTTCTGTCAGCAAACATTAAGAGCTGTTCAACTAAGCCAATGGAGAAAACAAAGGATTAAGAAAACAGCACACTAAATATAACAAAGGGTATTTTCTGATTGACAACTTTTATTTTTATAAAAAGACTCAAAGATAAAAATTAATTATCCTGGGTTGTACTGGTATTAAATCACTATTAAAATGTGGGACCATCACAGGTATAAAAGCAGCATTACCTTTGCTTATGTTTGTGAGAATTAATAGCCTGCTTTTCAGAGTTTCTGAAATGAGATTCCAAAAAATGAAACTGAGCATGGAAATAGTAGGACAAATTAGGGCTTTAACATATAGTATTATGCATGTCTATTCATTAGTTAAAGAACTAAGTGTTTAAAATATGCGTGCACATCTGGGCCTCAGTTTGCCCTGCTTATATTTATTCGTGAACTCTAAATCTCTTATCTAAGCACTTAATCTAATTAACTATTGGTAACTACCTTTTTGAAGCGACACCTTCTCTTTAGCCTCTTGACATCTGAACCACTACTCTTCTGAATGTGATGACCTAAGTAGTAATCAGATCACCCAAGAGTAGCTTTTTAAATTGTTTTTCAGAGATACTTCTTTTCTAGGACCATAAGTGATACATGTTTCGCACTTCACCATCTAATTACCTGGGTTTTAATATTTGTATTCTTGATACCTTCATTTTCGTTACAATTTTTTTTTCCTTAGAAGTCAGAGCTGACTCCGGCAGACACCTAGACAAAGACAATCTTTTTCTCTACCTACCAGTTCTCTCCTTCTCTCATCCCTCTCTCTCTCTCCATCCCTGACTGCCCCTCCCTCGTTCCCCTCTCTTTGTCCCACGCCTCTTTTTCCCCTTCCCCATTTTGTTTGTCTCAGTATATAGAAAGGTACAAAATAAGAATGATGATAGGTGGAGGTAGATAATTCCTTGTAAAGTTAATATTCATTGACAGAAACATATTAATTTCTTAGATAACTAGTTTGAACTACTTTGCAGTTCATCAGACCTGGGTTAGAATCCTTTATAAAAATAGTATTTATCCATTGTAGGGAGAAAAAGTGATGTAGGATCAGTGAATATAAAGCAGAAAGTAAAAGAGCTGTCCTCACTATTAATGGCTTTCATGTATCCTTCTAAAATGTCTGCTGTCTATATTTACATACATACTTACTGTAGCATATTAGCTACATCCACTTGCCTTTTATAAGTAGGTCTTCAGTAGGTCAGAAAGCATCTATTTAGTTCAATTTTAATCCACTTGATATTACTAAGTTATAGTATCTCAATTTCTTTTCTAATTTTTTTCTTAAAAAAATTTTTTTTACCACTTTCAGGGCACTGGTCCCTCAGATATTTTCTGTTTGTATTTTTTTTAAACCAGTTTTAACATTTGCATCTTATGGCTTCGATCTTAGAAGTGGAAGTAATTGAACTGTTATGTTCAGAGTAATTAGGAATTAAAGCCTGTGAAAAGAAAATTTAGAATTATCCTTGCTGTCATTATGGGGAGTAGTGTAAGTGATCCATATAGGATTGCCAGACCTGTTGTTGAAGATACAGCATGAATCTGTAGAGGGCAGTGTTTGGTCTTCTGGGACCAGGTGAGAAAAGCTGACTGTAGATCAGCTCTGGTTGGGTAACAGTACGCCTGAGGCTTAAGGTGTTCAGGGCATCTGTGGGAGTAATAACCAGAGCATTGATAAACTTTGCTTACTATAACCAGGCACCAGAAAATGAACTTTACTTTCTTAACATGTATAAAACAGTTTGCTACACATCAAATGTAAATCAGGATTTCAGAGTCCTCTCTGGTACGCGGGCCTCTCACTGTTGTGGCCTCTCCTATTGCGGAGCGCAGGCTCAGTGGCCATGGCTCATGGGCCCAGCCGCTCCGCGGCATGTGGGATCTTTCCGGACCTGGGCACAAACCCGTGTCCCCTGCATTGGCAGGCGGACTCTCAACCACTGCGCCACCAGGGAAGCCCCAGAGTCCTCTCTTATAATACAATAGAAACAATATTTTTCCCTCCTTGAAACACATTGTCACGTGAAGAATATGGTTGAAAATTCATATAACTTCTCATACATTAATTACCTAGGTATTTCTGTCTACCAACAAAACCTTGTTTGCATATATATCCTTTTGTTCCCATAGAATGTTAGGCACTTTTCTAAACACCCAAACAGTGGAGGCATTTTGTGGGTCAGGAAAGAGCAGTTAGGAGGTAGCTGAAATTTGAAAGTGGCCAAAATATTACATAATATTTTTTCCCAATTAAAGAACATATTATCTGATTAAAATTCCTGTTCTGTTAGACAAATGTTACTACTGAGCTTCCTTTAATCTTTTGTATGACATTAAAAAAATAATGTAGTTATTTTCTTCCTGATTTTTCACAGAGAACTATATTTGAACTTGGCCTTGTTATTTAATTTTTTTGTAGAAGAAATACAAAAAAGAAACAGCTATCAAGTTTAGGTGATTTAGTCAAGTCTGCCAAGTATGTGTATGTCCGAAGTAGTATAGAACCTTTGGAAAACTTGTCAAGTTGTTTGTTTTTTATTTTATTTTTTTAACACAGCCTGCAAATTATTCTTGATCCATGACCTTAAGTCTTGGGAAGATGGTTCTTCTCCTCTTCAGTCTGTTTCACTTCTTTTCTTGCTCAGTTATGATTGACCATAAGATTATGTTTCTTTCAAGGGAAAAGCTTGACCCCAGCTGCAGATGTTCTAATCTTCTATCTTGCCAGATTTCAGAGTGGAAGAAAGTGAGGCTTTAGGTCAGAAAAGAGCCTTCCCTTCTGAATTCCTTCCCTGTCCCTTCTAGTATCCTGCCACCACTCTGATTTCATGATGCCGCTGAGGTACTACACACATATCCCAAGAAGCAATTTTCAGAGACAATTCAGTCTGAATTCATATGTGAGGGTAGTTTGTTAATGGCATATGCATCACTAAGCAGAACCCTGAACATCTCCTGAAGCACCTGTGTTTAGCTTTAAGGGCACCCTCACAGTTTTCTTCAGTAAAGAAGTCAATTTGCGTATGTAACTAAAAGGTCCATTCTGGTAGTATTTTAAAAACAAAAAAAAGTCTGCTGCAAAGGAGAACTGATGTTTCCACTTTTTGAGACATTTAATTGCTTGTAATTGAAAATGATACTTACCTGGTTAAAAAAAAATTAAGATCCCACAAGGTACTCTATTATAGTAAAAGTTGTCCTTCCTCTCATGCATCAAATCTTTGAAGAAAAGTTGATTAGCCAGTAAAACAAGCCATCATTTTCCTTTTTATTTCCTTTTTATAGGAATATTCTGCATCACCATTCTGCTGTTTTTAAGAACCTCAGCCTTCAAAAAACTTTTCTACTTCTAGTCACTGCTTCACTGCAAGGTTTATTAGACTTTCTGTACCTTTTTAAAAACCTGGAGCTATTCAGTACCATGCTGTGGTTGTACTGGCATGCTTTCCTGACTTGGTCTGTTGCACATGCATTATTTTATTATCCCTGACTTTAGGACTGTGGGATATATATTTCCATGTCCATATTCTTGAGTCATCTTGAAATAAAAACACAGTTCTTGGACTTTCCTGGCGGGCCAATGGTTAAGACTCCACGCTTCCATAGCAGGGAGCACAGGTTCGATCCCTGGTTGGGGAACTAGGATCCCACATGCTGTACAGTGTGACCAATAAATAAATTAATTAATTAAAAAAAAACCCCACAGTTCTTTTAAAAGAGAACCTAGTGCAATTGTTTTGTATGTGAAAACAAAATACTGCCAAAATAATTATTAAACATATTGGTACCTATTCTTTATTAGTTTTGATTATTGTTTCACTGAAGGGTATGCAGTGCATTGAAATAGTTACACATTTAAAGAATAACTTTTAATTGAATCATTAAATTAAATGATTTAAACCCAGTCAATTAAATCATTAAACCCAGTCATTCTGAATTATCAAGTTAGAGCAGAATTACTCCTCTGGAATCTGTGTTCCCATACTTCTTTTCTGATTTTAAGGAAGATGATTGAGGGGCAGTTAGTCACCGCAGGTCAGCTCTGCCATTAGGTCTAACCATTTGGTTATTGCTTACCTAGGACTTATTAATCATGCTTTATAGAGACTGATGGCAGCTTTGGTTAAGTATAAGTCAGTTGTTCAGTCTATGTGGCTTGGTCTAGGTGTTATAAGATTTTAATTTGCAGGGTATTATTATATCATAAAGTGATCTTTAAAATAAGAAAGGAGTCACAGGAATGTGATGAAAAAGAACAGTATTTAAAGGACCAGAGAAATTAGAATGAATAAGGTAATATGTAGGAGAGATAATAGAAATGACGGGCTGTTATGGAACATCCCCAGATCCACACTGGGTGTCTGGGTGTTGCTCTCTCTTTGCTAGAAAACGTACAAACACATGTACATCCTTAAAAAGTCTTTATAACAAGTCACACCTTTAAAAAATGATTTAATCATTTTTTAGCTCCTTTATATCTATATTTAAACCCTTCTCATATTCTCAATTTCTCATTTCTTGAAACGAGATTTAAAAAATAACATGTAGCTAAGAGGACTTCTGGGTAGAAAGGTTTTGTGAGTCAGAAAATATTTTCCTGAACTTACTCATATCTTTGCCTATCTCTGGTCTCTGTCTCCAGTCTCTAAATTGTAATTATCTGAAGTAATTTTAATGTATCAGGATTCTAATTTTCAATTAATGCTAATAATGAAGACTCTCAGTTTAAACTATAGGCTGTTGACCCACTTTAGTATCCTATTGGATGTAGGAAATTAAGTGGAAACTGGAGACAATAGGAGGTAACAGAGAAGAACTTGGTTAGGAACAGTAAGAATGGTTTGTTCATCCTGCCCAGGTGAAGGTATATTTCAGAGACCTTCCCAGCATCTAAGAGTAATAGGCACAGAAGGTACAAGGAATTCTACTTCTTGATGCTTTTCCCTGTGTCTTCAGTTGCTTTCCTGACTATATTTTTCAATTTAAACCTTCATCTAATTGGTAATTGTGGTCTACCTGCTTATGAATTTTTACTTCTGTAGAATATTGATATTTTTTTTCTTTAAAAATAACTCCATAAAGAATTAATCACTTGGGAATTTTTTCTTGAATGTACCAGGGCTGTAGCAATTATGTTTATTCAAAATAAAAATTCCCTAGGGTCACTGCCCTAGGCTTTTAAACTTTAGTAGTGTATCAGAATAATCTAGAGGGTTTTTTACAAACATTGTTGAGTATCACATCCCTATTTCTGATTGAGTAATTCTGGGCTGAAACCAGAGAGTTGCCATTTCTATCAAGTTTCAAGAACATGCTAAAACTGCAGGTCCTGCAAGCATACTTTGAGAACCACTGCCATACAGTATTGATCACAGAAGTCTGAGACAGAGCTGGATCTAATCTGCGCTGAATAAACATTAAGTTGCTTGTAATTCAACAGAGTTATACCTGTTGGATGGGTTCCAACAATGATCATTTAATGTAGTATTATTTTTAATTTATTTTCATAGATTGGAGCATATGATCAACAAATATGGGAAAAATCTGTTGAACAAAGAGAAATCAAGGTAACAAGTTTATTTCATTTTGTATATTCTATAAATTGATTATTAACCACAGTTTATTTAATATCTTTCTGTCGACCTTTAAAGGTACAAATTAATATTACTTATGCTATCCAAAATTTAAATAAAGAGGTAAACTCTTTTATGAGGGCATATTCATGTGTCTTTACCTCTGATGATTTTTCTCTTTTTGCTCTTTAGCATCTTTCTGTTCTTTTACAATTTAATTTCTAATGATTACTTTTTGTCAGCTCTTTTCCCCTTTCACTTGTCACCTTATACTTCTAGTTTGCTTTTCCTCCCTTTTGATGCTGTCATTGCTCTGTACAGTTTATTAAACTGGTAAGTGTTTCAGGATTTTTCCCGCCTGAGTGATCCTGTGCAAACGCTGCTCTGTTTAATTGAGATCTGCTTTTTGGTGCTACTAACAGAATGATTTGGACGCAAATAGAGTCGCTGAAAAGTTGGTCATTTTTTGAAAGAATTTAGGAAAGTAAAGCATTAATTGAAATGTTTTCGTAGTTCATAGTTTCTTCTTGGACATGTAATCATTTAACGCTGATAAGACATTCTCATAGGCTACCTTGCTAACATGGAAACTATTTTTTAACTAAATTTGTTCTGTTTCTCAGCAGTCACACCTTTTCAGTAATAAGATTTATATTTTTCATTTGCATAGATGATACTAACCAGTGTGTTCCTGCACGAGCTAAACTTAATATTGGCCCAGAGAATGTTACTTTAGTTGCTTGACAGTTTATATTTTGTGGAGAAAGGTTTATATTAGATTGAAAACCAGTGTCTATAGTTACTTAAAAATTTCAGTGTTTAGACAACTTAATCATCTATAATGAAGAGGAAGATTCTTTGCCATTTGTTAATTTTAATTTTGAACTATTTACATGAAGAAGTAATACAGTTAACAGAGTTGCAGTGAGCACCACCTACTATGTCTTAAGTATAGGATTAAATCATGGGGACAGAAAGATAAAATAGATTATAATGTTTTAGATGAGATACATAATTACAAATGAGATCAGTTCAATTAAGAGAGGGATGTGGGGCTTCCCTGGTGGCGCAGTGGTTGAGAGTCCGCCTACCGATGCAGGGGACAAGGGTTCGTGCCCCGGTCCGGGAGGATCCCACATGCCGCGGGGCGGCTGGGCCCGTGAGCCATGGCCGCGGAGCCTGCGCGTCCGGAGCCTGTGCTCTGAAGCGGGAGAGGCCACAGCGGTGAGAGGCCCGCGTACAACAAAAAAAAAAAAAGAGAGAGAGAGAGAGAGGGATGTGTAGTTCTCTCTTGGGATGCAAAGTGGGGAAGCAGCCCTGGGGAGGTTAGGAAAGATTTCACAGAGGAAGTGACTCATGAGCTGAGTTTGACAGACATTAGAATGAGGAATACATTCCAGACAGAATGAAGACCATATGAAGATATACATGAAGGAAGGAAGGAGCATGCCTGACTCAGAATCCTCAAGGAACTTGATGCTAATAGGTTGGGTGGAGGAGGGTGATTAAGAGTGATTAGGAGTAAAACATGAAAGGATATGGAAGTCAGATCTTGAAGGGGCTTAACTGCTTTACCCTAGAGTCTAGGCATAATCTGGAAAACAATGGGAGAGACATTGAAGGATTTTTAAGCAGAAAAAGTTACCTGATTAAATTTCTATTTCAACAACTTCACTAAGGCAGCGCTAAGTATGGTGGGAAATATTAGAAGAGGAGCAGATACAGAATTCTGTTTCAGAATTATCCAGGTGATACTTGGGAGAGAGACTGGGGAGTCCTCAATATGGAGAGAGAGAGAGAGAGAGAGAGAGTGTGTGTGTGTGTGTAAAACATTCTGTCTGGCATGTTTTCCTCATTCTCTCTAATGTCTGTCAAGCTCAGCTCATGAGTCACTTCCTCTGTGAAATCTTTCCTAACCTCCCCAGGGCTGCTTCCCCACTTTGCATCCCAATAGAGAACTATACATCCCTCTCTTAATTGAATTTATCTCATTTGTAATTATGTATTTCATCTACCCATATATATATGGGTATTTTATGTATTATACACATTATACAGATACAGCTATAGGAGTGAGTGGATTTACATTGAATGATGAGAGAAAAAGGCTGAGAACAGAACACTGGGAAACAACATTTAATGGATAGGTTAAAAAAAGATGTAAGTGAAGGAGGAAAGAGAAGTGAGAGACCCATGAGACAATGGTCTGAGACTATCACGAAGAGCTGGAAAAGTTAAATAAAGGGCAGCAGAGAGGTCTAGTAAGATGCCTTGAAATCTTTTATTTTCTTTGACAGTCTTTAACTTGTTGGACAGGGAGTGTTAAGTACCTTGAGAGATTGTGTTACCAGTTGGCACATTAGGATGTTTTTTGAAATTTAACCCCCTCCCCAAAATATAAATATATATATATACTTTGTAATAGTAATTGAAGAACTAAAAACAGTATTAAAACTTACTTTTGGGCTTCCCTGGTGGTGCAGTGGTTGAGAGTCCGCCTACCGATGCAGGGGACACGGGTTCGTGCCCTGGTCCAGGAGGATCCCAGATGCCGCGGAGCGGCTGGGCCCGTGAGCCATGGCCGCTGAGCCTGCGCGTCCGGAGCCTGTGCTCCGCAATGGGAGAGGCCACAACAGTGAGAGGCCCGCGTACCACAAAACAAAACAACAACTTACTTTTGTTATTTTTAATTGAAAAGGTTAATGTGTTGACAAGCGTAACATTTTTGTTAAACATTCTAGTGGAAGCAAATTATAGTGTAAAATAATTTTGTATTTATTCTAAGGAAGGTAGAGAAGTGCGTAACTGTGGTGTATTAATGTTAATATTTGATTTAAAAGAACAAAAACACTGTACCTGTTGCATAGAGAACACTAACAAACGTATTGAGTTTGTCCTTTTAGGTAATCGATTCTTTTATTATCTGTCAAAGCAGTGAGCAACAACTAAAGAAATCAAAGAAAGCCATGAAAATATATTTCTTGGAAATTTTTTTTATATTAAAGACCCTAGTTGATATTGCTAAAGTAAAGTCTTTTCTGAGTTGCAAGTGATGTTTTCTTAAACGTTTTAGAAATTATAACTGAAAACTGTAGTTTTCTGATCACCTTGACCCAAATTTAAAAGTAAATGTGGACTTTCCCTGTGTTTTAGTACATACTAGAGTTGTAAAGCTTCAACAAAACAAACTATGTTATTTAAAGTCATGGTAAAGGAAAAAAGTGTTGGGAGAAACTAAACAGGATTTCCGGAAAGTGAAACTGATGGTTATGTCCTTTGATAGAATCTACGTATTATAATAGTTCCATGCATGTGAAGTCTGGATCGTTGACCAGAAGTATTTTCTAAACTTAAACAGAACTTGTAAGCTTTTTGGCTCAACATTATCTGTGTGCTTAGATATTTTTAAAAATTCAAAACTTCATACTATTTGTGTCATTGCCTTTTAGGAATGTACTATAGGAGTGTAAGTGTATATTCAGTAAAGAATATATTACTTGGATTCTTGGAGATTAATTGTATTCATAGTACTTGATAATTTTTATTTATTTATTTATTTTTTGGGGGTACGCGGGCCTCTCACTGTTGTGGTCTCTCCTGTTGTGGAGCACAGGCTCCGGACGCGCAGGCTCAGCGACCATGGCTCACGGGCCCAGCCGCTCCGTGGCACCTGGGATCTTCCCGGACCGGGGCACGAACCCGTGTCCCCTGCATCGGCAGGCGGACTCTCAACCACTGCACCACCAGGGAAGCCCAGTACTTGATAATTTCTACTTTCTAGTTAAACCAGTAGTTTAAAAAATCTTTTTCTGAAACTAAGTTAGTTTTCCGTTTTTGTTTGTTCACTCAAATTTCTTGAAGGTTCATAATTATATTTAGTACTAAAAGCTATGCTGTTTTGTGTGAACGTAGTTTAAACCAATTTAAAAATTGTCCAACTTAAAATATCTACTTAATTAAAATCACCTTTTATGAAGGCTGACACCTTGGCCCTAATATATTTTATTTTTGTGAATAAACTCACTAATGTTAGAAGATTTGTCAGTGAACTTTATCTTTCTTTAAACCTTTTACATATTCTGATAGGCTACCTTGAGGGGGAAGTTTTGTCGAAGTTGGCAGTTATGCTATGACTACAATGTAGCTCAAAATAAATGTTTTAATAAAACATAAAATAGGAAATGAACCACATATTAAAAAGGTCAAGTAGAATGAGCATGTTGAAAAACAACATAATTGCATAAATCAAAACAATTTACTGTTCCTTTTATAAGGGCTTTAAGTTTTTTAAACAATCTTGATGAAAATTCTAGGTATACAGCAGTAAATTAAGCTTCAGATTTGTTATAAACATTGGCAGTAAGGTTATTTTCAAAGTGCTAGAAAAATAATACATAAAAGACAGAGGTAAATTAAAATATGTTACTGTTTTCAAATTTGTTGGCATTAATAAAGGTAAAATATCATAATAAACTTGATGCCAAATTTGAATAGTGCTTGATTAATGCATTTTTGTTTAAATATATTATTAGTATTGCCTTTCCAATTTGCAAAATATTGGGAATGATTTATAGTCTATCAGCCACTCTGTCATGACATTAAAATGGGAAATGAAGTACAGATAGAGTTGTTTCTTATTATTTGCAGTAGTTATGTTCTTTCAAGTCGCCATGAACACTGAATTAGTGAATATTGACTGTTGCTCTTAGGAGAAATACAGAGTTAAGTTCCTGCGAGTCCCTAGTTACAACACTTTGGTCAACTGATCAATACATAACCTTGTTTTATGAGAACTTATTTAATATATGTTGTTGATCCATTAACATTGAACTCATGGCCAACAGCTCATGCCTGAATAGAGCTTACCTAACACATTTTCTCAGTGAGGCACGTCACAGCCTTCTTGTACGCAGGAACACTGGACCGCATGTCAACACTATCTAGGGGACCATTTTAAACCACAAAATTACCGACAAAATACAAAAAATGCAAAAGATTTGACATTAAATAGACTGTGAAAAGGAACTGAAACAAGAGAGCTGAAACAAGAAGGCAGAGTGTTGCCTTGTTTGACCTCAGCTGGAAATGTGAACATTGAGTGACTCAAATTTTTTGCCACTCTTACGCTATGCATAGCTACAAATGACTGCAAAATCACAGCAAGTATTGATTTTAGGGACCAATAAATTTTAGTGAATAGGTGAATTTGCAAATATGGAATCTATGAATATGAGGATTGACTGTATATAAGATCATCATGGCTATGTCTTCAACCCTCACCCTTCTTTCTCTTTTGTTTTTATATCTGGGTAGTTTGCAACTTCACATGGACAGACTATTTGAAGGAGTTCAGAGGTCAATTGCATCTTGATTTCAGGGTACATTTTTGGTTTAAACATCTCAGTTAATTCTCAGTTAATTCTGAGCTCAAATGCTGTCTTATTCTTTGTTTTAGATAAAAGCAGTACTTGATCAAATTTTTAATTTAAGGGGTCATTGTTACTTGGATTAGGACTAAACAACCAGGTTACTTGGTTGATTGAATGAACAATAAGCAAATCATTGAAACACTGTGTCATCGCTCAGCACTTGCATTCCAAGGAGTTTAACCTAAGCTCCTCCAATTCTTAACATACTGGTCTTAAGTTATAAAGTGTAATATAGGGCTTCCCTGCTGGCACAGTGGTTGAGAGTCCGCCTGCCGATGCAGGGGACACGGGTTCGTGCCCCGGTCCGGGAAGATCCCACATGCCGCAGAGCGGCTGGGCCCGTGAGCCATGGCCACTGAGCCTGCGCGTCCGGATCCTGTGCTCCGCAACGGGAGAGGCCACAACAGTGAGAGGCCCGCGTATCGCTAAATAAATAAATAAAGTGTAATTTATTTTTTGTTAGTTTTTTCATTGATTTTGATCTCTACCCCTACTCTAACTCTGTACACTGATGGCAGAAACTTAATCTTAGTGTTCAATAATTCCAAGTTGAAACTAATTCAATTCATGGTTTCTGTCTTCTCCCTCCTCCTCCTATTGGGCATGGCATCTAAGTTATGAGGTGATAAGGTTGCATTGTGGTCTGGTTAGTGGTTGGCATGTGAAAATAGTGGCAACCATGAGATGTGCATCATCCTCTCTGGGTCTCACCCCTACATGCTGGCATCTGCTAAGAAGTCTGCATCCCTGTCTGTTCTCAGCGCTGTGATCCACTGCTTTCTGCAGGAATGCCCCCAGCATCACACCTTAAGGGCCCTTGAGGGCCACTGCTCTCCTAGCCAGCTTCAACACTTTCCTGTGCAAAACTGGGGCACCACAGTCTCCTGGACCATCTCAGGCTGTAATCCAAATTGATTGGTAGCAGTAGTCTTTGTTTTAGAATTATGCTTTTAGTAATAAATAGGCCTGACATGTTGCATATGTGCCTAAATTTATCCTTTGGGAAGGTAATAAAATTTATTATAATACTACAGTTGTGTTCCCTTTGTAACAAATATATAAAGTATTAGTTTTTGTCCATTATATTACTTAAAGTTTTCCTTTTTAATTGAAATTTTTAAGCGTTGATTCTGGGTTTTAAAAATATATGTATATATAATGAATATCAATACTACATTTTTATTGAGTTATAATTGACATATTAGTTTCAGGTGTAAACCATAATAATCCGATATTTTATACATTGAGAAATGATCCGCACAGTAAATCTAGTTTAAATAATTGTCCCCATACATAGTTACAATTTTTCTTTCCTTGTGATGAGGACTTTAAAGATCTACTCTCTTATCAGTACTACTTTTAATATATTACAGGGGTTAAGGAATAAACCAAAGAAAACAGCACATGTGAAACCAGATCTCATAGATGTCGATCTTGTAAGAGGTGAGTCTTGAATAAACAAATGTTTAATGAAGTTAGAAATTGACCTTGAAGAAACAGAATTCAAAATGGGTTAGATATATATGTTTGTAGAAATAGAAGCAGTGTGAGTCTAAATGAAGTCAGAAATAGTATGAAAAAAAGAGAGGATGGAAGCATTTAAATACCACTGGCTAGTCTTTTCTCCCACTAAGAATCATTCCAAGAACTAATAAGTGTAAAAGAAAAGCAGCTCATATTTGCCAGGCAAACTATAAGGCTTGTTATAAAAATTAAAGTGGTAATTTTAATTCCTAACTGAACTGACATTTGAACATTGTCTTGTATTTATAAAATATGTGGGAGAAATATTGCTGTTATTCAGTTAAAAATGGTTTTTTTTCAAAGTACCTGAGTTAATATGATACATGAATAATGTTTTTAAAAGTGTCTCCTATCCAAAATTGGACATTTCCCACTCATAGTACAAAATAAAATTTCATGTTTTATTCTTCAAATGTTGAAATTTTTTCTTTAAGGAAATTAAAGAGTAATAAATGTTCTCTGTCATTTTGTTACTTTTCTCAGGGTCTGCATTTGCTAAGGCAAAACCTGAAAGTCCATGGACTTCTCTGACTAGAAAGGGAATTGTTCGCGTTGTATTTTTTCCCTTTTTCTTCCGGTGGTGGTTACAAGTAACATCAAAAGTCATCTTTTTCTGGCTTCTAGTCCTTTATCTTCTTCAAGGTATAATTGATAGAAATGCATTTTGCTTTTAACTTTCAGCATATTTTGTTCTTAGGATTACTAAGGCTTTTTTATTTCTAACATACACTAACTACTACTGAGTATGAAAATAAACATTTATTGTGCTATTTCATTTAATAAGACACAACTAGTTTGGTATTTAAAATGTTGGAGAAAACAAAGCAGTTGTTTTCCAAAATAACTTTATGAAAATTTGAATCTGTGGATGGCTAAAGAAAAATACAAATTGAGAGGATTTTTAAAAATTACAGTCTCTTCCAAATGCAGCCCAACATATACATACACACCAGTCTTTTTTTTTTTTAAACATCTTTATTGGAGTATAATTGCTTTACAATGGTGTGTTAGTTTCTGCTGTATAACAAAGTGAATCAGCTATACATATACGTATATCCCCATATCTCCTCCCTCTTGCGTCTCCTTCCCTCCCACCCTCCCTATCCCACCTCTCTAGGTGGTCACAGAGCACCGAGCTGATCTCCCTGTGCTATGTGGCTGCCTCCCACCAGCTATCAGTTTTACATTTGGTAGTGTATATATGTCCATGCCACTCTCTCACTTCATCCCAGCTTCCCCTTCCCCCTCCCCGTGTCCTCAAGTCCATTCTCTAGTAGGTCTGTGTCTTTACTCCCATCCTGCCCCTAGGTTCTTCATGACCTTTTATTTTTTTTTTGGGATTCCATATATATGTGTTAGCATACGGTATTTGTTTTTCTCTTTTGGACTTACTTCACTCTGTATGACAGACTCTAGGTCCATCCATCTCACTACAAATAACTCAATTTCGTTTCTTTTTATGGCTGAGTAATATTCCATTGTATGTATGTGCCACATCTTCTTTATCCATTCATCTGTCGATGGACACTTAGGTTGCTTCCATGTCCTGGCAATTGTAAATAAAGCTGCAGTGAACATTGTGGTACATGACTCTTTTTGAATTATGGTGTTCTCAGGATATATGCCCAGTAGTGGGATTGCTGGGTCATATGGTAGTTCTATTTTTAGTTTTTTAAGGAACCTCCATACTGTTCTCCATAGTGGTTGTATCAATTTACATTCCCACCAACAGTGCAAGAGGGTTCCCTTTTCTGCACACCCTCTCCAGCATTTATTGTTTGTAGATTTTTTGATGATGGCCATTCTGACTGCACACCAGTCTTTTTTTTATGCAGCCTTGAAGTTCATTTTTCCTTTCTCAGCAGTGTTTTTGTTTTTCCTCTTAACCTTTGTATTCTGAGACTGTCCTCATTCTGTATTGAAATTCTACGTGCCATGTACTGTTCTAAGTGCATTTCACAGACACTCACTTAATACTCACAACAACCCAGTGAAGAATGGGTACTATTATTATGCCTAGCTTATAGACACAGGACCTGAAGGACCCAAGGGCCCAAAGCCACACAGTCACCAAGGGTAGCAGAGCCCAGGTCGAGCCCAGGCAGTTGGACCTCGAGCCACATGCGTCACACCTCTGGGACTCTGCCTCCTATCACAGCAGCCTGCAGCGCAAAATGCCCAGCGCTCCTGAGCGCTTGCAGCCTAAAAGAAGAGGCCGCTCACATTCCATCGCTCTAACAAAGCAACGATTTTAGTTTGGTGGTACCCTTTCAGTCTCTTTAATGTCTTTTATTTTTTTTAAAAAAACACAATCATAATCCTGAATGATTATTTAAATGTTTTATCAACAAACGCTAAGTAAAAGATAATATCTTTTAAGTAAAAGAAAATACAATAAAAATGAAAGACTTCTATTTAGGTAAAGTTGTTTTTTTTAAGCCAGGGTATATCTTATATACATAAGAGGGAGTGAACTTGTAGTTATCTTCTAAGGCTATCTAGTTTACCTAGAGGAGAACACTTTGTTCTAAAGTGGTCAGAAATTGCAATTGCTTATGAGAGTGATAATTAATCAATACCATTCATTGTAACCACTGTTCATTGTGCTTTTTTTGATACTGTTGCTTTCTAGTATTTGAAGGCAAACAAGTTTGCAGTGTAAGTAGTTCACATACTGTGGCTGAAATTCACTTACTGGCTTGCCTAAATTAAATAGGGTTACGGTTAGGGAACACAGCTTAGATCAGGCATGAAAAAGAGGTATTTTCAGTTCCAAACCGAAGTTTAACATTATTAGTGTGTATAAGGATTGAACACTGAACACTCTCCTAGCAAAGCTTAGTTTAAAAAGTGACCTGGGGACTTCCCTGGTTGTCCAATGGTTAAGACTCTGCACTCCCAATGCAGGGGGCCCGGGTTCGAACCCTGGTCAGGGAACTAGATGCCGCATGCTGCAACTAAGAGCCTGCATGCCATAACAACAATGACAAAAAAAAGAGCCTGGGTGCTGCAACTAAAAATCCCGCATGCCGCAACTAAAGATCCTACATGCCGCAGCAAAGATCCCGTGTACCACAACTAAGACCAGGTGCAGCCTAAATAAATAAATATTAAAAGTAAAAAGTGACTTAACCTGTTCCAAGTTACGTAGCCAGTGACAAAGCTGTGATATGACCCTAATGACCCTCAGCAGTCTGCTAGTGCCTTTAGAAACCCCTGTGCTTCCACCTCCTTGCATGTTGAGTAGGGTATAGTGCTCTGAGTTATGTCCTCATTCTCTATCCCACCTTCATCTCCTGAAGAGTAGAAGAATCATTTGCAGTCAGACTGGGTTTATATAATTACTTACAGTTTTTCACTTCAGTCACATGCCTTTTAAGTATCTCAACTATGTATTCTCAGCTCCATCCCTACTTCTGGCTTCTGTCATGCCCTTATGTCTTTTACCTTCTGTCCTGAATTACAAATCCAAACCAGCCTCTTAAGTTCTAAATTTTCCTAATTATCATTGCCTTCAAGATAAAAAGCCAAGTTTTCAGTCAGTCTCTTATTGAATTTCTCCCCAATTTTAACCAGACTAAATTAGCTCTTTACTCTTTCTTAAACATTCTATGCCTTTTTTTTTGTAACCTATATGCTTTTGGGGTAACTCTCTTTGCCTGGGTAGCCCTTTTTTCCTTTTACGTACTTGGTCAACTACTTATTCTCTCAGAGTTACATTAGCTCTGAGAGTTAGTCATCAGAATTCCTTCATAAACCTCCAGTTTAATTACATATCTTTCCTATCATACTTTTTTAGTCTACTCAGGCTACTATAACAAAATACTACAGACTGGGGGACTTAAACAACAGAAATTTATTTTCTCACAGTTCTGGAGGTCCAAGATCAAGGTGCTGTCAGGATTGGTGTCTGTTGGAGGTTTCTTTTCCTGACTTGTAGACGGCCACCTTCTTGCCATATCCTCACATAGCCTTTCTTCTGTGCATGAGCTGGGAGAGATTTCTGGTATCTCTTTCTCTTATAGGGACACTGGTCCTTTTGGATTAAGGCCCTACCCTTATGATTTCATTCAACTTTTATTACATCATATAGGCCCTATCTGCTAAGATAATCACATTGGGGGTCAGGACTTCAACATTTGGAATGGAGGTGGGAGGCACAATTCAGTCCATTACAGGTGTTTTAATTATTTCTTTATATGCCCCCCGTTTCCTCTAAACTGAGGAGGGTGTCTGTGATCTTACCAAGAATGTCTTTAGATTTATGTATCTAGTTTTCATTGAAGTATTAAGTTGTGTACTTTAGAGATCATGTTGGCTGTTACCCTGTTCTGAGAATTTATTTCTGAATGGCATGGTTAGCCAGGGGCAAACAAAATAGTCTGAAAGAGCTTGTCTGGAGTAACTTCTAGACTTATTTAAATTTAGAAAAATTATCTGGCAAAGAACAATGTTAGAGCAATTTTTAAAGTTTTGAGGAAGTGACTGTCAGATCTATAATTAAATGTATTTTCTTTCCCTTTTTATAGTTGCCGCAATAGTACTATTCTGTTCCGCTTCTAGCCCACATAGCATACCTCTGACGGAAGTGATTGGGCCGATATGGCTGATGCTGCTCCTGGGAACTGTGCACTGCCAGATTGTTTCAACGAGAACACCTAAACCTCCGCTAAGTACAGGAGGTAAAAGGAGAAGGTACTGTCTGTTTAAAAGTGATCTTTTTGTAGATTTTTGTAATTTGGATCCAGGCTTGTTCTTGACTTGAATAAAGTGTTATCTTGTAAAGTTGCTTTTTAAAATAAAGCAGTGAGCTTCAGAATAAGCTACTGAATGATTTAGTTTCTGTTATTTGCTTCAGAGTCATTTTGAGACCCCATACCTGTTTTTGTTTTTGTTTTTGTTTTCTTTCTTGAAGCTCATTGCTGAGGCACTTAATATCAATGTAGGGAATACACATTAGCTGGCATTGCTAATAATTCCCACTGTTTACAAAGTCTTGTACTTTGGCAAAAACAAAAGTCAGGGAAATTTTTCAGCTAAATTCCATTTATTAAATGTCATTTGAAGCTGTTTAATATTGCCCTTTGACTAAGTAAGCATAGCAAGTCTTACTGGCCGCTAAGCACAATGGAGTTCTGTTTTAAGGGTCTTTGGGAGCAATTCCTCTTTTGAATATTGTTCCTAAGAGATTGTGATATTTGCAGTTTTGGGATATTGAGATTTAAGCCCTCTTTATTTTGATAAAAAATAATACCTCATTAGATAAATAGCACTGCTGATCACACAGATTACAATTCTCTCCAATTTAAATTTTTTCTTCATCTGCCAGTAGGTGGCATTCAAATAGGGAAGGAATGCTTTTGTAAATATCTGTCCAATGGTGTCCTTACAACCTGTCCACTGACCTGTCAGTATGAGCAAGGAACAATACCTTAACATTTATAGAAATTGGTCTTGAATATATACTTAATATTTGGCATAACTTTTATCCAGCAATCTGAATTTTACTATGTATTAAAGTTCCTGTGTTTATGTTTGGCAAATTTTTAAATGTACTACCGAGAAAGTGGTTGTTAAAATTTTAAAGCTACCTTCCACTCTTAATCTCTTCTAATGAAGGAAATTAAGAAAAGCAGCCCATTTGGAAGTACATAGGGAAGGAGATGGTTCTAGTACCACAGATAACACACAGGAGGGAGCAGTTCAGAGCCACGGTACAAGCACCGCTTACAGCGTTGGCGCTGTCTTCAGAGATCTCTGGCATGCTGCTTTCTTTTTATCAGGGTTTGTATTTATTCAAGACTTCATATGGCATAGAAATGCACTATCCCTTTTCTGGCACTCCAGTCTCAGGTAATGAGTACTAATGACTTTAAATATGACAGCCCTATTATGGATTTTATTTTGATAAGTTATAATGCTATAGGTAATGAAAAAATAGAGACCATAAAAATTTACTTTGATATATATGTAAATACATCTATATGAGAATGAATATATACCATCAAAGTATATTCAGTTAGGATTTTTTGGTTTTAGTTTCTTTTGTGATTTCTCAAGCACTATTTTATTTCTATTAAATTGGGTATTTTTTATCGGCACTATAGGTAAAATTGGCTTTATTAATATGGCATGTGAGTTATATGACTTTTTTTAGCCTCAATTATCTAAAATAAAACATAGATATTGTTATTTGAAAGAATAAAATATATACTATAATATGAAATTTTGTTTTTGTACTTTGGGTTTTTTGTTTAGTTTGTACCATAATAAAAATTTACCAAAACTGATGAAAGTTGCTAAGTTAATAAATCAAGAAAAGGGATACTGCAAGTAACTATTTACGGTCACTTTTGTTAACTTCTCTACTAATATCATTGTTTTATCAGTTTGTGATTGTGCTCTTATGATAAAGTTTATCATGCATTATACAATTTTAAGCAGTTGTATCGTGGCATATTCTTATTGATTGTAATTTGGGGGGAAATTTTCCCAAATTTTAATATTGATAGTTTGCAGTAATGTGGCATTAAGTTGATTCTCTGACTTTTTCAGCCACTTAGTCTTCTTCCAGAGAAGATACAGGTTTGGTTTTGTTTTTTGCTTTTTGTGGGGGTTTTTTTGGCCACACAGCGCTGGCATGTGGAATCTTCGTTCCCCAACCAGAGGTCGTACCTGCACCCCCTGCATTGGAAGCACAGAGTCTTAACTACTGGGCGGCCAGGGAAATCCCTGTTTTGTTTTGTTTTTAACTTGGGTTGGATTCTGTCTCTCTCTCTGTCTCTTTGTTAGTCTTTTTTTTTAATGTATGTAAATAGCTCTACTTTCTGACAGTAAAGATATGATAGTTTTATCACTGCAGAGTCAATTTCTTAAACATTTCTGAAAACTTTCTGTTAAGCAATTATAAATAGCATAGTGGATATGTTTTGCTTTGGGGGGATCATTTAGTTGTTTTCATTGTCTGAAACTGGTGTTGTATTATTATGTAGTATTCAGAATCCTCCTAAATTAACAGGTTGGTGCCTTTAGAATTCTACCATGTTTCTCTAGTCAAATGAGTTTCAGACTTTAATTTTCCTCTTGGGGCTGTAGCATGACCTTGACTACTAGTAATTGATATTATAATGGCTAAATCCCTTTGGATTTATTCCCTTTAATCATGACAACTATAATCTAAATGTTTTTAAAGATGCAGTATTTTCAGCTGTCTCATTTGCGACCTAGTTTGCCAGCATATGAATGAGACTGTTTTAAATATTGGGTACAAAAAGATCTTAAAAATGTTAGTTTTAGAAGTTCTAAACTGAGTTCTGGAATCTTGATGATGTCTTGGTGTTTCAGGCTTTGATAAATCAGAAAGGGCTTAAACTGAAATATCAACTGAGGCTTAAAATTGTTTCTAGTGATAACAAGTTGAAAAGCTGGATGCTTCCATTAAGGTATCTGAATTAGTATAACTGATGAGAAAATAAATGCATAACCACACAAATATCTAAGCTTTGTATTTGGTGACTTGATGGTCTTCTAGATGTTAGAATGAAAACTACTATTTTTAACATCCTGTATTTATATGTCGGAAAGGCCCTACTTATTATCATCTCTAAGTTCATTTCATTCTCAAGATAAAACTATGCTTTGTAAAATAAGGCATAGTATTTCTTATTTGAAAAAAATTGGGAATTATTGTAAAAGAATTCTACAAACCTGAGAAAACTAAGGCAAACAAAGTATCGATTAGAAAAGATGTAGAAATCAACCCTATTTCCTAAGGATTTAGCCCTTTAATATCAGTTAATTGTCTTAAATTAGCATAATTATAGTTGCTACTAGAAAGATTAAATAGGAAGAATTACCTCTAGATTGTGGGGCTTTCCTGGTGGTTAAGAATCCGCCTGCCAATGCAGGGGACAGAGGTTCACGTCTGGTCCGGGAAGATCCCACATGCCATGGAGCAACTAAGCCCATGCACCACAACCCCTGAGCCTGCACTCTAGAGCCCGCGAGACACAACTACTGAAGCCCACGCACCTAGAGCCAGTGCTCTGCAACAAGAGAAGCCACCGCAATGAGAAGCCCACGCACCACAATGAAGAGTACCCCTTGCTCGTGCAACTAGAGAAAGCCCATGCACAGCAACGAAGACCCAACACAGCCAAAAATAAATAAATATTTAAAAGAGTAGATTTTACATCTCTTCAGCATAATACCTATTTCAAAATTCAAATGGATCCTAAGTACTCTTTCATGTCCTTTAAGATTCATTTGACGATCATAGTATCATTAAAACAAAGTCAGTAGAAATTATGCTCTTTTTTGAGTAGAAATAGTAACTTATGTAAATTGACTTGGTGAATTAGAGACAGATATCAAAATAAAACCAGGTTACTTGTTAATTCCTATGTGTGACTGACCTACCTTGAAGATTTCTGTTCTGTTTAGCTTCCATATTTGCTCTTTTTAACACTAAAGTGAAAATTAGATTCAATAAATTGATGTTCTTCACAGAATGGAGTATACTGCATAATATAAGTTAAAATGGTATGCAGTTCCACCAGAAATTTTTGATACAGGGATTAAAATTTGGTTTTCACTGACTGTAGTTTAAAAAGTTCAGTCATTTAAGCTATAGACTGGGTGAAGGTCTATTGGATGTCTTCCACAGACAAGGATGAAGACCGTGTAAATGCCAGTATATCCCAGATTTTTAAGGCCACAACTAGATAACTTACTAAATTTGCTAGAGTCACTGTATTTTAGAGTTGGACTGGTCCTAAAAAGATTACAGGTACTATAAATAAACCCAATTTGGCACACACCTCTCAAACTTATGTGTGGCAGAGGATACTTAGAGAAACACAGGGTCCCAAAAGTCTTTGAAGGGCTATATTAGCATGTAATCAAGGTGTATGCATAGCTCCAGATAGCAGTGATGGTTATATGTAGGCCCCTGTGTCATTTTCTTATATCTGAGATTTTATGCATTTTGTTTCTCTAACCTCCTCTCCTCCTTGATTCCTAACCTTGTGCAAATGAGAGCAAGGCCAGAAATTTCATACTATATTCTAGAACAAGAGTTATCTGCTACTGTTAACTTCCCCCTAGCAACTCTAATGTCCTTTAATACTGAAAGGATGATCTTCAGTTGGCTCAATTTGTATACCTCTGAATATTTTTGAGAGCACCAACAAATACTTCCAACGTTTTTGCCATGGCAGGACAGAGTATCATGAGTGTTCTTGATTACCTGACTAGGTTTTTTAATATAGAAACACAGTGGTTTTCATGTTTGACACAATACATTTGATATATATATATATATATATATATATATATATTTATATTTATATTTTTTTATTTTTTTTGCCGTACGCGGGCCTCTCACTGTTGTGGCTTCTCCCGTTGTGGAGCACAGGCTCCGGACGCGCAGGCTCAGCGGCCATGGCTCACGGGCCTAGCAGCTTCACGGCATGTGTGATCTTCCCGTACCGGGGCACGAACCCGTGTCCCTTGCATCGGCAGGCGGACTCTCAACCGCTGCGCCACCAGGGAAGCCCTACAATTGATATTTTATAAGCTAGTAAGTTTTTAAAAGTTGTGTTAACTTTTTGGCTAAAGGTTTTTGGATTTTTTTTTTTTTTTGCGGTACGCGGGCCTCTCACTGTTGTGGCCTCTCCCGTTGCGGAGCACAGGCTCTGGACGCGCAGGCTCAGTGGCCATGGCTCACGGGCCCAGCCACTCCGCGGCATGTGGAATCTTCCCAGACCGGGGCACAAACCCGTGTCCCCTGCATCGGCAGGCGGACTCTCAACCACTGCGCCACCAGGGAAGCCCTTGGCCACCAGGGAAGCCCTTGGCTAAAGTTTTTATGTGAAAAAATTCAGTTTTATAATTTACTTATGGTGTAGATTGTACATTTATTTGCATTTTTTAAGGAAAGAATCAAATTGTCTCTCACTGTATCTCACAAAGGAACTAGGGTAATTATACTACATGTAAAGTCATGTCCTCCTAAGAGTATTTTTGACATAGAGCTACCCTTCTTGAATGTCAAGCATAATACTTTAAAGAAAATTTTACACAGGTCATGCCATCCAAAGATTCAAGTGTTAATTAGTTATTAGCTAGTTATAAAACTATAAGCCATGACCATGGCAGTGAAATTGCACATTGTATCTTTGCAAATGCTTTTTGTTCAGAATCCAGTGCAGCAGTATATAAATGCTGAACCACCATGTTGTACACCTGAAACTAATATAATATTGTATATCAACTCTACTTCAATTTTAAAAAAATCCAAATGCAGGAAATACTGTTTCTGTCATGGAATACATAAAATCATAGTAGACTTGTATGTCTCCATTTTCAACATACTACTAACCTCACGGCCCAGGTGCCTGTGACTCATAGTGTTTGGGTTGGTCTAAGAAACTATTGTTAACTCTGATTTTATTAAGTGAGTGTGTTATATGCATAAAGTGTAGCTATCAAAAGGTAAGAACTTTCTGTGGATAATACTAAAAAGTACCATTTCTTTCTATATTGTAGGACAGTAATTCCTAACCAGCTTCTTTCTATCCTGCTTTTGTTTTTGATAGGGAATGATGATTTAGAATCATGTGTTTATTTTAAAATCAAAGTGCTGTTAATATTGAACCACTATGCTGTAAAAAAAAAAAAAAAATACAATTACAAAAAAAAATGCAATTACAAAAAAAACCCCCACTAAATTCTCCCCTGAGAAGGAGGAAATTCTATTAAATGGTCCCCTACCCCCAAAAAAAGAAAGGAAAAAAATCAAAATATTTAGCTCACTTCAGTTTATTTTTTTTACATATTTTTCAGTTCACTTAAATAGAAGTAACTTCCCTTTAAAAAATATACTCTAAGTAGAATTTCACAATATATATATTTAAAATATAAATCTCTCACTCCCACTGCCTTTCCCTAATAATTTTACCCCCTTTTGTAAGGGAATGGGAAGAATTACTTAAACATATGAGTCTTGGTAAACTATGTTCCCTTTGAGAAATTAATATAATTCTGTGAAGTTCTTACTTTCAGCAATTAATGACAATATGAATGATATAGCAATCAGTGGTAAAACTAAACCTTGCTTGGAACAGTCACAATTTTTGACCCTCTCTAACCTGCTTTATTGGAACTTAGCCCTCCTACATTTTCTCCTGTCAGCATGTCCCTGATGCTCAGATCTAAAGTAATCAGTTTGTACCTTTAAAAATACATAATTTTATTTTGAAACAATTTCAAACTTACAGAAATGTTGAGAGAACAGTGCAAAGAACTCCCATATATCTTTCCCCCAGAGATCCAGTTCAATTCTGTTAATTGTCCCTATTTATATCCTTTACAGCAAAAGGATCAATCTGGGATCATGTGCCACATCCAGGGGTCATGTCTTGTCTCCTTCATTGTGGGACAGACTTCAGTCTTTCCTCAAGTTTCATGTTTTTCACAGTTTTGAAGATACAGGGCAGTCACTTTGTAGAATGTCTATTAATTTGGCTTTGTGCACGTGGTTTTCTGGATCTAGCTCCAAGTGACTTTTGAGAGCTGAATATGTATATCTCTTCCCAACGCTGTCTTCAGCGTTGTCAGTTGGTATTTGAAATTGGCCGTGGTAGGATTATTTACACCATGGGAATAAGGGATCACTGTAAATAAGAGCTTTTTACCCCTGGATAGCTGGTTGTTCAACATTTAGCAGCATATCACTGAGTTGGTAGTGTGATATTTCTTCATAATTAAACCCAGTTATGCATTTTTGGCAGCAATATCATTGCATCCTGTTAGGTGGCAAACTATGTAGATTTGTTCCCTTACTAGTGATATTTATATGAATCACTTGATTAAGATAGTGTCTGCTGTATTTTTCCATTATAAATTTATTTATTTTTTCCTTTATAATCAACAAATGTCCTATGTGGAGCTGCATTAACTATAAAAATAACCTATTTCTCATCCCACCTTCACCTTCTGGTTTTAGTATCCATTGATGATTCTTGCTTGAATTATTATTATGGTGGTTGCCAAATGATGGTAATTTTTCTAACTCTATTGTTCCTTCTACATTTATTACTTGGCATTCTACTTTATGGAAGAGCTTTCCCTTAATTATTTACTTATGGATTTCTATTTTTTTCAATTTGTTGCTGTCATTATTTATTTTGTTATTAGATTGGCTTCAATTTGGCCAGGGGAGCCCCTTTGAGCAGTTTCTTTGTCTTTTTGTCATGTCCTTATCATTCTCTGAACCCTTCCTTACTTTCTGGCACAACAAAATGTTTCCAGCTTCAACTTGTACTTCCACTGCCTCAGGCCTGGAATAAATCACTTCTTCAAGGAGAGTGGTGTATAGAAACCAAGATCTGAATGCTGGATACGCTCATTGCTATTGTGGTGTTGCTACCCTGGGGCCTTCTCAGTGGACAGAGCTAGAAAGTGTGTGTGTTTGTGTGTGTGTGTGTGTCCTTTTACATTTATATTTATTTCTTTAGATATAAACCATGAATTTGCAGTGGTAGTTCCAATTCAGATACAATATCACAGAGTTCATTTTATCTTTGCTCCTCTTTATATCTTCCTTCTCTACCACTGAAAAGTCTGGTTCCTATTGTCCTCAATATAATTATTCAATTAATCCTCTGTATGTAGCCCATCTCCCATCCCCTCTGGGCTGTACCTGGCCCCCTGCCCTAAAATTGCCTTCATATGAGTTACCATTACTGGCTGTTGCTGGGCTGTTCCTGCTGTTCCATTCCAACAATGCTTTTGCAAGTGCTGTTATCACCAGCCACTGCCAAGCTGCCTCGATTTGTATTTTGAGCTGCTTTGTAAACTCTGAGGTTGGTACTTACATTTAGTGTTTTCTTTGTTATTTCAGCTTGGTTTGTAAGTTATCTGCACTTAGCAGAAGAGAAGCATCAGATAGCTACTGTAGCTTAGTAACTTGCTGTTCATATCTTCTGATAGTGTTACTTGTACTTCGAGGAGATATTGGGAGAGAGAAACAACCCAGAGAAGATTGGAAGGAGGCAGAGATAAGGAAGAGAGGAAGTAGGGAGGAAGTAGGAGATAGCCGAAAGGTAAATGGAGCGAGTGCTACTAGTACTCTTGCCCCTGGCTTAGCATAGTCTTTACTCTGTCCTGGTAAGGAAAGAATACATTCCCCTTAGAAAAATTCTTAAAGCAGCCGTTATTACTGATTCAAAGCCCTTTTCACTAAGCCTGTATCTTTTGGCCCTCTAGGGTTCTGGTTCACTCTGCAAGTTTACAGCTACTTTTTTTTTGCTTTGACCATTGGTTTCTAGGCCTGTGTTATCAACTGCTTACTGATCTTTCTCAAGATGTTCCCAGGCACTTCAGGTCCAACATTCTGTCTTTCTTCCCAAATAAATTTCTCTTCTTGCATATCCTGGCTGATTAATGGTTCTGTTCTATCAACTTTTCAGTCTTCCTTTACCTTATTCACCACCTTCCCCCTCCCTTTCCAGCCCAGTACAGTTTCCATGAAGCTTCATAAATACCTTTCCAGCACACACTTTCACTGTCTTTGAGTTTCTCACATTTTTAAGATATCAAGTAACTTCACTTCCCTTGGTGTTTTTCCACATCTACGTTTTCCACAATATTCAAGGGAGAGGTAAAGGGAACAGTTAATAACTGGTATTTCTATCTCTTTCTTCTCTAGGCAGAGAAGGTCACAGGTTTTCTCTGCACCTTTTATTTTCTCTTTTGCCCTTTCTCCTCTCTATTGTAATTCATTTTCCTCCCTCCCTCTGCCACTCTTAAATGATCTTTGTTCTATGGCTCATTCCCTTAGTCTCTCCATGCCTCTTAGGGTAATATAGAAAGAAAAGGGTCAGAAGATTAGACTTTTGAGTCTTGCAGCTCTGCTGAGGTGTGTTCTTCAGAACCAGAAAGCATCAGAGCTCTGTAGAGCATATGGGAGGTATGGCCTGTCTGTCCCCTTTAGTAGTCTTGCAGGAGAAGGTCAGGAAGGAAAGGGGCCTGTTTGTATGAGACAGAAATTTTCTTGGCTTTCATGAGTGTGTTAAGAAGAAATCCTAACAGGCAGTTTCCCGGAGAGTGGGCATTTGGAGGTAGTGTGGAGAATATAATTAACCTCATAGTCAGAAGGTCTGTGTTCTAATGGCAGCTTTGCCTCTAACTGGCTTTGTGACCTTAAATAAGTCACTTAGACCTCTTTATATTTCTGATTCCTTGTTTCCAAAATGAATATTTAGCATAGATGAATTCTAAGGTCCTGCACAGTTCTGATAGATTCCAATAGAACTGAGTAACTGTAGTGTTAAAGATAACATTTTTTCCCCATTTGAAAGTCCTTTTGTTTTTTGAGCTGCCTGAAGGCAATATACTAGTTTTATTTTTCCTGTCTTGCAAAACTGATACTTTGGAGAAAATTCAAGGGAATTTATTTAAGTATAATTAAATACAATTGCTTTTTAGTAATGTTTTATGACAGACTTAATCTGCATTGAGCACATTTTAATTTTATGTGGGATTTACATTATGTTTCTACTAATATTTCTTTTGGATAGCCATTCTTTCACCCACCGTAGTCTCTGAAGAGGACTCTTCAAGCACTTGCCTATTAATCAAATGGTTTATTATTTTCCATGTTATATTTTTTGTATTGAGAAAAACTTAATACCTATAAATGAAGAACCTCAATTGTAGTCTTTTAGGTACTTGTAAGCTACGTTACTAACATTTTTTCTAGAGTATTTCAGTGGGTGAAAGAGGTTACTTCTTTTTCTTTGCGTTCTTTGTTTTTACTTCTTCCATTATGTAGAATCTTGTACAGAGTTTTCCTTTTCTTCATCTGCTTTGTGTTACAAAAGGTCCTGTGTCTCCATTGTATATTAAAATGAATTTATCAGAATATTTATGTATCCATACTAATGGTAAAGTATTTGGGTAAAGGAGAGTATTAAAACTAAGTTAAGGGCTTCCCTGGTGGCGCAGTGATTGAGAATCTGCCTGCCGATGCAGGGGACACGGGTTCGAGCCCTGGTCTGGGAAGATCCCACATGCCGCGGAGCAACTGGGCCCATGAGCCACAACTACTGAGCCTGCGTGTCTGGAGCCTGTGCTCCACAACAAGAGAGGCCGCGATAGTGAGAGGCCCGCGCACCACGATGAAGAGCGGCCCCCGCTTGCCGCAACTAGAGAAAGCCCTCGCACAGAAACGAAGACCCAGCACTGTCAAAAATAGATAAATATTAAAAAAAAAAAAAAAACTAAGTTAAACCACTAATTGCAACTTAATAATAACTGAGGTAGTTCTTTAAAAAATAAGACCTTAAAAATATATTATTAACCATAATAAAATCGCTAAAATTTTGATCCTAGATTTTGCTCAAAGACCAGGTGATTTTTTTAAATCATTTTTTTAATAAGTTTATTTATTTATTTATTTTGGCTGCGTTGGGTCTTCGTTGCTGCGCGCGGGCTTTCTCTAGTTGCGGTGAGCGGAGGCTACTCTTCGTTGTGGTGCACGGGCTTCTCATTGCAGTGGCTTCTCTTGTTGCAGAGCACGGGCTCTAGGTGCGCGGGTTTCAGTAGTTGTGGCACGTGGGCTCAATAGTTGTGGTTCGCGGGCTCTAGAGCGCAGGCTCGGTAGTTGTGGCGCATGGGCTTAGTTGCTCCACGGCATGTGGGATCTTCCCGGACCTGGGCTCGAAGCCGTGTGCCCTGCATTGGCAGGCGGATTCTTAACCACTGTGCCACCAGGGAAGTCCAGACCAGGTGATTTTGACCAATAATTGTTTGGTAAGTTAGGGCATGTCTCTTAGAATTGCTATTTGTAAGACCTTAAAAGTTATAAAATAAGCTGTATATACATCAATATACATTGATTTACATGTATATTTTTTATGATAGATATTATATTTCTGAATTATTTATTGTAAAAATAAGGTAGTGATTAAAATGCTGAGAAATAACTACCAGATTTAATTATTAACAGATCATAATTTCTGCTGGTAACCTATCCAGAATAAGCTAAGTCCACATAACATGCTTCACATATTTTCCTTTTTAGATCAAAGAAAGCAAAGAATTCAATTGATAAATCAACTGAGACTGACAATGGCTATGTATCCCTTGATGGGAAAAAGACTGTTAAAAGCAGCGAAGATGGAGTACAAAGCCATGAACCTCAGTGTGAAACTCTTCGAGCAGAAGAGGCAACCTGGAACACAGGAGCACTGAGGAACATTCCCAGCAAAGTAAGTGTGATTTTTAAAAGTAATTTGTGTGATTTTATGTTAGTTAATGGGAAGTGACTTAGACATAGTAGTTGCCCTTGAGTATATGTATTTTCTCCAGAATGTATTCTCTGAGCCTTTACAAATCACACTGATGAAGCTGAAAATCCGATAAAGCAGTGTGAGTAAACCTGATTTCCAGTATAACTTGGCACCTTCTGAATTGATTGATGGCTCCAGTTTTTCTGAAATGTTAAAGCACTTTATAATTTATAGTTGATATTTGTTAAACGTTACTTTTTATTTCCCCATTTCTGTGTGTGTGTAAGAATTTATTTCAAATGGAACATCTAAATTATTCTAGACACTGAACTAGGACCCTGGTTTTCCATTAATGTTCTCTTTAAGAAAATATTACCTTGTTTTTCCTACCTTTGTTACCTTTGGTGTCAGCACATTTGTTTTGTTTTTAATTTGAAGAAAAGTCTTACTGAGGAAATATTTGCTAAGGATAACAATTGTTTGTTTACTTTTCCAGAGGAAACCCTGGGTTTATTGTAACAAAGCTTAATGTAATATCTTCTTTCTGTTTGTTTACCTGAAGATTTTTGGTTAAATAATCTATTCTTTTTTAATTTAATTTATTTATTTATTTATTTGTTTTTAATTTTTGGCTGTGTTGGGTATTTGTTGCTGCGCATGGGCTTTCTCTAGTTGAGGCAAGCAGGGGCTACTCTTCTTTGCGGGGGGCGGGCTTCTCATTGAGGTTTCTCTTGTTGCAGAGCACGGGCTCTAGAGCGCAGGCTCAGTAGTTGTGGTGCATGGGCTTAGCTGTTCCGTGGCATGCGGGATCTTCCCGGGCCAGGGATCAGACTCGTGTCCCCTGCGATGGCAGGCGGATTCTTAACCACTGAGCCACCAGGGAAGCCCAAATAATTTATTCTTTAAAAGCTGTTACAGTAAAAAAATATATATATATATATGGTCAAATTAAAAGATGTTACCTTTGTTACATTTAGGAACGTAAGCATGAACATGTGTGTTGAGGAAAGTAAAGGAAGAAAAGAGGATTCTCTATTTTGAGTGAAGTATGTGTTATTGCTTGACAGTACATGTATTTTCAGTACCTGTAGCTATATAATAAATAGCATGGGGCAGCAATGAATCAGAGTCCCTTACTCTGATTTTAGATTTTTGAGGCATTTAACTCTCTGGTAATGTGAGCCTCACATCACTAGCATCAGTCAACAAATAAATTAAGTTTTTAGTCATGCAGTTTTCAAACACATTTCCAGGTATGTATTACCTACTAAAGTCATATAAGAGGAACATGAAAGTATCAGTAAAATATCTGCTCTGGAGTCTCTCAGTTTCAGAACTTCTGGAATCTGGTTATCTCTAAAAAATCAATATTTACATGGTGTTGTCTGCCTCATATGTATTTCATTCAGCTACCAGTCACCTCCTCATTGCCTCTTAACCCATTATTAAATCAGTGCTGGTCTTAAGATTGATAGCATTTTTGGTTTGTGAGAATAATGTTGGTTTGTGAGAATAATGTAATTCATTTTAGGTCTCTCAAGCTTCCTTTAAAGGGTCTCTGTTCTGCTTTTATACTATTTTACGTTCTCAATTTTGTTAGACATTTCAGATCCTTTTGTGAACAGAAATGTCATAGAACAATATTTGACAAATGACTATTGAGTTACTTTAGTCACTGATTTAAGACATTTTTTAGAAAATCAGGTAGTACTAATCAATTACTCTGAGATCTTTAGAGGTATTTGAAGGTATATGTGTATATGTATGTATAATTTAAAATTTTGCAGTTTTAAAGCTGCAAGGTTAGTCAGAAATTACCAACAACTCTTTTTATACTCCTAACCTAGGATACCCAAAGGACAGTAACAAATGTCTCTGACGAAGTCTCCAGTGAAGAAGGTCCAGAAACAGGATACCCATTGCGCCGTCATGCAGACAGGACTTCTGAGAGCATTCTTCGGAATAGAAAGTCACACCATTATAAGAAACATTACACTAATGAGGTATATACTTTGGCCTTGCATCTGTACATATATATCTATTTTGTATGTTTTTAATTTACAACTTTTTTCAACAAATTTAAGATTATTGAAATAGCAGATATTTCCCATCAATCTCAATATCTTACTGTTATATGATCTGGACTTACAGAGGAGCAGTTTTGGATTAATGTATTTCACACATGATAGCCACACACTTGTATTCATTTTGTGCATTGTCTCTGAAGACTCATACATTGAGTTTGTTGCTTCCTTTTAAAGAAGATCCTGGAGAGACAATCTGTGAACTCCTATGTTAGTCTTTTCCACGATTTGAAAGGCTTTATAACTTCTAGATTGTAGCAAAGTTATTATTCTAAGTGACTTCCTTCATGTTACTGTCACCAGTTAAGTCGCCCAGGCTATAAAATTCAGCTCCTTTTTCTTCTTGATTCTGTTTTTCTTTGTTAATGTCTGTTTTTCTCCAAACCCTTTTCCAACTTTATCACATCTCTTGAAGTTATTGTATCTCTTGAAATATTTAAATAGAAAAAAAATTTCATTCAATTGTATTTTCACATTTTATTCTAAGGACAATACATTGTCTTGCTTGAAGGCACATGAATTACTTTTTACTTCACTTTTTGATAAACATTACCTTCTACTCTTTTTGTACTGTATTAGAATATATATATTTTTTCTTGATGATTTAGGGTCAAACTTGCGAAAAATCTAATATTACGCTGTGCTGGAATATGGATAGCTTAAGAGTTTTAAGATTAGAAGAGTTACTTGTTCTTTGTACACTCTTCTTTGTGGTTTTATCTCTAGTCAATCTTTCTACGTGACTACAGCTGTTTCTTCTCTCAGTGGCTGCCATTAGAAAGACACTAATGCCAGTATGTCTACTCATTGCCTCTTCATCCGCATTATCTGATGTACCGTTTAGTGTTCCTAAGCCAGTTAACCATGCTTGTGAAATTCAAAGTCTTATTCCATGCACAGGTAGAAGTCTGTTGGTCCTGGAAAGAATTCAGGACCTCCTATAGAAGGAGGTCTCCACTCTTCTATAGAATAAATTACTTGGCTTTAGAGGTACTTTTCTCTCCCCTAATCTTTACTTTTCTTGGTTTGCAGCTATATTTTGAAATATTGAGATTCTTGAAGGGCAGAACATTATTCTACTAATCTTAACTTTTAAAAAATAAATGTTTCTTAAAATCTTCCAGATTCCAAGTAAGGCTGATAATTAGCTAGTAGGCATTGGTTGTTTTAAATCTTTTTAAAAATGATATAAAAGATTACTTAAAAATAAAATCTGGTCTTCAAATTCTTCATCTGTGAAGTGAGGAACTTTAGACTAGAAAATATTTAAAAAGCAGTATTTCAGTTCCAAATTTTTTTACTCTCAAGTCAAACCACCTTCAAAGTTCTTATTTTTTATTGAAAAAGAAAAACACAGCCTCCTTTGAATAAGTAAAATTCAGACAGAGGGTTTGTAGTGTTGTTTTGCATCTATATGTATTTATTACTATACTCTTCAAATTACTGGTGATACTGTTTTCTTTTAGGGTGAGGCACAAAGAAATCATTTGGGGAAGCACTTTGTGCAGGGGTAAGACTGGTGGGCCTCACTTTAAGAGTACTGGTCAGGGACCCAGCCATTTGTTGTAAGCCTCCCAGATGTCAGAATCTATAGATATACTTTTTAGGGGCATTTACTTTTTCAGGAAGAATCATCCAATCTTCTGGTGGCATGGGGGTGGTAGATATTATACCACGCTGTCATGGCGTTTGGCACCAAGGGGGTTGGGGATGAGGTAGTGATCTTGCCATTCAGTGTGTTGGACTTTCACCTAACCCTCCTCCCTCTTACCCCTCAACCCCCAAACCCTACCCCCACCCTGGTTTCTTGCCTTTTTCTACTATCTACTATATCTGATTGGCTTCTTCCAGTCTCTTGTTGGGAAGATGGTGGTAGAATTACTTGGTTATCTGAGATACAGGCGGTGTCCTGGGGAACCCGTAGCTCTGTTTAAGCATTTGTCCTGTTTCCTAGCTCTGTCTTGCTTTGTTTAACTCTGCAGTTATCTTTAATTTTTATTCCCTATTGTGGATTAGCTTTTCATCTGATGAAGGCAGCATTTGATGGAAAGCATAGTGAAGAAACCATGGGCATGGAGTCAGACTACTTAAGTGACTTTGGAAAAATTATTTAACTTACCTGAGTCTCAGTTTCTGCCTCTGTACAGTGGGGAGGGAGGGAGACTGGCCTCATCAGATTGTTAAGTTTAAATAAGATTATGCATAATTGCCATGCACAAAGCATTTATGTTATAAATGCTTATTCCCTTCATCTATTTCAGTTCAAATAAATAAGCTTTCTTAATATGATTATATCCTCAGTTTTAGCTATCTGTCTAAAGATTTGAAATAAGCAGAACGAATTGTGTTAAATGAGCAGTAGCTCATTTCCTATTTTTTGGCTTAATTCAGTAATTTGTAGTGAAATTTAAAGTGGCCACTAACTACCTAAATACTGCAGATAAAATTCTGTTTGAAATGTAAGCAATTATAGGCAATAATTTTTAGAGGCTACATTTGTAAAATGGCCCACTTATTGATCAGTATTTGACAAAATACATTTATAATGAATTATAGATATTTCTTTATCCCTGAAATCACCCATTAGTTTCACTTAAACAGTCATCAGGCCTTTAATCCTATTACTTATTTCTGTATCTGATTAACAAGTCTGCATCAGAAATTAGTTATAGATAATAAGCTAGTTTTATCAAAAATTTTGGATTAGCAATTACTTAATACAGTCTGTGTCTTTCTATCTAATGAAAACTGTTGTGATGAAAACTGCTTATGCTTCAAATATTCTGGTTGACATTAGTGAATCGGAAGTATTTTTAGAGTGCTTTTCACGAAAGAAAGCTGACTAATTTTTATCCTTTTCTCTTTCTGTATTTTTTTCTTTCTTTTTTCATTTTCCTGCTCAACTCTTTCGGAAAATTTTTACATCTCCCTCAAACAACCCTCCTCCCACAAATACTCTATCAGTACACTAAATATATATTTAGTATCCCATTCTAATATCAATAAATTATCAATAATATATCTCATTCATTTAAGACATTTTGTTACCTGTACTAATGATGGCAAAAAAAAGTAGTGTTTGGCTTCTGTCTTTCATAGACTTATAGTGTATTTGAGAGTTTTGATTTATTTGAGAATATGAAATACATGAACATCTAACACAGACAGTATTACAGATGCCAGACAACAATGCAAAATTTATCATCAGATGAATATAAATGATAATAACTCGCTTTAGGGACAAAGTAATTGTTCTAAATAGAGAGTGCCTTTAAAGTAACATTTGTCGAGCGCCTTTGTACTAGGTTTGTATTAAAAGCTACAGTGCTCATTTAATTTTTAATATCTATTTAAGGTAGGTAGTTTTATTCCCCATTGGTAGATGGCTAAACTAAGACTCAGAAACAAGGTAAGACAGCTGGAAAGGGGTAGAGATGGTATTTTCCTGACACTTTTTGTTAAGTAGGCTTTAAAGGAGAGTAGGATTACAGTAAGAGGTAGGAACATGATCAGAGGCTAGAGTGGCAAAGAGCAAGCTGTGTTTAGAGGCTAAGACATAGCCCAGTGTCACTGGAGGAGAAGTGGACAACAGGATCCGAAGTAGCACATTTGAAGACAAGGCTCAGTGAAGGAATGTGAACTTTATGCAGGAGAACAGTGGGAAGCCACAGAAAGATTTTTGTCTGAGGAATGAAAAAACAGCTTCACTGTGGGAAGGTTAATCTGGAAAGAGGGCAAGGCCTTTCAGATAGGGGTCAGTCAGGAAGGTCTTAGAGCAAACAAGGTGTGAATGATGAAGTCTGAACTGTGGTGATAACATGGAAAATAGAGAGGGGTAAATATAAAACATTTTAAAGTAGAATTGACAAAATCTTAGTGACAGAGGATAGCTAAAAACAAATCCAAAAATTTCAGCATACTTCACTACATAAGGATGGCTATTACCCTTCTTTATTTAGGAAAGGTTATTTGGAATTAATTTAAATTAAAATGTAGTCAAAGGTATTTATTTTGTACGTTAAAAACTCTTAGGAAAAAGGTAAATTGATCAGAAATTATTTAACTTGTGCCTTTTAGTTTTTCACTTTTTTACAATAGATTAAGAAACATGAGTTGGCAGTTATCTTCCTGATATAGATTATTTGTTAATTTTATATCAATTTATTGAACTTCTGTTTGAAAAACAAAAACAGTAGATACATGAAATCTATTGTTGCTAAAAAAAAAAAAAAAACTAAGAAAAGAACTCCATTAAACACATCAATTAAAGTGGGTTAACATTCACTGACTATGCAGTCCATATGGATTTAGGCTAGTCTCTGAATTCTGAACTTTGTATAAACTTCAAGAGAAAACAGGCACAACTTTTGCCTGCAAAATAACACTTGAGCTGAGATGTGAAATCAAATTTTGATATGAGGAAATTTTGTTTCTCCTTAAAAAATATTATGTATTTTAATGCTTTGTTATTTATTTCACTGTCATTTGACAGTGTGTGTGTTGTTTTAGCAAAAAGTAGCAATATATATTTCTGATAGAATCCTTTGAGTTGGAAAGGGTACATAAATTGTATTAATGTCAAAGAATATCTTGATTTCAGGATGCCCCTAAATCGGGTACTAGTTGCAGCTCTCGCTGTTCAAGTTCCAGACAGGATTCTGAGAGCACAAGGCCAGAATCTGAAACAGAAGATGTATTATGGGAAGACTTGTTACATTGTGCAGAATGCCGATCATCTTGTACCAGTGAGACAGATGTGGAAAATCCTCAAATTAATCCATGTGTGAAAAAAGAATATAGAGACGACCCTTTTCATCAGGTTGGTTTACAGTGTTGGATTATGTGGGGCTATAAGTCCAGCTCCTTTGAATGTAAGTACAGATTTTACAGAGGTGAAGAAAAAACTTACAATTAAAATAATGTTCCTATATTATTTTTATTTTCATTGTGAGCTGCAGTCTGGCTTCACTGGAACATAGAATCTCAGTATTTGTATAATGATTGTGTCACTCACCTTGCAAACATATATTGCTGATAAATTGTCAGTAAATAGAGTTTTGTAAGTCAAATTGTACTTTAGATGCATTAGTCCTTTTCTCACTCAGCATACCTCACGGTCAGTTTCATCTATACCTGTGGCCTTAACTCCACCTATAAGATTATAATTCACAAATTCACATCTCATGAGTATCAGATTTGTATCTCCAAGTGCCTATAGTAATGCTATCCAACAGAAGTGTAATGAGAGTTACATGTGTAATCTAAAATTTTCTGGTAGTCTCATTTAAAAACATTTAGAAAGGTGGAATAAATTAAGTATGTTTTGTTTAACCCAATATATTCAAAATATTATCATTTCAGCATATAACTAGTATGAGAAATATTAATGAAATATGTTACATTTTTTAATACTTTCTTCAATATCTGTTGTGAACACTTAACAGCACATCTCATTTGGACTAGCCACATTTCAAGTAATCACTAGCCACATGTGAGGAGGATACCATATTGGACAGCACAGGTCTATAGGATATCTTCATTTGAATGTCCCACCAGTACTTCACATTTACCAAATACTTCGTCTTCCTTCATAAATCTGTTTTTCTTATGAATGACATCTCCATCCACTCACTTGCCAGTTCAGAAACCTGGGGGTTACTCTTCCTTACCTTCTTCTCTCTCTTATCCAACTTCTCATCAAACCTTAATAATAAAACCAACAAGTAAACTCTTAGACAACTAGAGATGGAAGGAAACTTCCTTAATCTGATAAAAGGTAACTGTCAAAGAACCTTCTAAAAACCTATCATACTTCATGATGAAATTTTAGGATCTTTTTTTTTTTTTTTTTTTTTTTTTTGCTGTATGCAGGCCTCTCACTGTTGTGGCCTCTCCCGTTGCGGAGCACAGGCTCCGGATGCGCAGGCCCAGCAGCCATGGCTCACGGGCCCAGCCGCTCTGCGGCATGTGGGATCTTCCCGGACTGGGGCACGAACCTGTGTCCCCTGCATCAGCAGGCGGACTCTCAACCACTGCGCCACCAGGGAAGCCCTAGGATCATTTTTATTAACGTCAGGAACAAGAAAGAGATACCCATTATCACCGCTTTTTCTATCAAAATCCTACCAGCATGTATGTTTGTTTGTGTTTTAGTTGAACTTAGATTGATTTAAAGTCCACATTAAAGAGCAAAATGTCAAGAATAGCAAAAATAATTTTAAAGAGCAAAATGTCAAGAATAGCAAAAATAATTTTGAAGAACAGAGGACTTTTCTTACTGAGTATAAAAATTTACTTTAAAGGTGTAGTAATTAAGATGGTATGGTACAGCTGTACGCTATAGACTGAATATTATGTCCCCCCATAATTGATATGTCAAAGCCTAATCCCCAATGTGATAGTATTTGGAGATGGGGCCTTTGGGAAGTGATTAGATCATGAGGGTAGAGCCCTCATGAATAGGATTACTGCCCCTGTAAAAGGGGTGCCTTAGAGAGCTCCCTTTTCCCTTTCATCATGTGAGGTTACAACAAAAAGAGAGTAGTCTGTGAACCAGGAAGTGAGATCTCACCAGACACCAAATATGCCAGCACCTTGATCTTGGACTTCCCATCCTCCAGAACCGCGAGAAACAGATTTCTGTTGTGTGTAAACCATTTAGTCTGTGGTATTTTGTTATAGCAGGCCAGGCAGACTCAGTGTGTAAACAGATAGACCAATGGGACAGAATAGAAAACCCAGAAATAGTTACCTCTTTGTATGGATCCCTAATGTATGACATAAGTGACATTGCAAATCAGAAAAAGGGTGGACTGTTCAGTATATGGTTGTGGGTCAAATAATTATCCAAAGACAAAAATTTATTCCAGATAATTCCTAAGTGTAAAGAAATAAAACTTTAAAATATTTAGAAGAAATTATAGGAAAAAAATACTTGTTACTTTAGGTAAGAAAAGAATTTTTTTTCTAGCTCATTAAAAAAGTTTATTTTAAAATATTTAACATTTCTTTATTAAAGGAGAATAGGCAGGATATAAGCTTTATAAACTTTCTGAAGAGAGAACATTGCTAGCATTCCAAATGGAGAAATTATTGCCTTGTATGAGAACCAGGCCTTTAGCCTTTCACTTTACAGGTGTCTGCGTATGAAATATTTTTCTCACAAAATCATAATGCATAATGAGCTTTTGAAAATTAAAATTGTAGGTGAATTTTTCTTGGTGCTTCATTACTATATTAGTTAGGGAGGAGGTTCATGGTTAATTCTCAGGACAGGTTTACCCAAGGCATACCTTGTATTATAAGTAGGGTTTTGCGATGCCCCTCAAATTACACTACATGGAATGTCAGCTTGGGCTACCCTGTCCCTTGTAGGTAAGCTTTCTTCTCAGATTATCAGGTACTAGAGTAAAAGTACCAATGGAGGCTTTTGGATTAAGCCTTTTGTCTTTTCATCCCAAGCTTCATCCAGCGTCGGGAGGGGCTCACGTGTGAATATGGACATCCGAGGGTCCAACACCCAACTTCCTTCCACATCATTCCAAACCAAATTCCTTGGCCACTCCTCTGGCCCAGATATATACACACTGGTGGGGTCCCTCTCCAGAGGGACCTGGGCAAGAGGCCTGTGCAGGCCTAGGAAGGCAGCTTGGGACCAGTAGGATAGGGAATTCTAGGTCCCATGGATCCAGAAGGGTATGGGTTCCAGATATGCATATCCCCAACTCTGCAAACTCCTTACTTCACAGGGAGGGGCACCGCTGGAGCAGAGCCAGAAAGGGGGCCTCTGAAGTGCAGAGCCCAGAAGAGGGAACCTGGCTCCCTCCATCTGGGCTAGTGCTAATTAGATTTAGGAAAACTTGACTTAAACTCTCCCAAAGCCCAAAGCTTGCTGCATAACATCTGTTATTTTCTCCGGGTTTGTGTATTCATGGTCCCCTCCTCTGGCTAATCTCCAGGCAAGTACTACTTCTGTTTCACCTCACACCAACCCAAATTTGAAATGCTACTACTTGACACATTTTTAGGAAAAAATATTCTCATATCAAACATCTTATTTTTAGTCAGTTCTACTGAAGACTCGGTGTTGAACAGTTCTGTCTTTATCTCTGCTTTCTCCTTCCAAGGAACAAAATGAATTCTATTCTTATCATCAGAAAAAGGGTTGTGAGAGAGTATGTGTAATGAGATTGTAACACATGTGTGTCTATACACAAACATGTAACTAAAGTTCAATAGAAGAGAAACACATGGGGTTTAGCTGAGGCACATTAATGGCAGAATAATTGACTGAAAGTCTACAAGGCACAGAGGGTCCCCAGGGCTGCTGATTCCTCTGTCCTAAGTCCTAGTTAAAGTTTCCCTTGGACACCACAAAATGTTTCTGATGAAAAACACCATCATCCAATCACTACCTTTATTTGAGCTAGCTGTATTTTCCATTCCTTGCAAAAAGTACTGGTTTGTTTTTCACTATTTTAAGAAAAGAATTTTTTAATGCTCTTATTCAAAGCTGATGTTAATATAAATCTGCACAACTACTTCGGAGAGCATTTTGTTACTTTATAATAAAATTGAAGGTCTACATACTATAAGACTCTTCTCACTCCAAGGATACTTTAGAAGATGGGCACAAGGAGACATATTAAAAAATGTTCATTGCATTGTATGTGATAGTGAAAGATGGAAAATAATGCAATAGCCAACAATAGTAGAATTAATAAATCATGGCATATGGTAAAACAATATACAGCAGTGAAATTGAATGAACTCAGTTACATATATCAAAAAGAATAAATCTTGTGAATATAACTTTGAATAAAAAAGCAAGTTTCAGAATTATACGTACAATATACCATTTATAATGAAGTTTTAAAAGATGCAAGGTTATATATTGTTTATGAATAAAAGCATATGCAGTAAGCATATAAAAACATGTAAGGGAATAATGAACACCAAATTTAGGATAATAGATCTGGGGAATTAAAAAGGGAATGAGAGCAGGGAAGGGTACAAAGTAAGTTTCAATTTTGCCTGTAATTTTTGTAAATTAAAATACCCGGAGCAAATGGGGGTAAAATAAATATAAAACCAAGTATTATTATTCTCGATCTGATTGGAATGTTTCTCTTAAAAATATATCCATTCATTTTGGCTTCAGCTTCAGGAAAACTGTCAGCGGAAAGAAGCTTTGCTACAGAGGGCTGAGGGGTGAAAATGAGGAATGAGGTTTAAGAAGCATGGCCCTGACAGGTTGGAGAAACTGAAGGAATGTTTTGGTCCCCACCTCCTAAATGTGAAGATGTGAGATACTTGAGCACTTATGTGCATAGGAGAAAAAACAGGGAAGAATTGAAGAGGTACAGAAGTTGTTGAATGATTAGGGTTCTGGAGGGGAGGCATGATTAGGAAGCTTAGCCTCCTGCAGGACGAGGAACACGTCCTCTGCTGAAATAGGAGGAGGAAGAGTGCACGAAGCAGGTAAGACCACAAGGGAGTTACTGCCTGATGATCTCTGTTCTTTGATGTGCAGGAGGCCAGGTGGTCTATTAACAATAAAGAAGTGAGATGAATAAGGGGCTTGTGGATGGTGGTGAAGGCTTGACATTTTCATTTGTGGGAAATGGAGATGATGGGGAGAGAGTTTGTGTTTGCTTGTGTTCAAGCCAAGTAACACATTAAAAAGAGTCACACTGCCACGTGGTTGAAGGTCCAGTTGGAATCTGAAACTATGAATTTGTAGTTGCCTGTTCTACATAGTTGTATGCTATTCTCTGGAATATAGTTGGAATAATTATAATAGTAGCAAACATTTAATAAGCATTTATTATATATCTTCCACTGTGCAAAGTAATCTAGATGCATTGTCTCATACAATCCACATGACCTATAACAATGTAGGTTATTTTTTGTTTCGTAGATGAGAAAATGGAGGCTCAGAATTAAATAATGCACCCAAAGTCATACAGTGTAGGTGCTAACTAGTTGCTATTCAAGGGACAGGAGAGAGGATGATATGCTGGTTGAAATAATGGATATGGTAAAAATCTAGACATGTTAGATTGAGAAGGAAATGAAACCAAGAAGGGACTGATAGTTTGAAGAATAGGTATGTTCAGGGAAGAGTGTGTTTTGAATTGAAGGTTTGAGAGACCTGGTAAGATGAGAGGCTGTGGCTGGAGACTCATTTCAGATGTAGAGCAATTTGTGGTGACAGGGTCCAGGGTGTGGCCATGGGAATAGCCAAAGCTCCCTGGAATTTAAGGAGTGAAAAAAACAATGAACAATGCATGAGAAAAGGGTGTTGGATGAGTCATCTGTGTATTCATCTAAGTCACAGAGGATAATAACTGGAATTGAGGTTTAGGAAAACGCCTGTGAGCCATTTTCCCAGCAATCCCATAAGTGGCACAGAGGCAGGGACCATGTGTTGTTTTGCTCATTGTTGTATCACACAGTGCCTGGTACATAGTAGGTGTTTAATATTAGTTGAGTGAATGAATGAAACAAAATAAAATTTTTCAAAACATGCCAATTAGGCCTTTCTTAAATGATTAAAAATTTTGTTTTAATGAATGCTCTACAGAATTGGTCCTAAATCTGTCACACTACTCTGCTTCTTTTTTTGGTAAAATAAACGTTTTTTAATGTTCTACTCTGCATATTAATTATAGTATTCTAGGTTTACTTTGGTTTTGCTTTTGGGTTATATACTTGATTATACACACATTTTGTATTCTCAGGCTCCTAAAAAATAAGCTCATGTTTTCAGTTTTAGCTGAAATTAGCTCCCTTTAATGAAAAGCTGCCTGCTTTTTTTCTTGTTTGACTAAGCTCTGTATTAGGTTAGGTAGGTTTTCTGCCTACCATGAAGACTGAAAAATTTCTCCTCATGTGCAGAAGCACTGAGTATTTGAATCAGTGTGTTCTAGCCAGTATGTCACCAAATTTGTAGTTTTGTTTTATTTTCTTGGTGAATAGTTACTGAAACATTTCTAAAAGAGAAAATTTTTCTCCTGTAGTCACGGCTGAGTATATAATAAAATATAAAGCCACATTCAAGTGAAATTAATTCTTCAGTGGGTAAAGCCGTATTTTAATGGCTACAGTTACCACAGGTGGAAACTTCAGGAAAGCAATTGTCATGGTGAATTTATCTGAAATAAAACATGCTGCCATTTAAAGTGTTAAGGTTTCCAGGCAGTTGTGAATGAACAGGGAGCAAAGCAGTTGAGATTTTGATGAGGGTAAAGAGCAACCATTGCAAGAGTTCCAAATTTTAGTTTGAAAAACGTAACTAAGAAGAATCTATATCATAAAATTATAAAATGGAATGATTTGCTCTGATGTTTTCTTTGAAACTTTTAAAAAAAGTCTCATGTACTGAAGGCAGTACATATTTGTACAATATTTAAAAAAATTTTTTAACATCTTTATTGGAGTATAATTGCTTTACAATGGTGTGTTAGTTTCTGCTTTATAACAAAGTGAATCAGCTATACTTATAAATCTATCCCCATTTCCCCTATTTTTGAGTACATTTCACACCCACACGCCCCTGTATCTTTAATTGTTTTAAAATTCTCCAGTTTCTAGTTGCTCTCTACTCTCTTGCCTTTTGCCTTTCTGGAAATAGGAAAATGCTATCAAATGCTAGTTAGAAGGTACCGGTGCAAAATGAGTACTTTTGGAAGTAGAGTGAAGAACTTTTTGATTTCCTATTTCTGTCTCTAGATGTACATTCTCGGTATTGTATGTCTTGCTTCATGTAATTCACTGTTACAGACTGAGAATTAAAAGAAAAAAAAAGCCTGTATATTGGTGTTTTAATCTGTTATCTCTGTAGCTTAACACTCTTTCCATTCAGCTTTTCATACTTGTTCTTAGCTTTTTAGTTCCATTATGTTTCATAATTATTAAAGTTCCAGGGAAATTTTGATACATATTTTGGTGCAAATTATTTTTATCCCAAACTAGAGTATTTTGTTTGGGGAAAAATTATAAAATGTAATTTGAGGAATTAAGTGGATAGTTAATAACTAGTATCTCATAGATCCTAAGGCTCTCCAGTAGTGAAATATACACTGTGAAGGTTAATGTATATTAAAATACTATATCTTTGGAACAGATAAATTTTTACAGAAAACCTCTTGATAGCCAAATAACTAAATGTAAAAGAGCTTTGCCAGTAGCATAACTACTGGCATTATGGTTTGCCTATATAATTGTTCATAAAGAAAATTAATGTACGAGGTCAAAATAATTCCCATGTCTATTTTCTTACATATTATTGTATTATTATTTTATACCTTTAACTGAAATAAGTCAATGCAACTTTACTTCCCCTAGAGGAAAATATCTTCCTTAAGTTTACAGAAGCATATCTTTACCATATTTCAATCACGTTTTTGTCCTCAAAGAATATTCTGAAGTAGATTCTTCTATTCATTGTTAGAAGTTATTTCAATGAAATATGTTATAAAAATAACTTAGAAATAATGTAATGTAATAAAACAAATTTATCAAATTTATCCCATTCTGGGGCTAATCTTTTAGTGTTATTTCTATCAATATCTGATAATGTAAATATTAGTGTTTTATTAATTTTGTTGCCATCTTTAACCCCCAACTATCCTATTTTGAAGTTTTATTCTTTTAATTATAGATCTGAAACAAACAAAAAACCCCAACTTTAAGTATCTGATTTTTTTTGCATTAAAGCTTTCAGTTTTTCTTTTTACCTTTTTCTGTTCCTTGAAACTTTGAGAGATACGTTATTCTAGTTGGGAGAGTCCTTCTATCTCTAGGTGCTTCAGTTCACAATATTTGCTCGAAGGGGGAAAAAAGTTAAATTGATCCTTTGGAGAATTGCTAGATTAAAAAATCAGAAAAGTAACTAAATCAAATATTAAGAGTAAGTTTGTATCTCTTTCTGAATGGGATTGTATCACTGTTTAGTCCTTCAAAGAGGTTCATACCTCAGCTATCATATTCTTTTGTATTGAATGATCATAAGTTGGACATTCAGTAGTATGAACAATTAGTAATATGAATTTAATGTGCATTTGTCTTTGAACACTTGTATATTAAGAGTTATGTAGACAGATTGACGACTAAGTGCTTTTGCTGACAAATTTTAGAGTATTTTTGAACAGTAGGTTGCCTAATAGATGTTACAGAAAGTTCTTAACTTATGCATTTTTATAAACATAATTTCTTACGCCATCTGTTCAGTGTATATGCTAACTGATTTTTTTGTGGTACGCGGGCCTCTCATTGTTGTGGCCTCTCCCGTTGCGGAGCATAGGCTCCGGACGCGCAGGCTCAGCGGCCATGGCTCACAGGCCTAGCCGCTCCGCGGCATGTGGGATCTTCCCGGACCGGGGCACGAACCCGCGTCCCCTGCATCGGCAGGCGGACTCTCAACCACTGCGCCACCAGGGAAGCCCGCTAACTGATTTTAAGATAGAATTTTTTTTTTTTTTTTTGCGGTACACAGGCCTCTCACTGTGTGGCCTCTCCCGTTGCGGAGCACAGGCTCCGGACGCGCAGTCTCAGCGGCCATGGCTCATGGGCCTAGCCGCTCCGCGGCATGTGGGATCTTCCTGGACCGGGACATGAACCCGTGTCCCCTGCATCGGCAGGTGGACTCTCAACCACTGCGCCACCAGGGAAGCCCTAAGATAGAATTTTAGTGTCATTGAAATTGTACACAATATAGCTTTGTACAGATACATATATTCTATAAATGTAAGTGCATTCACCAATTTCTATTTTTTAGTGTAGATAAAATTGGGTGTGTATACAGATATATACACACATATATATCTTAATTATGAAATGCAGTTAATATATTCACCAATTTCTTTTTTTTTTATAGAGTCATTTGCCCTGGCTCCATAGTTCCCACCCGGGATTAGAAAAAATAAGCGCTATCGTATGGGAAGGCAATGACTGCAAGAAAGCAGACATGTCTGTACTTGAAATCAGTGGAATGATAATGAACAGAGTGAGTTATTAAATTTTATTTGTTTAGACAGTGATTATTAATATATTAAATGATTACTGAAATACTGTATAATCTACTCACCTCATTTCTTCAACCTGAAAAAGTTAATTTGTATTTAAACAGTGATTTCAACAGTGATTTGTTACCAAATCACTCTCACCTTTTAATGTTTCATATTCTGATTAAGAAGAGATGATACAGTCTAAAATTTTCTACTTTTATGTTTTTTTTTTTGCTTTCAATGGGTCAAATTTAGGAGCTGCTAGATATATACAAGTGTTGATGAAAACTTATTTTCCTGTATCATTTATCATGGTTCATTTATTTATTACTACCCAAAACATTAAAAAAAAAATCAAACTGGAAAATTTGTATTGATGCTTGCCAACTTAAATATATAGAAGTAATGCAACTAGTAAAAATCTTGAGTTATTTGAAGATGTAGAGTACAAATACTATGGATTTTAATTTCAGTTTCTATTATTATTTCTCTTATTAGATCATTACTACTTTTTAAATTTTACTTGATTCCTCTAGACAACTAAGCATGATTTAAGTTGCAATTTTAAATTTCTTGTGTATTGTTAACTAGAACTTTTGTGCACACGTTATGTGGGACAGGAATTAAAATAACTGGTTTCAGAAATTGATCTACTTCACGTCCTATTACATATCTCAGTGTGAGCTATGAAAAGCTATTGACAAGGAGTCCCTAAAGACTTGGATCTAGGTGATATTCTGTACCTTAAGTATCTGGGAATTTTTACATACTCTGTAATATCATGATAAAAAGGTAGCTAGATGATATTTAAGATCCCTCCCAGTCCTACCAATTTTATATTTTCCCATTATTTAATTTCCAACTTCCTTTTTTTATAATTCCCCCGCCCTTCCCCCCCCTTATTTAATTTTTACCCCTCTAGCATAGTCTCTCTTCTGAAATGGTTTCAGAAAAAAATATATATGTGTGTATGTATATAAAAGATAATGGTTTTAGAGTTTAAGGAGATATCCATTTGTATATTGAACTCTTTGAAGTAAAACACAAATTATAAATTTATCGAGTAAGTATATAATTCTACATTTTTTCTGTAACTGAATTTAAGTGTATATGAGATCTCCTCATTCTTTTCAATATTGCAGTGTTTGTAAGTATTTCTAACTTTTTAATGAGAGAAATAGAATTTTTTTTCAAGATCCCGGTTAAGACCGGGTTAGTAAATCCTTTTGCATCTACTTAGTGAATTAGAGATCTGATAATGAAGTGTTTTTAAAAACTGAAAAAATAATGACTTACAGACTTTGAGTAAATTTAAATTTCATTATTCATGTATTAAAACTAATATATTTTAACAAAATTATTTCATATTGCTATAAATAAAATAATGCTTCATTAGGAATTTATTTTACTGTAGATAAAATTTGTGTAAGTTTTTTTTTTTTTCTTTTTTCCTCTCTCTCTATAAAGGTAAACAGCCATATACCAGGAATAGGATACCAGATTTTTGGAAATGCAATCTCTCTAATCCTGGGTTTAACTCCATTTGTTTTCCGACTCTCTCAAGCTACAGACTTGGATCAACTCACAGCACATTCTGCTTCAGAACTTTATGTGATTGCATTTGGTTCTAATGAAGATGTCATAGTTCTTTCTATGGTTATAATAAGTTTTGTGGTTCGTGTGTCTCTTGTGTGGATTTTCTTTTTTTTGCTCTGTGTAGCAGAAAGAACTTATAAACAGGTGGGTATAATATAGATTTCTGAATAGAGAATATTTCATCCTTTTCATAATATTCAAGGTATTCCTGAAGTATTTTAGAATTTCATTAAATCATTTTGAGCTGCTAATTATTTTCCTATTTTGTTTCTGTAATACGTAACCAAATAAAATCTTAATAATCCTTATTTTGTTGATTTTTGTTTTTATATGGTAATCTACTTGAAAATTAACTTTTATTTTAATCTTTTTTAGCGATTACTTTTTGCAAAACTCTTTGGACATTTAACATCGGCAAGGAGGGCTCGAAAATCTGAGGTTCCCCATTTCCGATTGAAGAAAGTACAGAATATAAAAATGTGGCTCTCTCTCCGGTCCTATCTTAAGGTAGAATGGTAGTGATAAAAGTACTCTTAACGTGCTGGCTCCCTCTCATAGTTCCAGTTTCTTTGTCATTATGTATGTATGTCTAGATTTATAGTCAGATTTGTACTCATATGGTGCTATATGGCCACACTTAGTGTTCATTTTGATCCATATGCAGAAATTCAAAATAAATGTTAAACTGGTTCTTTACAGTAAAACATCTGAAGTCTGAAAGGCTTAAATGCATTTTAGGTAGATGATTCAAGATCAGATTGTCCTAAATTTATCTTTGTTCATAAATCTTACCAACTTCTACTCATTCAAAAGCTAGATTAAAGATTTTGTTTCTACCTAGAATGATTATCACAAGCCAGCAGAGGGAGCCCACTGCTTAAAAAAACGAATAAAAAAAAAATCTGTCAGTGAGTCGCTGAAGTGGCCTATTACTATTTGGAAATTTTAGCTTGCAATTCTAAGCCATCCTTTTCATGCCATTCTTTTTCCTTAATCTTTTAAAATAACTTTCCTAATTATGGAATTAAGATATAAAAACTCAGGAGGGAAATGGGAAACATCTGAATTAGTTTTAGGAAAACACTTCTTCTGAGGATTATTTGTTGCATTAGCAGTGAATTTCATTATGTATGGAGTAATCATGTCTTAATAAAATTGACCTAAAGGCCAACTATCCTCTAACATACTTAGGTCTTTAATGCTTTTCATTTTGAAGTAATAAGGAAAGAAGTAGAAAAAATATGCACTATCTACACTTCTATTTAAAAAATGCATTATTCTGTTTATTTATTTAACTTGTTAAATCCAGCTAAGTTAGTCTCCACTGGGAGATGCTACAGATTGGTGTAGATTATTTTTTCCTCACTGTGACACTTCTGGAAGGATAGATATGATCTTTGTTCCCTGTCTTAGTGAGAAGCCACCTAAAATTTCCCCTCATTATCAACCCTAAGTAGGTATTGTATTCTTTTGTGCATTGATTATTTTATTCAATAAACATTTATTTAACGTTAACCATGTTCCATTCACTATTGATGAGATAAAAATCCCTACCCTTAGGAGCTTACACTTCAGTGAGGGAAATATGTAACTCCAGACCTAGGAATTATCCTCAGTACTGACTTCCTCTCTTGCATTTCCAACATTCAGTTTATCACCATTTCCCACCCTTTCTGCTTCCAAAATATATCTTTTTTTTTTTTTTTTTTTGCGGTACACGGGCCTCTTACTGCTGGGGCCTCTCCCGCTGCGGAGCACAGGCTCCGGACGCGCAGGCTCAGCGGCCATGGCTCACGGGCCCAGCCGCTCCGCTGCACGTGGGATCTTCCCGGACCGGCGCACGAACCCGTGTCCCCTGCATCGGCAGGCGGACTCTCAACCACTGCGCCACCAGGGAAGCCCCAAAATATATCTTGAATCCATTTACTTCTTTTTTTTTTTCCCATTTCCACCACCCTAATTGCAGCCACCCATCATCTTCTGCATTGGACTACTGCAGCTGCCTTTTAACTGGCCTCACAGCATTCCTCTTTTCTCCTTCTAATATTTTCTTCAGTTTGCTACCAGAGATGTCTTAAAAATGTATATTTGAACATATTCTTAAAGCTTTCTGAAGGTTCTCCATTGATCTTAGGATGAACAACAAGATCTTAGCAGGGCTTATAATGCCCTTGATTACCTAGCTCCTGTGGATAGCCTGTCCCTCTTGTCTTGTTTTGAAACACTTTCTTCCCTGCGTTCCAGCCATACTACACTGCTTCAGTTCTTTGAATGCACTATGATCTTTTCTGTTTTATACTCTTGCACATGCCCTTCCTTCTACCAACAACACTGCCATGTGCCATCATGCTCCTGCACCTTAGTTTGGTGTAAATATCACTTCCTTGGAGAGAGCTTCCCAGGCATACATAAACTTTTTGGGAGTTAGGAGTATGGGCCTGGGAAGATCTCCCTAAGGGAGTGATATTTACAACAAACTCCCTACCAGTTTTCTCAAAGCATTCTATACCTTTCCTTCGTAGCACTCCTCACAACTTATATATTCATCTGTGACTATGAGCTTGATGTCTGACTCCCAACAAGTTCCTGTGATGATAGAGTCCATGTCTGTTTTGTTGTCTGCTGTGTTCCCAGCTCCTAGCACTGTGCCTCATTCTGAGCAGATGCTCAAAAAAAATGTTGAATAAATGATTAGTGTTTGACAAAATGGAATATTTGGAAGTTAACCTAAGAATTCTAGGCTGTATATTCACCATTTTCACTGTGTTGCAAATCCTCAGGAAACAGTAACACTATAATTAGAATTCATCTCACAAATTAGGTATATTCTCAGTGCTGTAAGCTATGATCAACGTGCAGTGGTGGATCAATACCTAAATTGAAAGCATGGAATTAGCTGCTAATTAGTAAATATATTTAAAAGTGTTTTCCGTTTTTTCCCCAGCGTCGAGGTCCTCAGCGATCAGTTGATGTCATAGTTTCATCTGCTTTCTTGTTAACTATCTCAGTTGTATTTATCTGTTGTGCCCAGGTGAGTTAACTTGTTCTGTAGAAATTAGATAATCAGATCTATAAATATTCAACTTTCTAATAATAAACAATCAAAGTAATAAGTAATTTGACATTGACTTTTTACAGGTTTTTTTCCTGTAGAATAAATAAATGCATGTTACTCATCTATGTCATGAACAGCAGCTAGCTTATTCTCAGGGGTCTATTGATTGAACATATAATAATTAGTTGTTGTCTACAATTCACCTGGTTATCTTTATTTCCCAAAACAAACTTATGAGTTAGAGTTAGGAAAATTTTCAGACTATTTTCCATGAATCTCTGCTTTCTTCACATTTAATATTAATTCTTTTATTTTGTATCTGAATTGTCACTGTGAGTTGACTGCCTCATGCTCTGAAAAAGAATTCTCATTGACCAAGATTAGTCAGGAAGCACAAAAATATCTCAGGATATATTCTATGCTATGAAATTTAAACTTCCATTTCCAGTAATAAGACATACTAGATTACCTGAAAATTCTTCTGCTTTAGAATATCATACAATTCTGGGAAAAAACACAGCCTTTTAATATACATAAGTGAGCTTTTTTATATACATATTACATATATGTCTGAGTTTATAAGACAGTAAGGGGCCAAAAATGAAGATAAAACTGAAAAACAGCAATTAATTATATGTGTTAATGTTATGGTGAGGTACATTGTCAGTGTTAGTATCTGAGAGATTTGAGACTTTATGCCCATATTAGGACAAGAAGATGAGGCCTTGACCTGCCATACCTCCTTATACATACACTATAAGGCCAGAATCCTCAAAGGGTATTATAGTCTGAGTGAAAAGGTGGAATAAGAAAAACAGTGTGCCTAACAGCACAGAAAGATAATAAGGAAGCTTGTCTGATTCTGCCTGGATTTTGGCAAGGAGGCAGGGAAAGTCTCTCCTAAGAATATATAACTGTAGATCTGCCTTTCACACAGGTTCAGGGTTCAAGTGTACATTACAGGTCTTGTCCTGTAACCCCTGTGTCAAGAAGTTAATATAAAAAGTAATCCTAGACTCCTGGATACCTGGAAGAAACAAAACCAAGACTGTTCTTGGAGATGTGACATCAACCCTAGGCCTCACAGGATTTCCACAGATAAAGCCCCTTCAGGTTTCAGAACACATGAAAAAACAATCCAACATGAGTGAGTCAACAGATTAACACACAGCAGGAGTACGTCTCCAGCTACTTCAGATCTGGTCAGATAAACTGTAAGGTTGTTTAAAATGATTAACGATGTATATAACACTAAGAAAAAACAGATTTGAAAAAGAACCAAGCATTGCTTCATAGAGGTAAAAAAATACAGTTACTGACATTATTATTAAAACACAACAAACAGAATAAATAGCAGATTTAAGACAGCTAAAGAGAGTGAAGTGGGAAATGGAAGAAATTACCCAGAATATAGAACAGAGATGACAAGATGGAAATATGAAAAGGAGATTGAGACAGTTGGGAGATCCAACATATATCTAATAGGAATTTCAGATGGAAAGAAGAGGGAGAGCAATATTTGGAGAGGTAATGGCTAAGAGTTTTTCTGAATTGATGGAAGACATTAATTTTCAGGTTTAGGAGGCACAACAAGAACAAGAAGCCACAATAAAAATAAATCGACACTTAGACACATTATAGAAAAACTGCAGAACACCAACAACAGAGAAGAATCTAAAAGCAACCAAAAGGAAAAAGACTGATTTCTTTACTCACAATTGCTTATTGCATTTCAGTCTTTTCTTCAAGGTTTAATTTCCATGTTCCTGAAGTACATGCTGTAGTAGTTCTGTCTCTAATGAACATAAAATCTATCGATTGCTGTCAACAAAAGACACATGAAACGTAGTAACATTGAAAAGTTTTGAATGTAAAAAGATAGAAAAATATATTGCAGATAAATACTAGCCAAGAGAAAGCTGGTGAACTTACATTAATATCAGATGAAGGAGACTGTAACCTAAGAAGCGTAATTGGGAATAAAGAGAAACCTGACAAAAATTTAGAGAATTATTCATCAGGAAGATCTAATAATTCCAAATTTGTATGCATGTGATTCCGTAACTTCAAACATACCTATATACAGTCAAAATCAATAGCACTGTAGTGAGAAATTGACAGAATACCACATTGGGAAGATATAATGCATTTCTTTCATAATTGATAGATTAAGCAGACGAAAATACAATAGAGACATGTATCTAAACAAGATAGTTAAAAATTTTGTTCTGTAATTGGACAATACATATTCTTTTCAGGCACAGAACAGTTTGTAAAACTTTCTCATGTACTAGGCGACAAAGTGATTCTCAATTGATAACATACAGACCACTAGCTGTATGCAGTTAAAGTAGAAAACAACGACAGCAACAAGAAAACCATACGTTTGAAAATTTCAAAACATACTTACAAATAACACTTTTTTTTTTTTTTTTTGCGGTACGTGGGCCTCTCACTGTTGTGGCCTCTCCTGTTGCAGAGCACAGGCTCCGGACATGCAGGCTCAGCGGCCATGGCCCATGGGCCCAGCCGCTCCGCGGCATGTGGGATCTTCCCGGACCAGGGCACGAACCTGTGTCCCCTGCATCGGCAGGCGGACTCTCAACCACTGCACCACCAGGGAAGCCCCCAACAAATAACACATTTTAAAAAAGAAAAATTACAGTATTAAACTGAAACAGTTGAGAATTTTTTTTTAAGAATACTAGTATAAATTACTTTTGTCACTGAAGTCAAAAGCTTAAGTGGACTATTTTGTAGAAATGCGTAATTTATTAATTAAAACTGACTCAAAAAGTAACTGAAAAGCTGAGAAGACTTATAACCATAAAGCAGTACTGATTCAGTAGTTTGAAAATCTGCTAGCAACAAAAATCATCTAGACCCATGTCGTTTTTACAGATGAATTTTGCAGATGTAATCCTAATCCTACACAAAAGATCTAGAGAGTAGAAGAGGGAATATTCCCCCAACTCATTTTATATACTTAGTATAACCTTGTTACCAATACCAGACAGATAGTATGAAAATAGGAAACAGTGAGCTAACTTAGATTCAGAGATACTAGAAAGATGAAGCTAGCAATTTAATAACTAAATATGCCATGACCAAGACAGTCTATCTCTGGGATGCAAAGATTTTCAACTTTAGAAAAGCCATTTATCTAGTTTGAACTCCTTTAATTGATTAAAGAAGGAGAAATCATCTGATCATCTACATATTTACAGAAAACAAATTGGTAAATTTCAGTGGAGATTCATACAATGACTGGAAAGTACTGTTCTTAGTTTGATAAAAGTATATCTTTCAAAAACTGGAGCAAACATTATACATATGATATTTATTATCTTGGAGATATTTACTTTAAAATCAGGAATGAGACAGGTACCTTCTCTATAACTTCTAGACAGCATTTTAATGGAGGGTACTAACCAGTGAAGATAGGAAAAAGAAATTGTATAAAGATTGGAAAAGAAAACATTGTAGACTATATGATTGTGTAGAATATTCAAGTAACTTTAAGGACAAATTATTAAAAATTATGTTTTTTAGAAGTTCAAGATCAACAAAAATGGATATAACATCAACATAAAAGAATCAATTTTGTTCCTATAAGCCAAAGATCAGCAAACTTCCTCTGTAAAGGGCCAGACAGTAAATATTTTAGACTTTTGCCTGATACCTGCAGTCTCTCATATATTCTTCTTCTGTCCTACCCTTCCCTAAAAATTATAAGTACTGCAAAAGGCACCATAAACAACAAAAGAGAGTCTGGGAAGAGATACTGGCAAAATACATGATTTAAATAGCTTTGTTATTCAGAATATATAAAGTCTACAAATCAATTAAAAAAACAGACAACGTAATAGAAAAAAATTAGATACAGAATATAAAAAGATAACTTACAGAAGAGGAAGCACAGTAACTAATAAGCATATGAAACATACATTCTCCCTAAGTAATCAGGAAAAGTAAAATTAAAACAGTAATACTCATCAGATTGGCAGATTGGTGCTAAGAAGTTGAATAATACCAAGTGTGGACAAATATGAGGGCAAAGGGAAGACTGATACACTGCTGAGAGTATAAATTGGCACAGCTGTTTTCAGAGACAAGTTTGTAATATCTACTAAAGTTGAATGTGTGAATATCCAAGGACTCAGCAGTTTTACTCCTAGCTATTAACTCCTCGAGAAAGTCTTATATGTGTGCACAAGGAGACGAGATGCATAAGAGAATATTTATTGCAGTATTGTTTGTAATAAGGAAATTGGCAACACAGTAAATGTTAATTGGTAGAGTAGGCCAATCCACTGTGGTTGATTGTTTTACTGTAGTACCTTTGTAGGAGTTAGAATGAATGAATTTGAGCTTAATGTATCATGGAAAAATGGATAATCTTTGAAAACAAAAATCCAGTAGAATAAAAAGCAAATTGAAGAATGATATGGGCAATATGATAGCATTTATATAAATTCTAAAATATATATAAAATAACATAGTTTAAGGATAAATATGTAGCTAAACTATAAAAACTGCATGGAAAAGGTAAATGCAAAATTCATTACCCTTACAGAGGGGTGGGGAAGAAGGGGAATGATGAAAGGAAAACTTTAAAGGGGCTTCAACTGAATCTTTAATCTTCTATTTTTCAAAAATCTGAAAGAATATTGCAAAATATTAAGATTTGACGAAAGTAACTAGATGGGTTTTGATTACATTATACCTTTTATGTGCTTAAAATATTTCCTAATAAATGTGGAATGTTTTAAAAATGTAATTCTATATCCATGATCTATCTGTATGAAGTAAAATGTTATTTTCTTTTAAAAAGAAATTGTTTGAATCATATTGTTTCTTCACATTGCCTTTTTCATACACTTTTAGTTGCTTCATGTACATGAGATCTTCCTTGATTGTCACTACAATTGGGAACTGGTAATCTGGTGCATCTCGTTAACACTTTTTCTCCTAAGATTTGTTACCCTTGGATCAGAAACAAGTAAAAAATATAGCAATACCTCAATTTTACTTACTGAACAGGTGAGAATGCATGTTTATTATGTTTTAAATTAATGTCTGTAGTCTACATATTAAACTAAAATGTTTACATTTACTTCAATTTTTATAATTAATTATTTAGTTTTGGCTGCATTGGATCTTCGTTGCTGCACGCAGGCTTTCTCTAGTTGCAGTGAGCAGGGGCTACTCTTTGTTGTGGTGCGCGGGCTTCTCATTGCGGTGGCTTCTCTTGTTGCAGAACACAGGCTCTAGGCGCACGGGCTTCAGTAGTTGTGGTATGTGGGCTCAGTGGTTGTGGCTCACGGGCTCTAGAACGCAGCCTCAGCAGTCGTGGCACACAGGCTTAGTTGCTTCGCGGCATGTGGGATCTTCCCGGACCAGGGATCGAACCCATGTCCCCAGCATTAGCAGGCGGATTCTTATCCACTGCACCAGGGAAGTCCCATATTTACTTTAAAATTTTCAGGAACCTATGTTATTAGATTAAGACCATTTGTGTTATACAGCAAAACTTGAAATTTGATAGGGCACAAGCCTTTCTTCAGTGTTTCTGCCTTGATGCAGACTTCAAGTCTAATCTACTGTTTTTATGTCGCATATTCATTTGATAAGAAGGAAGTAGCATTTGTAGAAATGATGGATTTTAAACCATTAGTGGGGTATGTTTGCTTTGCAGTGTAGCAGAGCCGTATTTGAATAAGCATAAACTTTCATTCAATAGAAAGTATAAAGGATAGTAATTTTGATGCTTAACTTTATTTTGAATGAATTTGTTTAAACGTTTTCCTTATCATTTCATAGGAATTATTTAAACAAACTTATTTCTAGTGAACTTGTTGAGTAATTTTGTCAGGGATAGTTTGATTTTTAAAAATTGGTAGCCATGTCAGACCAAGTCAATTAGAGGGAAAGGGGAAAGTAGCAGACAAACCAATTGATTTACTTACTCCAGTTATTATTTATTCTCAGGGTTGATTTGACTCTGTGACTAAGGTGTTTTGCATTTTAAATAATGGCATCCAGTTTTCCTTCTTTCAGCTTTTAGTTACATTTGAAAAGTTTAAATAACAGTTATTATTTTCTTATTATAAAATAATATGTTCACTGTAGGAAATTTGGAATATACGGTTAAGTATGAAGAAGAATATTAATATCACCTATAATCTCAATAATAGCCAGAGAACTACTACTACTATTTTAGCAGATATCTCTAAATACCTTTTAAAAACAAAGTATTTGTTATAATTTTAAGTATATTTAATTATTTATTCTTTTTAATAAAAGATAAACCTCTACTTGAAAATGGAGAAGAAACCTAACAAAAAGGAGGAACTGACACTAGTGAATAATGTTTTAAAACTGGCTACTAAACTGCTAAAGGTAAAAACGAAATTGAAAATGGACATGATGTAGAAAATGCTGCTCTAACATTATATCTTAGTTTTTTGTTTGTAGATCCTACTTGGTGTTTGGTTTTCATGGTTATCAAAATTGTTTTCCAAATTATTTTTGAGCACATTCATGCAATATACATTTTATTTCTCATTGAAAAATTAATCCAAGTAATGCAGATCAGTGCATTTTGAAATTTTATTCACTTTTGAAATTTTAAGACTTTTAATAATGTTTAGAGTATTGTAGAGGTTGGCATCTTTGGAAATTTTTGCATCCTAGAACTTAAAATAGATTTTGAAAAAGAAGATTTGATGTTAATTTGCAAATTTTTTTCATTTTGTATTTCTCAGAGCAGTCTTCTGCTTGCTTTGCCTGAGTTGGTTTAAAAAGTAGTTATACATAATCATTATAATAAATAGGTATCACCAATAAATATTTAAATTTTCAAAGCATTTTGGTAACAATCAAAAAGAATATAATTTCAGTATATCTGATCTCATAATAATAACTTCGGAGGTAATTTAATAAACTATCTTTATCACTGCTTTGCAATGTTAGTAATGCTTTTTCTTAAAAGGAAAATATTTTTTTAAATCTGTTTCTGTAACAAATTGAATGTAATTCTTAAAGTTGTTTTTAAGTGTTCATAGAATGGTATGAAATTAGTTGTGTCTCAATGCTATGGTTAATTCTTCTGTCAGTTCTTCAGTTTTAAAATGCATTAAGAGGGTATAGATTGTGCATCACAGTATAAGGCATTGAAAGAGTTCAGAAGAGGTGGGTGGGTTTTTTGATAAGTAAATATTGAATATCTTGATAGTGTAGGCACTATGCTAGACGGGAGAAGGCTATAAAGATGACACTTATGAGTATCTTCAATTGCAAAGTAGAAAGAAATATAAAAATAACTAAAATACAAAGCACAACAGTCTTCTAGTCAGAACCTGGGACTTAATATATAGGTTGCGCCTTCTCTCTCACTTTTCACAGCCAAGAAATTCTCAGGCCCATTGGCTCAACCTCTCAAAATTTTCCAGTTTGTCCCCTCTTCCCTCTCAGTCCTGCTCTAAGTCAGACCCTCATCATATCTCACTTGAGCTTTCAGTACACCAAGCTCTTAGGGCGTTCCTCCTTCTGGTCTCGTTGCTCTCTAATCCGTATTTCTCACACGCACATCTGATATACTACTCCCTCAATTAAATTCCTTTAGTGCCAGTCTTTAGGCACAGTGTGCCCAAAGAATGACCTTTACCTAAGTAGTACGTAAGATACGTCTTCCCATGCACAACCTGTAGTAATTCAAAGGTGCCATGTTCTCATGTGTCTTAGGGAATACCAGCTTTCCCCCCATGTACTAAGTTTCAGGAGCACCTTCCTGTATGGCCCTCTGCCTTTTATGCATATCTCTTTTGTGGGACTCTCGTAGTTGAATTATTTATTTGCATGTCTATTAGACTGCAAAGTCCTTCAGCATGGGGACTGAATCTTAACTTCCCAGAGTCTAGCACAGTGCCTGGCACATATAGAACTTTAAATGTTTGAATCAGTCAATTAATTAATGAATCCATGTATTTGAAAATTGTCTCAAGGGGGAGTTTTTACTATATGTATTAATATTGGCTGAAAATTTGGCTAACTAAATTTCTAAATCTTCTGCAAAAAGATATTGTTCTCTTTCAGTTTCTATTCTTACAATAAAAAATATTCTTTAACCTTGTACCTACTAGATCGATACTTTATTAGTCATTCATTTAGGACAGAAATTGGAGTTACAAATTTAGGTTACAGAGTTCTTTTTTTTTTTTTTTTTTTTTTGCGGTACGCGGGCCTCTCACTGCTGTGGCCTCTCCCGCCACAGAGCACAGGCTCCGGATGCGCAGGCCCAGCGGCCATGGCCCACGGGCCCAGCCGCTCCTTGGCACGCGGGATCCTCCCGGACCGGGGCACGAACCCGCGTCCCCTGCATCGGCAGGCGGACCCCCAACCACTGCGCCACCAGGGAAGCCCAGAGTTCTTTTAAATGAAAGTCATTTTCTCCTAATAAAACCTAAAAGTATATTTACTTATTTCAAGTTCAACCAAGTTTATTCTTTCTAAAGCTATCATAATTTTGTAACTTTTTTTTGAAACAGTGTTTCTAAAAATTCTCTTTGCATATTGTCCTGAATTAATTTAACTGATAATTCTTAATGAATCTGGGCTCATGGTTTTTTCCTCTTTTGCTAGGAATTGGACAGTCCCTTTAGATTATATGGGCTTACAATGAATCCACTGCTTTATAACATCACCCAGGTTGTCATCCTGTCAGCTGTTTCTGGTGTTATCAGTGACTTACTTGGATTTAATTTAAAGGTAAGAGCCTGCAGGTATTTTTAAACTTCTTAGTGCCTTATTATATTTTTGTGACATTTATTTTACCCCAGCACTCTTGAGATCTCACATGTACAGTAAGGGAGTCATTTTGATTTTATTGTATAATATTAAATATTAATTAAGTAATTTCACATTTAATTTCAAAGAATGATATTCTTGGTTTATAATACGGATGGAACTCCTAATTTGGAACAGTATTCATTACAAATGGGACTCTTGTATAGGATAAGTTGAAGTATTTATTTTTACTCATCTATAATCTGAATCTAATTTAGGTGATAAAAAAGAAAAAAAAAGAGCCCTATTTCTGGTTTTGGCCATAAGTTATATTATTTATCTATATAGCAATGCATACATCCTCCAACATGTGCAAAGCTGCTAGTGAGTAAGGTGTAGTATATTCATATTAACAAGTAGTATATGTATATTGCCACTTCCTAGTAAAAAAAAAAGCAATAGAAATCTGATTTCCACGTTTTTATTTGTTTAAGGTGAATTCTTCTTGAAAATAAAAGGATAAAAGAATTTAAAATAGTAGAACCTACACTTGTTTATGAATGAAATTTAGATAAAAACAGTATTATGTGATATAATTTAATAAGTTGCAGTATCAAAACTGGCTCTAATGGTCACTATTTCTATTATTTTTTCACTAGCTTTGGAAGATTAAATCATGACAATTCAGAGAAAAGAAGATGTAGCCTCTTTTCCAGAATAAGAGTACCAACTAAGCTGCCTGAAAGCAGTCACTGACTCTTTGCTTCAGGAGTCTCAGCTGGGAAATTGAAGTGTTTACATCAGACTGTCCTGTGCAATTCTTATATTTATTTCACTTGTTCACTGTTTTGTACATTTATTTTAGTCTTTATATTTTATTTTTAGCTTTGATGTACTTACTTGTTGAAAGGGTGATAAAACTGATATCCAGATACTTGAGATCCTGGTAATTGCTCATAAATAATGACAAAATAACAAATTGTGAGAAGAGAAGCCATTGCTAAGCACTGTTTCTCTGTCAATGCCGTGACTTGCCTTACTTGAGGAAAACTTCTTTAACTTTATAACCTAGCATTGGACTCAACTAAACACATAAAGCATTTTCTTCAGTAAATCAAGATCCAGTCAGGGTTTCTTTTGAATTCTTTCGGAACAATGCCAGGATCTAAATTGATTAAGCTGCAGTTTAAGCACCCTTCAGTATTAATATATATGGTATTACACAACAGGTCAACAAGTGCTCTTTGATGATAAAACTCTTAATAGAGCAATAATTGTAAATGGTTACCATACTGTAAGATATTTTGATAAAAATTAACTAGTAATAATTGTATTTATTTGAAACACTGGGCTGTTTGCACAGCTCCAACTGTGCATGCTCAAAATGTGCACTTTTTAAAATTGTTACTTTTAATGTGTATCTTTATATGGGATATGTTATAGTGTACTGGGGCATGATATGGTATCCTTTTGAGTGAGGTATATGCTCATCTCACAAGTGAAGTGCCTATTGATATTACTAAAGTACATTATGTTTACTCAAGTAAAATAATTTTCTCCCTATGGTACACTATAGTGTATACTATTCATACCACACTCAAATGAACAACTTAAGAATAAGGTTAAGAACCAGTTAAATATTCTTCTGATTGTTAGTTGTAAAACTATATCTGAATTTTCAGGAAAAATAGCTATAGCTTGCAAATTCTACCTTCTAAACTTAGTCTGGTACATCTACCCCCTCAACCCCCAATTATATAAGGGCTATTTTAGATGCTTTTAACCTAGAAAGTTAACCCCCTCCCCCCTAAATAATTTGCCAAGTTTCCAAATGAGAACTTATCCTGTTGGCATGTTAGGTAAATAGGGCGAATATGATGGTATCTTACATTGGGCCTTGATTTTAAGTTGTTATGTTTGTACAATCAAGAAATTTTAGGAGTTATGTGAAACATGAAATGTTTTAGCAAACTTTTTTTTTAAAACTGGGTATCTAGTTTCTAAAACAAAGAATTTATTTGAGACAGTCTAGAATTTTCTTGGTGCAAGGTGTATCATGTTGAATATCCTCACATTTTTTACCATGTTTTTGGGAATTTAAAATAATTAATTGTAAATTATTTATTTGATTGGTGCAGTTCTAATCCCCAAATCATCTTAAGATCAGGAATGTGTAGAGAACAGAGCCATATCGTAATATCACTTTGCTCTCACCGTTCCTTTTGATCAGCCTCAATTCAGCCATATTTTCTTTCTGTAGAAAACAACAAAAGTATTTTATTTTATTTGCCTGTGTTCTAATATGTTTAATAATGACCAAAGTGCATTCTGAGTTTTTTCAAGGAATGTATTACTGGAGCTTTAAGAACATACTTATTTTCTCCTGTGAAAAATTAGGCTTTTTCTGATATGTTTCTTCTTCCTCTATTGTCTAATGTTGAGGTTATTTCTAGGAATTATATTTTATAAACTTTTTCAAAATAAGGTACATACCTATACAGAACTTAACATTTTGCACAGAATATATCGAATATATTTTGAAAAAAAAAGTACAGCATGAGTTCTGTTAGGAATAAAAATGAAACTATTGTATCTCACAGAAAAACTTATTTCAGAATGGAAATATTTTTGAGAAAAGTAGCTGAGTAAACTGATTTAGGAAGATGCTTGTTTTTGATTGAAGTTCATTTTAACTTAGAGTTGGGAGTTGATTTATTGAGTACAGTGTACCTCTCAACAATGTATTAATATGTTGAATTATGTCACTAATGTGGGCAGCAGTAGAATACTGAAAGGAAAAAGTTGTCATTTTAAGTAATTTCGGAACATTAATGGAACTGTTTTCAAAGCAGAAAAATTGACATTGCTGCCTTTAAGAATACAATGAATGTAAGAAATTGAAAGAAATTGTAACATATCACATAATATAGAAGAGGCAGTTCGAAGATAGAATTGTGGCAGATGTTGTGTGTTAACTGTTTTTTCTTTGCCACACATGTCGTATTTGAAAGTTTGAACAGCAAGTTTAAAATAAAACATTCTATGACTGACAGTATTAAACTAGAAGTGTTTTCTTTTTTTTCTAATTTTCAAGTCATGCACATTTCTATGGTAATTTTATATTTACTGTAGCATAAACTTTAGGTATAACTGTTAGATTTGAGAGGAGTGGGAATACATTTTTAAAACCTTTCCAACATTTCAGTTTTTGTTGATTCTCAGAACATGAAAGAAGAATATGTGAGCAGGCTTTTCATCAACAAAATGCTATGACATCATTAATGTGTGTTTGCTTGTTTGTTTGTATTTAGAAACAGAAAACTGGCTGTAGCCTGGGATATTAAAATTAATTGCCAGAAGGATAGTGGTGTTTTTAATCAAGTGATTTTGCACGTGAATTCAGCGCGAGAGATTATGGCCAATAATAACATGGGTAAGCATTCTAATATTTCTGTTATGTGATTGGTACAAGTGTTCATAGGACTTAAATTAATCAGGGACTATTAATTCAAGTGCACTTTCCAACTTACTCTAAGCTTAGAATTGGGTCTCTTAATGAGTCTCCCTTACAAATAGAGCAATATGACTTGCATCTCTTTAATTTGCTGTATCACTTAGAACACTAATTCTCAACCTTTTTTCTACCAAGCCTTTAAGAAAGATACCACAAATGCTTATCAATAGCACTGGCTCCCCATGGTGCTTACTTTGTGGGGAGTAGGCTGTGAATCTAGGATGTGGTATAGGTATACTTTCAAAAAAGTATTCCCTAAGTGACTTTGAAAATTTGTTCCACCTATGATTCCTCACCACCTTGAGAATTACTGTCTTAAGATCAGGAATTTTAGAGAGTGTAAATTCCATGAGAATGTAACTACATTCACCAGTGTTTTCCCAGCACATAAAATAGTGCCTAATCTCAGTCTGTTTACTGAATGAATGAAAGAATGAATGACGACCTGAGTCAAATACAACCCAGACACCACCTAGTCCAAAGTCCTCATTTTACTAGGTAAAAAAACTGAGGCAGGGCTTCCCTGGTGGCGCAGTGGTTGAGAGTCCGCCTGCCGATGCAGGGGACGCGGGTTCGTGCCCCGGTCCGGGAGGATCCCACATGCTGCGGAGCGGCTAGGCCTGTGAGCCATGGCCGCTGAGCCTGCACATCCGGAGCCTGTGCTCCGCAGCGGGAGAGGCCACAACAGTGAGAGGCCTGCATACCGCAAAAAGAAAAACAAAAAAAAAAACTGAGGCCACAAAAGAGGTTAAAAAGCTTGCCTAAGGTTCCACAACTAGAACCCACACTCCTTTATTCCCTTCAAAGGTGTGTTCTGTAATAGCACCTCTGTACCTCTTGACGGATCAAAATAATTAAACGTAGAAAAATATTCTGGAGAGAACAAAGATATTTATAAATCAGTCCATATTTGTAGTAAGGTCATATATAAACTACTAAGCTTTTGGCAATAGGAGAAAGTCAGAATTCATTTGACAGCTCCCTATTCAGCTCTCTGCAGTGTAACCTCTTGGAAAGAACACATGCTTAGGAGTCAGACTTGTTTTACATTTTTGGGCAAATTACTTAACCTCTGTGAACTTTGGTTTTCTCAGCTGTAACTTACTCACAGTTATACCTATTTTACAGGATTATTAGGAAGATTAATAAGATAACATATGTAAAGCACCTAGCACTGGAACTGACATGTATTGGGTGTGAAGAAAGATTGGTTCTCTTCCCCTTCCAAATAAGTAATGGCCTAGGACAATTAACAAAAATTTGCAAGCTAAAGCATTCATATATTACATAAGATATCATAAGCATCCCTGCCAAATATGAGATATAACTAAGAATCATGCTTCATATAAATTATCATACATGAAGAATTCTTTTACAAGGAGTTGACGTTTAATTTCTTTTCTTCATAAGCAGGCATGCTAAACTGTGGAAGGGAAGTGTCCTCATTCCTTTGTTTGCCTACATATTATATCCAATTATGAATGACTTTGCTGAATTATCAGGTGCATGTTCCATTCATATCTTTTCATTATTAGATCTCTGTCTCATTTATATGGTAGATTCCCTCACTGGTAACATCCTAGAGACTTTTTGTATTTTACGTGGTCTCAACCCTTAACCTTAAGATGTCTGCTCAACTTTGAGTTGCTGGAGAACATCTGACTTGACTTTCTGCAAATAGTGCTTATCAAGATATTACTGGAACTTCTGAGTCCTATATTTGGCAATGTTTTTTCTTTAATCAATATTTTGTCCACTTGTATGTTCCCTACAATGGTTCTTCCAAAGCTCCTTTATTATCCTCAAGCTCCTAATCCCTCTCATCCTTTAACTATCGGCATTTTATTCCTCTAACTTTACCAAAGAGGTGAAAACCAACACGCATGAATTCTTTTTCTCCCTTCTTCAGTTCTGTGAAAGAGATGTTGCTCTCTGAGGCCAGCTCTCCATCAGTGCTCAGGATTCTGTCCTTGCCCTCCTATAGAGTATTTCCTCAGTTTTCCCCCGTCATCATCTTCAGTCTTTCCTTTTCCAATTTTATGTTATAAACCATTTATATTTCAATGAGAGGTGCTTGAATCTAGAGTATGAAATTTAATGGTTGTAGATTGGATGGGACCACTGTATACTAGATGGCTCTATGAGGGCTTGCTACACCCTCAGCCCTCGTCTGAACAAAGCAGGAAGTTGGTCAAGTTTGGTTGGATTATTTCACTTTTCTTTCTCAGCCACAGCTGAATGGGTCAGTAATTGGTGCCTGGCCCTCAAGCAGCTAGCCATTTTATAGGCCTTGAGGAATTCATGAAACCAGCTGGCACAAGAGCTTTGCCCCATAGAGGCTTTGCATCCTTGACAGTGAGTTGCTGACCCAGTCAGAATCTCTGTTACTGCAAGTTTGAGTCAGGACAGAGTGTAAGCAGGAAGAGTTGCTAGAAAAGCAGAGGCCCAAAAGAAACCATGAATTAACAAAGCCCTAAAGCAGAGAGAAAGTAGTCATAGTGGAGAAGGGAGAAGAAACAAGCAGAAACTGCCCCAAACTGCCAAGAGGCAGAGAGACTGAATGATAGCTTGGCCAGCTGTGCTGTTGGATCATTAGAGCTGGTCTCAGACTGTGGTAGCTTCATCTTGTGTCCTGAATTGTGAGTTCAGATGTCCCCATTTATCCCTATGATAAACTCATCACCTGCAGTAACCAAAGGATGACTTTCAGCCTGGACAAGCCTCATACATTTGGCTGGCTGTTTAATCTTAAGCCATTTTTCTTCCCTAATTGGCTCTCTCCCTGTATCTTTCTACTCCTGTCTAAGTATAGTACTTGGCTATCTATGCTATCTACCTTTCCAACATATTTATGCCTCCTGTGTCTACAAAATAGTTAACAATCTCAGGACTAAAAGTTTTGCTTGTTCCCTCCTTTTTATAATATTCAATTGTGTTTTCAACAATGATCTGAAATTAAAATTAGTGGCTTGCTTTTCTTTTTTGTTTTTTAAAGTTAAATCTGACTCTTGTGCTAAATGTAGTCATTTACTTTCTGTAGTTATTTAATAGTCTACTTAACTGGTTTCTAAGAGTTTGGGGTTGTTTTTGTCAAATTCTCTTACAAGTTTTGATCAGTTATTTATATATGGGAATTTCTGGTTTTCCTAACCTTGTACTAAGAGGTGTGCTTTAAAGCAAAATAGGCTTGTTGCCAAAGCCTATGACCAATTTGCATCCCTTGGGATATACACCCAGTTTTGCAAATGCATTTACTTGTTTTTGCCTGGAAATGCAGACTTTGAGCTGGCAGCTTTCCTGCCTTCTATTTATCCCCTTTCTCTTGCTCTCAGCCAGAATTTACTGGGTCTGATTAGTGGTGCTGAAAGATTCTCATAATATGAATCTACCGTTTGGGGAAAGACATTAGGGTCAGAGGTTAGTCTTGCAAATATGGGAAACAGACCAAGTACTTTTAAAATTGCAATTTTATTCAGTTTTTCTTTCATCCATTCTATGAATAGTATTTGAATATTACGTGCTAGGCACCGAGCTAGGTACTAGGGATATAGAAATTAAAATATAGCCCCTCTTTTCATTAAACCTAGAGGCTAGGAGGCGATAGTCATGCAAAAAACTTTTAGCTTCTGGAGGGTATGTGCTGTAATGGAGTTGCCAGTGTTAAGTGTCACATGCAAGCAGTTTAGTATAGCTGGAGAAGATGATGTTTTTAGGCGAGGGATGAAGATGATGCTAGCAGGTGACTTTGTGAAGCCAAGGAATTTGAATTTTATCCTCAGAGATTAGGACTGCCCAGTACAGGTCTGGCATGTCATAGTTGCTTGGTGAATACTAAACTAAGGTACCACATTCTTCACTTGGATACTTAGTGAACAGCTCCAGGCTGAGAATTAAGTTTTTTAACTTAAAATTTTAGTCCCTGTTAAATCTATGCTAGAATTTTTATGTCATTAAAAAAAACTGACACAGCACAAATTTATATCTAAGAATATATAAAATTAAGTTGACTTTGGTTTCTTTCTCCATGTTTGGATGATGTAGTTAATTTATAATTATTTGCAAAGTTAAATCTGTCTGTCTTTTTTTTTTTTTAATTACAGAGTAGCCCAAATCATCTGCAGTATGATAAGGATCATGGGTTCTGGAATCAGGCAGAGCTGGGATTCTTTGCAGCATGTGTATGGCCTTGGGCAAGTTACTTAACCTCCCTAAGCCTCATCTGTAAAATGAGGTGGAGAGCTGCTGCTGGAGCCGAAAATGGTTCCTGTGAGTATAAAATTAGAAAACGTCTGTGTGATGGGCAGGGACCTGGTCCACCACCCTCCTATGCAGCAAAACATCAATTTATTTTTCCTCAATCAAACTAAATCTGGCATTGAGCACCTACTCAGAAGACTATCAAGAATTCAATATGTTATATTTGGAGGAGCCTCGCCTCCCTAGATTGACACAAAATCCAGGGGATTCAGCTACTACCTGGAAAAGATGGAAGCGGCCTGGTCCTTATTCTCTGGTGGTAGCTATCCCTCTATCCTGATTCTTCTCCCTGGCCAACGCTTCCTGTGTCTGTTGGGCATGGATGCTCCAGCCAGCTCAGAGATGCTCCCCACAGAGGTCCTCCCCCCCGCTGACCCCAGGCTCAGCTTCAAGATCCTCACCTCTGCTTCAAGGCCTCGGATATTAGTGCCCATCTCCTGCCACAGATGCCTCACAGGTGTGGTCCATTGCACATCTGCAGCCTGTCTGAGGGATGTGCCCCTCTCCCAGCAACCCTCACCCTCTCATTTTCCACCAGATTTCCAAGCCAAAGCCTGGCTGAGGAGTTGCCTTGTGGACCTTGAGAACTTCTGTTTTCAGCCCAGAAGCTCCAAAGGTAATGATACCCATGGAGGGGAGGAACTCAAGCTCAAAATAGAATTGTGTGGCTGTCTTCTTGGAATAGGGGAGGGAAAGACATCACTCATTCTTCTGAGTCTCTTCCAGCAGCAAACATCCCAAATAATCCTGCCACTTAGGGAAAGTGCTTAGTTTGGTACATGGTATGTAGTCATCTCACAACTGTTAAATATTAGCATTATTATTTTTATTAGCATCCCTCTTGGATAATAGGCAAGGATTCAGAGTGATCTCAGTAAATTAAAGAAATTATCCAACTGGAAAATGAACCAGAGAAACTGAAGCTGTCTAAAGGAAGAAATCTAAATTGTTAAAGGGATGAAAAATCAGGCTTTGGGAGAAAGCATTTGGATTACTCAATATGGAAATGAAGAAAATGGAAGGCTCACATTTGTCTTTGAGCATGTGACAGCCTACGGTGAAGGCCCTAATCAGCTGTTCTTCATCAACACCAGAATTTAAAGCAGCAGATAGTAACTTGAATTGTATTGTGAGATTTTGGCTAGTCACACACACAAAAAGTATGAAACAAAAAGCATCAAGCATCTTATTCAACACAGAATGTTAGTAGAAACTGTGGCTACCCTAACTCTAGAGACGCTTCAGGCAGCTGGGGTTCACCTGCTTGGAAACAGGGACTGGTTTAGTTGGTGCATTGGGTCCTCCTTATATCCGTGTAGAATGATACTGTGTAGAGTACATTGTCATTTAGTGGGTGATCCTGGAAATCATATTTTCTCATCTCCAATGGAATATTTTTCATCTCAGTTGAATATGCAGGAGATGTGGCATAGAAGGAAGGCCCTGCTCTGAGTATCAGGAACCTACGTTTGTTTCTTTGCTTTTAGGCTGATTTCCTAGGTGACCTGTAGTAGCCATTTACTCTCTATCTGAATAAAGATGGGACAATTAAAATAACTTGATTTGTTCCCATTGAACTTTACCATTCTGAGACATTTTTTCTTTACATTTTCTTTCTTTACTGCTAATGAGCAGTAGAATTAAGACTCCTTTTATTCTCAGAGAGTAGACTGTGGTTGTAATTTCCTAATATAAATACTTAATTTACATGCATCTAGTTTCTAAAAGGAAATTAAAAAGGTTTTCTTATGGAGAAATTTAGCTGCTCCACTATTCTAACAGAAGTCTGTTTTCATCTGTTGTTCTAATTTAAGGGAGGGAACCTGTTTTTCATGGGGCAGGTAATTTGGAACCCTTTTGTTTCTTACTGTGGCCCTTCTGTTTAGCAAGTTAGTCTTTTCACTGCTCCCAAGTGACCTTTCGTTTGTTTTGGTGTTGTGGGATTAAGCAGTCACACTTTTCAACAGAGCCTTGGTATTAAGACAAGACCCTCTTCAGTTTTAGGTTTTACTAATTTTTTGAAATCAGTTTATCTTGATTTAGCCATTTTACTATCTGCCCAAGGAGTTAATCAGATCACATCTCATTAGTAGGCCCTTATTTTAAAACTCTGGGAACAGAAATTTCTTCTTCCAGTGATCTTCCACCATACCTAAAATGTAACTCATGGTGGCAACTCCTTTCTTATTTTCTATGGGCTTGTCTCATTCTAAATAGGTGAATCCCAGGATTGTGAGATGGGATCCTTGATTGATTTCCATTTCCTTTTTCCCTCCATGCTCCAGTCCCTACATGGCACTGAACCCTGAATGCCATGTTGCCAGAGAGCGACAGAACCTCTGTACTTGACTCTTTGTGCATTATTTGGTTTGACCTTCTGTTTGTAACTTACTTTTTCTATCCTCTTTAAGCATCTTATTAAAAGGTTAGGTAGGCACATAATGTAAACCAGCTTAATTCTGCCGCCATAATAGAACGTAACATCTGTGTGTTTATTATAAGATTATAAGAGCTCTTTGAAACAAAGTCTGTCTTACAATTTTTATATGTTCCCAAACATGTAATATAGGTCTTTGAACATACATTCTCCCTGAGGGGTGAATAAAGAGGGAGCAGCAGAGGAAGACCGTAAGGTTTACTAGGAGTGTGATATCTTCATGATGGGCTCAACCCTGGCTGCCTGTTAGAATGACCTGGACACTTTCTAAAAAACTGACATATTTGTCCCACACCCAGAGATTCTGAGGAGAAGAGGATTTTTTAGCTCTGCCCCCTGTCACCAGTTACTCTTAGGGAGCCAGTATTGTCATTATTAAAACATTGGTCTACATTATCAAAAACATTTAGACAGTGATGAAGACATTGTTAGTGGGTACATGATTGCAGAGGCTAGAACAAATGTGTCTGCTATGTTGACAACTTAAGATTTTGTGCCCTAAATAACGTACCAATGTCTTCTCTTTTTTAATTTATTAGTTTCTTGGCGCTTCTCGTACCTGGAGAGCCTGTTGATCCTTGTTACATGCTGACAGCACGTGTAAGTAATACTGTTCCTGCCTCAAGGACTTAAAGATTGACAATATGTTCAGACAGAATATGTCAGCTGAGTGGTGTTAGTGACGTTTAGCCCCTCTCTGCTCCCCTGAGTGCTCATCTGTGGTGCACAGATACAGCAAGTCTTTTAGGTACTTCATTTCAAGAGGATATTTAAAGAGGAAAGCATAGCAATTTGTTGCAGAAGTTGAACTAATCCAAACTACCCACCAAATCTAGCCTTTAAATCAGCATGAGGATTGCCTTCCTCACTTTGTAACAGATTCTTTATGGTCACCTAGGCCACAAGAGTTGCCTACAGCTCAGTTGATAATTTAACCCTTTTAAAAAATTGAATAATCTAAATCTGTAGTTGTCAAAGTGTGCTTCAGGGCATTCTGGGGATTGCCAAGACTCTTTCAGGGGTGTGCAAGGTGATGGATCTTTCATGTATGGGTAAGAGATCCATCAAAGCATAATATGGACCAATGTATTTTAATGTGACAGTTTAAAATATATAAGGTATGGTTTCAGATTCCACCCAGTGATGTCACCTTTAAATAATCCATGTACACTTGAAAAGAATGTGTATTCTGCTCTTATTTGGTGGAGCGTATGATAAATATCAATCAGGTCAAATTAGTTGTTAGCGTTGTTCAAGTTTTCTGTGTACTTAAGAATTCTCTTTCTACTTTTTCTATCAGTTATTGAGGAAGGGGTATTGAAATCTCCAAATATAACTGTTATTTAGCTGTTTCTCTTTAGTATCAGTTTTTGCTTCATTTATTTTGAAGTCCTCTTATTAGGTACATACGTGTTTATGCATGTTTTGTTATGAACTTTTGATAAATTGATTCCTTTATATTATGAAATGACCCTCTTTATCCCTGTTAAGATTCTCTGCTCTGAAATCTATTTGTCTAACATCAGTGTAGCCACTTTAGCTTGCTTTTGGTTAGTATTAGCATGGCATATATTTTCCCATCCTTTTACTTTCAGCCAATTTGTGTCTTCATTTTTTTTTTTTTTTTTTTGCGGTACACGGACCTCTCACTGTTGTGGCCTCTCCCTTTGCGGAGCACAGGCTCCAGACGCACAGGCTCAGTGGCTATGGCTCACGGGCCTAGCCGCTCCGCGGCATGTGGGATCTTCCCGGACCGGGGCACGAACACTTGTCCCTTGCATCAGCAGGCGGACTCTCAACCACTGCGCCACCAGGGAAGCCCTGTGTCTTCATTTTTAAAGTGAGTTTTTTTTGTAGCCAGGGTATAGTTAGGTCTTGCTTTGTTATCCAGTCTCCGAATCTCTTGTCTTTTCATTAGGATGTTTAGGCCATTTACATAAAATGTGATTATTGATATGGCTGGATTTAAGCCTACCACGTTGACGTTTGTTTTCCATTTGTCCCAACAGTTCCTTGTTCCCTTTTATCTTTTTTCTGCCTGCTTTTGGGTTGAGCATTTTTCATGATCCTTTTTATCATTTTTGTTGGCTTATAACTGTTTGTTTTGTTTCATTGGTTGCTTTAGGGTTTGTAATATACATCTTAAACTTACCACATTCTACTCTCAATTGATGTTATATCACTTCACATACAGTAGAAGAACTCTGTAATAATATACTTCCATTTCTTCCCTCTGAGAATTTGTGCTGTTGTGTTGTACATTTTGTTTCCCATGTTATAAATTCCACACTGCATTGCAGTTGTTTTTACTCTGAATAATTGGTTGTCTTTTCAAGGTGTTTAAACAATAAAAAGAAACCTTTATATTTATTGACATAATTACCAGTTCTGGTCTGCTTTATCCATTTGTTTAGATCTAGATTTCCTTTTGCTTGAAGGACTTCCTTTAATACTTATTTTAATGTAGATCTGCTAGTGATAAATTCTTTCAGCTTTTGTATGTCTGAAAAAGTCTTTATTTTGCCTTTGTTTTTGGACACCTGGTTTTAAGCAATTTGATTATGAAGTGACTTGGTGTGGCTTTGTTTGTGTTTCCTGTGCTTGGAACTCATTAAGACTCTTGTTTCTATGGGTTTATTTATTTCATCAAATTTGGATTTGTTAAAATCTTGGCCATTATTTCTTAAAAAATTATTTTCTCTCCCTCATCTGCTTTAGGGACTCCAAATACATGTATATTAGTCTTCTCAAAGCTTTCCCAAGTATCAGTGATATTCTGTTCACTTTTTTTTCAGCTTTTTGTCTCTCTGTGTTTCATTTTGTGTGGTTTTAATTGTGATATCTTCAAGTTTACTAATCTTTTCTTTTCCCATGTCTAATCTACCATTATATATTTTATCTAGTTTCTTAGATGTTTCAAGCAGGATGGTAAATCTGATTCCTGTTATTCCCATCTCATTTGGAAGCAGAAATCTCATCCATTTTCCAGAAGCCAGAAATTAAAGAGACTTGCAGAAATTTAAAACAATTCTACGCCTTTTCCTATGGAAAATATGGTTTTAATAAAAATTTTTAGGTTAACATTTATTATCATTATCTTTAAATGAATTAAATAAGTGTTTAAAATTTTTCTGTTTTAATTTTGAACATGGTAAATATTGATAGATATAACCCATGCAAACAAAAGGTCTTTGGGTTCCTCAGTAATTTTTAAGAGTGTAAAGTGATTCTGAGACCAAAAAATCTGAGAACAATTGATCTAAATGTACTGAAGCGTTTACTGTGGGTTGCTTGAACTTAGAAGTTGGGTAACCCTGGTGCTGGGGAGGGCACGGTTACAAGGATGAGAAGACCCATAAGCAGATAGAAGAAGGAAGGAGAAGAACAATCAAGCAAAAGTTAAGCCACATGGCTCCCAAGAGACACAGAGTAATGTAGAGTCCTCATTTTCAGCTTCTGTCTTGATATTTGTAAGGCCCAGTTATCCCTCCTGGACTTAGGATTTTTGAGATAGTACTAAAAATAAATTCCATCTTTTTTTTTTCCTTAAGGAGGAAAAAGAAACTAGAGGGGAAAATTAAAACACTATGGTAGACTTAAAAGGAAGCCATTTTCGGAGTCCAGGGTTCTTTTAGAGTCCAGAAATTACAGTGCTATGACAAAGGCTAATACTGTTCACGATGCTCCATGTGGAGGCCAGCAGATTGCATGTCTGGCGTGTAGAAAAGGAATCTATAGTTTTGTGATTCTGTGGTTATTTTCAGTATGCTGGTTAGCTCATTGGCACACACTAGAGAACCAAGACCTTCCCTCACCTTACTGTCTAATCTTGGCAACACCTCTCTGGGACTTTGTTTCTCCACAATTACAAAGTGGGAGTCAGAAGCGTTCCTAGGTCTTTCTTTGTCTGCAAGTAACAGAAACCTACATCAAACTGGCTTAAGCTCAAAGGAGCATCTATTGACGCATATAATTGGGAAGCCAAGATGGCTGTGACACAGTTGGATCCAAGTGTTCAAACTGCCATTGTGGCTTCACTCTAAGTTCTCTTCCCTCTTCCTATTCCTTCCCATTTTCTGCCCATTCCCTTCTGCTTACCTCTGTTTGCTTTGTTCTCCATTCAGCCACACAGTTGCCACCAGAAGCTCTAAGCTCATGTGGACCTTTGAGCTCATGAGCCCAGAGATAGAAACAAAGATGCACTCTCTCCCAGCATCCACAGACCAATCCTTTGGAGACTCTTTCATTGACTTGACTTGGGCCATATGCCCATCCTTTGAACCAATGACCTTAGGGCTATGAAGAACCTCGGTTAGCCAGACTGGTTATGTGCCCACTCCTTTGGCAGGGAGTGGAGGATAAATTGGTATTGGCAGTCCCATCAGAACCACATGGAATGAGACGGAGGCAGCTTGGTGACTGGAAGGGTGCTGGGCAGACTGCAGCCTGCACCCTTAAAGTGTCATGAAGTGAAGCAAACTATGCCTATTATGTGTTTATGATTTAAAAAGAAATACAATCATGTGGCTATTACAGCATTGTTGGGAATTTGACATTTTCTTCTGAGTCCCCCAATTCTCTTAGCAACAGTTTCTTTTCCTATTGCTTTTCAGGTATTTCATCTGCATGGTTTAGATTTCATCTTTGCTCTGAGGCCTTTTACCAACTTTTGTTATGTCAAGAATAGAGTCAGCTGCACCCAGAGCACTCCCACTCAGTGATTTTCATTCCTGCCAACACATTCATGCTTCCTTTAAATTGTAAATCTTTTCTACCTGAATCTTTTCTTTAACTCTGATGTGTAACAGACGTGTAGAATCAGAATTGGTATTAAAAGTCTACAAATCGATAAAAAATCAAAGAGGATGATCTCTTAATACAGAGTCCTCATCAAATTTAATGTTTAGTTGAGTAATCACCTCCAGGCTCTTTGGGAGTGTGAAGTAGAGTGAACACATAGGTGAAGGATTTATTCACAGTGCCAGAAATGCTTAGTATGCAAGACATACTCTGTTTTCTCGGAAGTGGCAGCCTTTAATAACAAGCTCTCTCTACTAATCCACTTCGGAATCTCATTCCTGTGTTTTTCAGCCTAGAAGAACTGAACAAAAATGTAAAGTCTGAATTTGTTTATTCATAAAAATAAGATCTATAGTGTCATTTTAGTCATATTTCGGAATGTAGCTTATCACCTACATGTTGTATCTAGATTGGTACTATCAAAATGAAAAGGCAACATGCCAAGTGGTTATTATATTCTAGAATATTCAAGCAAAGAAATTTGCATTTGGAATTAAATATAAGATACTTGGTCTTCCATAGATCCAGCTAAGGCTCACAGTTCAGTTAGAGACAAGAATCTGGCATTCACTTGTATGCATTTAAATGGGTGGGTTGCTGGAAAGAAATACTCCAGAAAGCTAGCAGAGGTTGTCTCTGGAGGTGAAAACATGTGATATTAATTTTCTTTTCTCTGCTCTTCTCTGCTGCTCAAGTTTTCTGCAATGAGCACATGCCCCTTTCACAATAAAAATATTTTTTTTTAAGAACAAGCAAAGGCTATTTATTCAGATCTTGATATATCAAGGGGGTCAGCCACTGTCATTTGCATTTTAGCAGAGACTCAAAGACAAGTAGGAAAGTGGGAAAGCTTATAGTGGAAAAAAGGGAAGCCTTCAGGTATGCACTGATTGGAAGCTGTTTGCATGAGGAAGCCATAGGTGGGCTAACTAGAAGCCTAAAAGCAAGGTATTTTATGGTGTACATATTCGGGTTTCTCTGACTGTTCCTAAATTGGAAGTGGGGATAAAAATTAGAGAAGCTGTCAGTTATTAGTCAAGTCCTTGTCATTTTGAGCCAGTTATCATAGAAGTTACTGTTTGGCTTCTTGGATTATTATTAGAGATAGCAATCCAGTCTCCTGCAAGGCTGACTTATAGCAGGCTGGCTTCATGGGCTGATTATTGTATAATAAGGGGGTTGGTTTCCTGGGCAGGTTGCTGTAAGTTGTGGGTCAGAGTTCTGTTTTTATACACGGTTTGGTAATTGTCTGTTTGTATATTCAGTTTCTCACCCGGTGGCGCTGACTGCCCTTCTCATTGACTGCCTTTTCTCTGTCATGCATTATTATTTCTAAGGACATCTTCACATTGAGTCCGTCAATATCAGGTCCTCCAACAGTTAAAAAACATGCCTTTGTAAAACTTATTTTAGGTAGTGTGATGCTGTGATTTATGATAAGAAATGTATGTTTGGTCTTCATCCACTATTCCTAGCACAGAGCTCTTAAACCCTTGGAATTTCCTAGGTATTGAGAGCCATAAGAGTGTCTTTTGCTATGTTAATGAGATGACAATTTTTTTACAAAAATAATTTTTAAAAAATTACATCTATGCTGAATTGTGAAAGTTCTTGGAATATACCGAATTATGTTTAAGCAAGATATAGCTACTTAATGAAACTGACTGACACTCAGAAAACTGTGGCTTGAACCCTGATCTGGGCTCTCTGATTCTGCCTTGACTCTGCTGGACAGATCCCAGTGTGGTCTGGCATGTGTACCCACCTCAGGATCCTTTGCTGTGCCATTAGGGCTGCAGGAGACCTATCTGCACGAGCCCCGTAAGGCCTCTTAGGACAAACCCAGAGGGGACTCTAGAGCTTAAGTTCAGGTCTCCAGTTCTCAAGGTTTCAGACTGCATCAAAAAGAAGAGAAATTTTCCCCGACTTCTGAGAGTAAGGGCCGGGGTGGGAGAGGGAGCATATCCCTATAAGTGGGGAGGGAGAGCCATAGGCACACTGCCATGAAAGAAGACCCTTCACTCCCAAGCCCTCTCCTCAAGGATTTACCTAGTCTACGCTCACCGCGTGCCAGCAGGATCACTGGCTCATCTCTTCCAAGTGCCTGTAAGCTCAGGTGTCAGGTTTGGGAAGGGTCTATCCAGCACACAGAGTCCCGTTGATGAAGAGCGCAGTGTAGTAGCACTCAAATCTCAGACCCAATCTGACTCACAGTCCACTTGTTCAAGAACAAAGTCACAATTAGAAGCCTGCAGAGAATCCTGACCATCAACCAGTAGCATAAGGCCCAGGTTAAGATGACTGTGAATGGGTCTTGGAGGTAATAGGCCTGATGTGAGTCCTGGCTCTTACCCAGCAGAGGTGAGGTCTTGGGGCAGAACTTACCCCCTCTGAGACAATTTTCTTATATAGAAGTGTAGGTAGTTTATTAGAAAGGTTACCAGAAATAAGATGGGGGTGAAATGTTGGCAATAGAAATTGCTTAATAAATGACAACTCTCGTTATAATTATATGCTAAATCATGTTCACAAAATAAATTCAGTCCCCTTCCAGCCATTTCTATCAGACTCAAAACCCCATTCTTTAAGTTTCCCATCGAACCTGTTAGTGAAACCAAGAAACATTTGTTGCTCATCTCTGAACCAGCTATAAATTGTCTTTATCATGCTTCAGCTACAACGCACAAGCTGGAAACAGCTTGGCATCCATCTTTTGGATTCCAGGGATGACTTTTATCACCTTGGAAGCCTTAGGCATGTTACTCATAGGAAGTGCTATTAATAGGTCAGACCGTCATCCATAGTGTTCAGAACGTATCAGGTTTTTTTGGTTTCTTTGTTCGTTTGTTTTAATAAGGAGAAAGAAAAGAAAAAGCAACCCTACTGACTCTACTGATCCTGTGATGGAAGTTAGGTCCTCACTTTTTTGTATATTCTTCTGTAACTAGGTTAACTTTGATATTTTACTTTTCTCTGTTAATATGACGATCCTTGACAAAGTCATGGTCACCAAATCAGTGTGTTTCTCTAATAGGGTAAATCATGTTAGAGATAACGGAAGCTTTTGAGCATCTGGTTTTACCAGAAACTAAATGTAACGTGGGCCACAGTGTACTGGAGCAAAGAAAGCGTAACCTTTGCAATTTTCATTACTTCATAGACACTATGCATAATCTTATTTTCCACATGCAGATGTTAGGATAAGGAAATGGGTACATTCTATTTTTTCCCATATCATAAACCAGTAATTTCATCTGAAAAAGTAGCTTGTTCAGTGTTTTATTGAATCTAAGATGCTGTCTATTGTAAAATATATCATTATTCTGTGTAATCACTAAGAAAGAAAAAGCACTGCCATTGATTGAGAGATGTTAAATCTGAAAAAGTGAGTCTTGAAATCAGTCAAAGATAGTATATACTTCTATGTTTGTTGAGTTCTTTTTTACTTCCTTTGTATCTCCTTGCTCCCGTTAATACTTAAAGACATTAGTTGACTAGTTTGAGAGAATTAATCACAATTAAAATAGATGTTCCACGTTATACAACACAGATACAGCCATTCACCGCTGAATGCCCTAATCATAATGGCATTTTAAGCACTAATGAAATGGAGCTAGTTTATATTTCTTGAATTGATTAAATAAGATAAAGTCTCAGTCATCAGGTACATCAAGACAGGCATCACCAGGAGGACTGACTGGATCTTATAGTATTCACAGGATTTGTAAACAGAAATGCCATTTTGTCATTCCTACCATCTTGAGCACTTGTTCCTAACAAATCCTTGGGATAATACCAGATACCCCTGCTCTTTTTCTTTTTTTTTCCTGAACCAGTCACAGAAGAGCTTCAGATTTTGGCTAATATTAATCAGTTGACCCCAGGCAGTTATGACATATTCCTTAGGAGTATAACAGGCAAACAGGCACGGGGAGAGGTAGAGCTTTCTACAGTGGCCTCAGTAGTAGAGGTGAGCCTGGGGAAACACACCGTCTGGCGTTCCATGGCAGTGTTCGGTCAGACGGTTCTGGGACCAGAGTCTGGCTGTGCTCTCACTGTGTAGCCTCCCTTTGTTCCTGCCCATTCTTCGTGCCTGTTTTCCACCTTCCCACAGATTCTCATTAAAGCTCTCCTTGGTCTCCATGACTTCCTGCTGTCTGCCACTAAGAAGTCTGACTCCCTGATCTCTGTCAAGGGCAGGTCTGTACTCAGCTTGGGAATTCCAGAGATAAGGGCCTAGGCATAGTGGTGGCCAGGAGGGTGCTTCTGGGTAAGGCAGCCTGGAAGGACACCCGGAGTGGCTTAGAAAGCTCTTCTCGAGGAGCCATCCTACTGGTAGATAGTAAGTCTGACCATCTGCCTTTTTTCCCTTGTCCCCTCTGTCTGTAAACCCTTCCCAATGCCCCAGGCATGCAATTAGGTACTATTTTTTTTTTTTTTTTTTTTTGTGATACGCAGGCCTCTCACTGTTATGGCCTCTCCCGTTGCGGAGCACAGGCTCCGGACACGCAGGCTCAGCGGCCATGGCTCACGGGCCCAGCCGCTCCGCGGCATGTGGGATCCTCCCAGACCGGGGCACGAACCCGCGTCCCCTGCATTGACAGGCGGACTCTCAACCACTGCGCCACCAGGGAAGCCCTAGGTACTATTTTTAAAATCAGCTTTTATCTAAGCATCTTATGGGTTATCTCTGCTCCCACAGAGGTGCAGGAAACTCTGACAGCACACTGATTACACCCCACTTGATGGGGGCAGCCTGGGAAGTTGAGATGGACAGGGCAGCTCTCTTGCCTGCCCTGCCAGGGGGTTTCAGTGCTTATCTCTTTAGTCTCTGAGATTTTTTTGCAGTTTCCCCACAGTATAGAGAGTGCCCTATATCAGAGTGCTGGTGTAAGATGGATTTCTTTCCTTCTTTTTTTTTTTAAACCATGCTTACTCAGGCACTGAGGAATATAGTTCCTGGCTTTTAAGAGAAGGTGCTTGTTGGACTCTGAATAAGGCCATTTCCTCTGCCATTAGAGACTTTGGCCCAAACAAGACCTTTTCCAAGAAACCATAGGCCCATATTCTGGTATTCAACGTTTCATCCCTCGTCCTCCCACCAGTCCTCTCTAGGGTTCATAGGGTTATAGAAATTGAACACCACCATGAAACAATCACCCAAACTCATTCTTCCACTTTACAGCCTTAAGAAAATGAAGTTAAAAACAGACCCCAAAAACCTTTAGTGGAACTTTAGACCTAATATATGTGAAGGGCCTTTTCCAGAAGGAATAATAACTAGAAGCCACAAATAAAGCACTGAAATAAAATCCCCCTGTGAATTATGTATAAGCAAAGTAAATTAGTAAAATCTAAATGTACTTTAAGAATAGAGATTTGCCATTTGCTGGGACTGGAGTTTATTTCATTATTGAAAAGGAAGGGAAAAAACAAGTAATAAAATTAGTTGTACTTAATATTGAGGACAAACATGCTTCACATTTTTGATGATCATCTCTCTAGTCCATCAGTATATTGTCTGAGCTGCACCTGGGTTAAAACTGTCATTAAAAGGAGTTATCTTATTTGAAGGGGTTGACTGTCTCTTGAGCTGAGGAGATGGGAACACGAGGTTTGATTTTTCTTTCTTTTGTTTGTTCATTCATTTGTTCATCGTGAAGCCCCTTCTCTGCCTGGTACTGAGGAAGGGATATTAACACAACAACAGCTCCTACTCTTCAGGAAGTTTTCTTCAGTATTTAAGAATGGTGCCTCTTGTCATACTTATTCTTCATTTGATGGCTAAAGAAGATGTTTTACTCGTGGTTCTCTTTGAATTTCAAAGGAGAGTCACTGCTTCCTGTCGGGGTAATCAGGGATGAATTCATGGGGAGCAGTGTTTTGAACTGGGTTTTCAAGGGTAAGTAAGATTTTGATAGGTGGAAATGGGCAGGACAAAGGCACTTCAGGGGAGAGGGGAGAATGGGGATAAGTATCTGGGAGATTCCAGTAATATTTACTCAGGAAGAGAATCCTTAGGAGTAAGATGAGAAGAGTAGTGTGGAGCTGCCCAGTGGAGGCCCTTGAATACAGAACAGAATTTTGTTCTGGGGAGGTTGGGGCAGGGAAGCCCTAGTTTTCTTTTCTGTCCTTGAACCTTCCTGTAGGAATTGGCTTCTCTGCTTCTCAGTTGATGGGCTTGGTTCATGAAAAACTAGAGAGCTTGCTGTTGGATTCTCCCCCTTCCACCTTCGCGGCCTTTGATAAACTCTGGAAACTTCCACCGTCAGGAGCCTGATGAGCCAGAGCGTCCCTGAGGGGAGGCTTCCTGTGCGGAGAGCCTGTGTGCTTGAGGTCTGAACACACGGCAGCCCTCGTGCTGCTCGCCAGTGCAGGTCAACGATGGGAGAGAAGTCATGAGCAGAACGGGGCATGGGCCAGCCGGCAGATGCCCCCGACCTTTCCGTCAAGTGAAGGAGTTGAACTTGCTTATTCCTGGGATGCCTTCTTTCCATGCTTTAGTCTACCCTGCATTTGTCATTTTGGTGGGGAGCCGCTGTCTCATTTGGCATGGGTTTTGCAGGTTTACAGGCTATGGTTTGCTGAGCTCCTTTGCTAATATGAAAAGTCTCATTTCTTTTTTTGTTTCTCTGGATTGCTTGAATTTTAAAAATTTGAGCAGTTTTTTATTTTATTTATTTATTTATTTATTTATTTGCAGTACGTGGGCCTCTCACTGTTGTGGCCTCTCCCGTTGCGGAGCACAGGCTCCGGACACGCAGGCTCAGCGGCCATGGCTTACGGGCCCAACCACTCCGCGGCATGTGGGATCTTTCCGGACCGGGGCACGAACCCGCGTCCCCTGCATCGGCAGGCGGACTCTCAACCACTGCGCCACCAGGGAAGCCCTGAGTAGTTTTTTAAATAGCAAGGTTGAAAATCTCAAGTCATCTTAGAGGCTGTAATTCTGTAATTTCAGCTCCCTAGCCTCATTCCTGACGTTGATCATCAAGTCTGCTATTACACTGGATAATTAAAGGGATGTGGACATCAGGGAGAGAGCAGGTGGGGATTAATATTTGAAGGGCTTGATTAGTCTTCTGTAGTTCCCGTAAGATCAGCACAGGATATTGTTAAAACTCTAAATTCTGGTACTCTGTCTCTGGGCACAGATACTCTAACATTCAGAGGTTTTTTTGCTGCCCTTTGAAAGCTGTCAAACTCATAACCCATCTATGGGCATTAGCTCATTTTATCTCAAAAGACCCTTATAGAATTAGCCCGTTTCTCCCGAGGAAGCGCAGTTAGGAAGATTACGTATGTGCTCTAGGCCACTCACAGGTAAGGGGCAGCGCCTGGTCAGGATCTCTGGGTTTGCTCGTAACCCTTACACAGTCCTGCCTCCCTCAGAAAAGTGTGGAATGACAATTTCTTACTTCGTGTCTGGGAGTTTTCTTTCCTGACTTAAACAGAACCAACTCTGTAGAAACTCCTTAACCTCTGGAGGTTTGGCATACCTGCGAATTTTCAGCAAAGGAAGGACCTAGGCAGGGTGGCAAGTGAGGGAAGATGATAAGAGAGGAAAAGCTAACCTTTTTCTATTCCTATTGTATATCATGACATTTGAAAAACTCTTTGAATTTATTTTCTTAAAAATTTTTTTCTGATTTAAAAATATAAAGAAAATTAAAATCATCTATTATCCCTCAATCAGGAAGAAACACTGTAAAAATTTTTTGTGTACTTTCTCTTATTTTTTATTACTGAGCCACTTTTCTTTCGATGGCAGTAAAGAGGTTGCACACTTGGCAGCCAGTTCAGAATACAAAGCATTTTTGTTAATTAGCTAACTATTGCCATATTTGACTTTTCATTCTTTCTTGTACTACAAGGAAAGATCTTTTCTCTTGCCAAGTCTTGCTGATTCATCCCCTGCTGTATCTCTTACAGTTTCTCTATGCCCATTGCTACTTCCATGTACAAGTCTTGTTACCTTTCTCCTCTTCCTTTCCTCCAAAACTGCTCTTATCAGGGTCACCAAAGCCCTACCTATTAATAATCCAGTGATGTCCAATTTATCTATTTGTTCCTTTTGTTGCTTGTGCTTTTGGTACGAAGAAACCATCAGGGTCACAAAGAGTTATGCCTATGTTCTGACATTTAGGTATTGCACAAAGGCATTTATTAAGGGGGGTATTTTATAGAATTAGGAGGGTTTGAAGAAATGGACTGTAGCTCAGGCTTCCAGGAACAACCTTCCAGACCACATTATAGAACTGGGCTGCCAAAGAGCTGCTGTCTTAACCATGACCAGAATGCTGCCGCACACCTCTAGCTCTAGGACCATCCCACCTCTGCCATGGTCTGCACCAGCAGAATGGATGCCTTGTGCCCTACCCCTCTTCCCAAGCAACTCAGAGCCTCAGTCTCCTCATCTATAAACTGTGAGTGCCGTCTACCCCCAGGGTGTATTTAGTACATTTCACAACTGGTGTGGCATGGGCACAGCTCAGTGATAATGGATGTGGACTGTAAATCACTCATTAGGACTTACTGGTGCCAACCAGCTGAATATCAACCCTCTTGACAGTATTACAAGAATTAAATGAGTTTGGCACAGCAATGCCAAGTGGCAGGGGTTATCCTGATGGTCCTGGATGCCTAGAGCTTGCCTGGTTTGACTGAGATTACACAAGGTGCCAGCGGTCACACTGAGGTGGGAATTCTGTGAATACCCCCAACACCTTAACGAAGAGTGAATGCTCTCACAGAGTTAGAGCAGAAACTGGGGGTGGTGGGGGTGAGAGGCTGGCATCCTGGTCTTGGACTCCTGCATCTGGCTGTCCACCTGAGCACAACGCCCACACACAAGAAAGAGGGCTGGGTGGGGTTTGAGTGCTCAGTCAGGGAGGAGGCTGCTCCATTTCTCAACTGCTATTCTAGTGAAACAGGTGGATGAATTTGAGCCCAAAAGGTAGGAAGGGAGGAGAATAACTGGGAGCATTAGGCTTTGGGGTGCCCTCTGCATGAGAATGATGGGCACTAAACCTGTCTGAGGCAAAGGTGTGGAAAGGAGTAAACACATCGGAGACTGGAGTCCAGAACCTTGAAAGTTTAATGAGATCAGTTAGTGAAGCAGTACCCTAGGATTAATCACTTCAAAAGCATCACTTAAATCAAGGGGGATCATGGTGGACAGTGACCATTTAATTTAGCTACTTAAGGGACATTTGGAATAGTGCGCTGTCCGGAAGACTTGGCTTCTAAATCCAGGCAGATAAAGGTCCATTAGGTCCCCAGAGTGGAGGACTTCAGATCTGAGCCAACTCAGCAGACCTGATGCACCTGAATAGATGAGAAAAGGCAAAAGGACATATATCATAGTGAAGCGGAGTCACTGAGGGTTTTTTACTTCTTTTATTTTTTATTTTTTAAACGTCTTCTTACTTGAGGTCCTAGAAAAGTGATATTAAGAAAGACAGTAACTGAATACAAGGTTATTAGAGGGAATATTGCTATTGTGTTTTGTGAGCAAATGAACATGTTATGTAAGCAGCAAGTTATAAGGGCTGTGCACAAAGAGCAGAGTTTAATATTATCAGAAAATAAAGCTTACAAGTGAATATACCTGATGCATATTTAATGAAGAGCGTAATCAAGGGATATTAGAGCTATAAAGGACCTGGCCAATTATTTGGTTCACCCCCTCATTTAAGCAGACGAAAATAAACACAGGACTCGGGTGTCCTGAGTCTACACCGTCATGAGGGTTGGAGCAGGGATTAGCATTAGGCCACACCACTCTGTCCAGGCCCATCCACTTCATCGTTAATTGTGCTGCAGGAGACCTTAGCTGTAAAATGGACACTTCACGTTTCTGCACTGCAACTAAACAGACTTCGGAGAGGTAGCTGGGAGAGGGAGAATCAGACTGAGCCAGGGTTGCTCAGGAGATCCTGAAAAGCTGTGGATTTGGAACCCAAAGGGCAAAGCCTCCCTCTCCTCTGAAAATGGGTGTCCAGAGCTTGGGCACCTGCTTGCCCACCCTTTGCTCCCAACTGCCCACCCAGGCAGCTACCGAACTTGGAGACAACCTGGCTTAAGAGGGCGAAGGGGTGGGTGCACGTTAGTCAAGGGAAGGAGTGCTCCCAAATCAGTCTGTTCCTCCTGGTGACCATCCTTCATTTCACCATTTAAATACACAGCTCCTTTTTCTCATATTTCTTACTGTCTTTTGAATGGATTGCCTTTCCTTGCTTGTTCTCTTATTCCATTTCCCTCTTTTTACTGATCGGGAAGTTAAACCCTCTATTTCTACTTTTCTTAGTGTTTGTCCTTGAAACTTTTATATGCATGCTTATCAGTACAAATTTAATCAATATCTTAATTCTTTTTCTGTAAAAATAAGGACATTCCACCACTTTTAACTCAGAACCTCTCTCCTTACTTCCAAGCTATTGTTGAGTGTTTTAATGTCTTTTTTAAACCTTAAAAATCAGAAGTTGTTATTATTTTATATAGTTAGCATTTATATTTACTTCCATGTTTACCAACTTCTTTATTCACAGTCTTAGCCCTGCCTTTTCTTCTGAAGTATATCCTCCCTTTGGGTGCAGGTTCTGTTGGTGGTAAACTCCCTCAGTTTGATTGTTTCACCTGTCTTCTTGAAAGGCTACGTAATTCTTTGTTGACAGTTATTTTCTCTCAACAGAGATTTTTCCTACTCTTTCATGGCTTCCTGTGTAACTGTAGGCAAGTTGGCTATTGGTCTGTTTGTCATTACTTGTAACCAAGATGTCTTTCTTCTCTGGGTGCTTTTGGGATCATCTTTATCTTTCTTGTTTTGTGGTTTTACTGCAACAGGTCTAAGTGGGTTTTTTTTCTTTTCATTTATCTACGTGCTTCTTGTCTGTGTAGTAATATCTCATGAATTTTAAAAAACCTCTCTGCTGATACTTCTTTACATTTTCTCTGTTATTTCCTTTTGATTCAGACATCTGTTAAACCTCAATTCTATCTTCCATCTCTCCTTACTTTCATATTTTCTATTTCCATGCCTCTATTTGCTTAATTCTGGGTAATTTCTTTGGATCTATCTGTCTTTTTTTTTTTTAACAGTATATCTAATCTGTTTAATCCACTTGTCATTTTTAGTTTTAATATTTTTCCTTTCTAAAATTTTCACATGAATCATTTTCAAATCTTTCTGGTTCTCTGTTTCTTGATCCTTTTCTGATTCCATCTTCTTTAAACATTTTATACATAGTAATTTTGTTCCCAGTAGTTCTAACATCTGAGGTTCTTGGAGATGTAAATCTATTGTGTTTTGTTTTTCCTGACTCCCACCCATGTTGATTTATTTCCTTCTATATTTGGTAATTTTTTACTGAGGAATAACATTTGATTGAACTTACTTTGTTTCTCCAGAGAATTTGTGCTTGCTTCTGCTTGGGCGTTAGGTAGTGCTACCAGCCTGACACCACTTTCACCACTTTGTTTTAATTTATATTTATATTTTGAAACTATTTATTTATTTACTTATTTATTCATTCATTCATTTTACTTTTACAGACTGTAAGGGGGAGGGAGAGGGAATAAGGAAAGAGAAGAGACCAGTCTGGCAAGAACACTGGGCACACTTGGGCGGGTCCCTCCTGCGCTATAAGAGTTCATGCAGTGTGCATTTAACCGTGTGAGCAGTAGTGCCCTTACAGGCTACTGATGCTCGGGGAGGAAGTGTAGAGTGGAAAAATCAAAAATTAAATCTGAAGCTCTTAAATGTTGTATCGGTTTTTGTTTTTCTGGGGGGACGGAGATGCTGTGAGCTGCAAAATAGTTCAGGGAGTAGGTCTGCAGCTAGGCAGGTAGTGGCACCACGTGATCCTGCTGCTGCTTTGAGCAATTCTTCACGCTGTTTGCTGGGCTCAGGCTGTAGTGATGAAACCATCTGTACACGGAGCTTGCAGCAGATGGAGGGCGTGTGAAAGAAGCCAGAAAGGCAGCGTACCTGTGCGAGAACTGAGGGCTTTGGACGTAGTCGTACTGGCCATGAGGAGCCACAGGTTGTTCTAGAGGAGAGGAGAGTTATAGCCAAATGACATGAGGTGGAGGAAAGGGTGTCCATGTGATTGATAAGAAAATAAATCGTTATGAAGGAGAAAGGCATGTCAAATGATGATACCAAACTCTGCCTGGAGGGAGTGCTGTTTCCATCCTTTGTGCTCCGCTCCTCCAGGAAGCCTTCCCGGATAGTGCCCCGCCCCCGCAGGCCCCTGAAGACCTGGACAGACCAGGTCCCAGGGTGGCCTCCACTCGGCCTGTCTCTGGATCTTGGTCTTGTTCAGGGGCAAAGGGAGGCCAGGGAGGCATGGTAGCTGCAGTGAGGCGGGGGTCCTGGCAGCCTCAGGAGGTGACCGCGGCCTGGCCCTGGGATCTGGGCATGGGTTCCCGTCTGGAGGGGACTGGGCCTCACCAGCTCCAGGGCTAAGAGCAGAGAGCAGAGTGCCCGTGGTGGCTGTCCCCAGCTTATCCTCTTGTTTTAATTTTTATAGTAGAGCTTGATAGCGTGAGTAGTGTAAATGTAACCTCCACACAAGGGTGAAATAAAGCCTAAGGATGCAAATTCTGAGAAAAAAAATTATAATTCATTTTTTTCCACCCGGGGTTATGATGGAGATAGGCTTCCTCTGCTGGGAGGTGAATTATTTTTCTGCCCTGAGGTCTCACAAAGGGTGTACCCCTCTTGAGGGTCCTGGCTCAGTGTGAGAGTCTGAGGTGCACCTCCTGCTTTGCATAGTCCAAGTTGTTTTCTCTGGTTCTGTGTGTGATGGAAGCATTGACCTTCAGGGCAAACCAAGCTTGTTTGTTTGGTCTTGTTTTTCGGGTTATTTTTGGTTTTGTTTTCCATTTACTGTCTACAGACCTGGTTTTAGCTCACTGCTCCTGTTTTGCCCCTTGAACCTGATGATTTACTATATTTTCATTTGAGCTCAGCAATACTTTATTGTTTCCCAGTGTTATTGCAATATAATTGACATATAACATTGTTTAAGTTTAAGGTGTATAACATGATTTGATATATGTACATATTGCAAAATGTTTGCCACACTAAGTTAACATCCATCACCTTATATAGGTACAGAGATTTTTTTCCTTGTGATGAGAACTTTTAAGATTTACTCTCTTAGCAATATACAAATACTGTATTGTGTATCTTTCAGAGATACAGTACAGCATTGTTAACTATAGTCATTGTGTTTTACATTAAATCCCCAGAACTTACTTACCTTATAACTCGGAGTTTGTACCTTTTGACCACCTTCACCCGTTTCTCCCACCCTCAGCCCCTGCCTCTGGCAACTACCAATCTGGTCTCTGTTTCTGTGTGTTTAGTTTTTTTTAGATTCCATATATAAATGAGATTGTAGAGTAGTTGTCTTTTTCTGTATGACTTATTTCACTTAGCATAATGCCTTCAAGGTCCATCCATACTGTCACAAATTGAGACGATTTCCTTCTTTTTAATGGCTGAATAATATTCCACCAGATATATATACCACATATTCTTTATCCATTCATCCACTGATGGACACTTAAGTTGTTTCCATGTCTTAGCTATTGTAAATAATTCAACAATACTTTAAAGAGTGTGTTTGTTATAATTAATCCCCGATCTAGTATTCTCAGGGAGGAATTTTCATAATTGCAATCCATAATCCTACCAGAAGAACAGTCCCCACAGGTGTATGATTTTTCGTAGCCGACCTAACTCCAAAATTATCTTAGGTGGCTTACAGACAGTGGTATGCTAGAGTCATCATGTACTGGCTTATAAGAAATTTATTGTTAAACTTTTAGGAATCTTGCAAGTCGTTTGTTAAACACAGCCGTCATTAAAAATTAAATTATATAAACTTACAATTAAATAAATCATATTAAAAATAATAAGTACTCAAATTCATCACTTTCTAATTATGTTTCACTATTACTTACACTGTTGAGGTTATTTATGTCCATCGTATCTGTGTGGTGAAAATGCTACAGAAAGGTGTCCTACTGCACATCTCCTCCTAAATCCACTTCGAGCAGCCTCATGTTGGTATCTTGAAATTGGCCATAGTGGGAGTATTTACACCAGGGAAATGGGCACACATTACAAATCAACTCTTTATTTATTGCTTTATTGATCATCTAGACTTCATATTGTGATGGAGAGAATGATAACAGTGCAGAGTAAACACGGAAAGTGTGTCATGTCCATAGTAGTTACATTATGAATAGCACAAAAAGTTGAGGAAATATTCTTCAAGTATTTGGAAGCAATTAATGAATTTAGCAAGAAAGTTGCTTACATCATGAGGAATGAGTGGATTTCTGACACATGACATAGACCTTTGTTGCTTCACTTTTGTCTTCCTTGTTAAAGTAAATGGAAATGTCAACCAACATTCATGTCTAAACTATTCTTGATTATTGGTTGCAACCATAGTTTAGCTGTGGATAAAGGGTTTGACTAAAATCAACAAACGCATTCTATGAGAATCAACTGGCTGCAAGGAATTTACAGTAAGAAGTATTGTGTATTTTCCTTTTGTTTACTGTGCATTATACGTCATTTATAGCAGCAAATTTGTCATATACATGTACATTCTTTTCAGAGAACCAGTTGTGGAACATTCAGCAGCCCACCTCTGCTCATAGGGATGTACAGATGAAATAAGGTAAGATTTGAAGTAGATGAGAAAGAAAAAGGAACAGCAAGGAGAGGGCCCCACTAGAGCTGCAAATGATGCTAACAGACAATTTTATATTACAGAGGGCAGACGTAGGCTATGGTAGGCCACAGATTTGCCTCTAAGCTTCCTAGCACATCTTATATAAAGGAAAATTTGATCGCGTACCGAATCTTCAGTGTTTGGGTCAGAAGTTGTGGCGTTTTTCCTAAGCCAGGTCCAGAAGGAATTTTATCCTGAGGGTGTGTGTAGAGGAACAGTGTATTTTTATAAATATCAGTAATGTCCTTAAAGCAAACCTCATTTAGAGTCACAGGGATGCTTCCGGGAGAGCCCCTCTCTGAAGGCTGAAAAATTCTTGCCAAATTGTATTTCTTTCTTTTTTATTTTTAATACATGTATTTATTTTATTTATTTATTTTTGGCTGTGTTGGGTCTTCGTTGCTGTGCGCGGGCTTTCTTTAGTTGTGGCGAGCGGGGGCTACTCATCGTTGCAGTGCACTGGCTTCTCATTGCAGGGGCTTCTCTTGTTGCAGAGCACGGGCTCTAGGCTTGTGGGCTTTAGTAGTTGTGGCACACGGGCTCAGTAGTTGTGGCTCGCGGGCTCTAGAGCCCAGGCTCAGTAGCTGTGGCGCACGGGCTTAGTTGCTCCGCGGCATGTGGGATCTTCCCAGACCAGGGTTCGAACCTGTGTCCCCTGCATTGGCAGGCGGATTCTTAACCACTGAGCCACCAGGGAAGCCCCAAAGTGTATTTCTGTAAGAGACACATATTGAAGTATTTGGGGGTGAAATAATATGAACTCTGGGACTTGTTTTAAAATTCTCCACAGAACAAAGGAATAAACAAACATCTGTTGAAGTGAATAATCGAAGCAAAAAGAGCAAAATATTGCTAAATATTGGAGCTGGGTGATGGGCAGTTGGGAATTCATTAAACTCTTGTCTACTTTGAGACAAGATTGAATCTGATCCATGTGTCTCTTGTCATAACAGCTCCTCCTCCCTCTCCCCAACACACCTTATCTCCGCTTCCCCCTCCTTGCTATTCATGTGGTAGAAAAACTGGGTCTTTTGTCCTGCAGAACATCCCACATTGTGGATTTGGCTATTGCTTCCTCATGGTGACAAAAAGAATTACCTTAGCAGAGAAATCCATTAAGCTCAGATATTATCCTACAGGAGTGATACACGGGTCAGGAATGTTTTAGTGGAAACAAAAGGGAAGAGAAATGAGCCATCTGATCAGAGGAAAGGAATCAGAGTAAACAGGGGCACAGCCCACAGGGAAGGTGAGGAAAATGGGGGCTGAAAAGGAGAGGAGAGCCCAGAAGAAACACTCTAGATAAGCTTCATTTACTCCTGATTTCTGAGTTCTTTGTCTTCCAGCACCTCCCCTTCCTTACCCTGGCACCTTAACCCTCAGGCAGAGTGGTGGGGGTAGGTGTCAGGGACATTTTCCCCCTTCTGGTTGCACTGTCGAGCTAACACTTAAGCAATTTAAAAAAAAAAAGTATTTCTCTTGAACCACATGCTTTTAAAAAAGGACAAATACATTTAAAATCAAACCAGTTTTGAAGAGGCAGCATCTTTTTTTTTTTTTTTTTTTGCGGTACGCGGGCCTCTCACTGTTGTGGCCTCTCCCGTTGCAGAGCAACAGGCTCCGGACATGCAGGCTCAGCGGCCATGGCTCTCAGGCACAGCCGCTCCGCGGCATGTGGGATCTTCCCAGACCGGGGCACGAACCCGTGTCCCCTACATTGGCAGGCAGACTCTCAACCACTGTGCCACCAGGGAAGCCCGAAGAGGCAGCATCTTTATCATCTGCCATCCTTGGGATTCATTTCACATTCAAATAAATAGAAAACTACTTGCAAAGAGGCACATTACACCCAGATTTACCCAGGTGTAATTTACAGGTGGCATTTCATGCCATAACTTAATGGCACTTTATCAACATTGGATTTTCTGGGCTCACTGATTAGTTCATGCTATATGGAAAGTGCTTTGCCATAATTTTTCATTAGCTTCACAAATTACGCCATTTGGAACCATGTAAGGTGGCTAATGTTTCAGTGGTTTTCAAAAACACTTTTCAGTCAAGAAATTCAAGCACCAAATGCCGGTGACTCAGGAACCATTAGACATCTGAGACATGACCATGACTAAAGATTAGCTGTAACAGTATTTGGATATTTTAGAGTCTTTGAAATATATGAACGCTCATTAAACTAATGAAGATGAGCGTCAGCCCTGGGCTCTTCCTGTGGCTCAGCTGCGGCCAGAGGGTGGTGGCTTCCAGTCCAGGCATACTCACTGCCGACCCTGTCCCTCACCTCTCCTATCTGCTAAGGCAAATACTTCTGCTTCCCAGGCATCACAGAAGATGCCCTCACGTACTCTCCAGGAAGAACCGGTAGCAGTCTAAACCTGGGAGATGCTTGACAGCTGAGAAGATTGGTCTTCCTGGAGAATTGCCTGGAGGGTTTGTCTAGGACCTACCAGTGGGTCTTCTCCAGTTTCTAAAAAATGAAATACAACAGGGTGAAATGGAATGGGAAACCATCAGAGCATGTGATAACGATAAGTACTATTTTGTGAAACCTTTGTTTCAATTATTTATGTAGGTATATGTGTGTACTGAGACATAATGTGGAATGTATTTTTAAATGTGAGCCGAGTCAAAAGGCCTTGAAGAATGCTGCTCTCAGAATGTATAATTTACTGCTGGAATAAGCCAGACTAGTAAGAAGCTGTTGCCTGGACACATCACAGTGGCTCCTGAAGTAGTGCTAGAACATTTCCATAATAACAAGTTTAAAACAATACAAACCTTTCCTCTCATGTCTTACCTCTCTGAGATATAGGTGAGCTTAATGAATTCCTCTGCTCAGGTAACAAGTTAGCATTTGTTCAGTATTCATTCACTCAGCAAACATTTACTGAGACTGTTCAAGGCACTGAGAATATAATGGTGGGAGAAAAACAGACAAAAATCCCTGTCTTAGTGAAACTTGTATTCAAGAGTGGAGGCAGCACAGACTATAAGCAAAGGTAAATCAGTAAAACAGAAAATGTTCAGTGGCTGTAAGTGCTAAGGCAAAAAAAATAAACAGAAAACGGTAACAAGGAGCATTTGGGGGCTGTACTTGTTTTCTATTTTTCTGTATAACAAGTTACTACAAACTTAGCACGTTAAAACAACACACATTCAAGACAGTATGGTACTGGCACAAAAACAGAAATATAGATCAATGGAACAGGATAGAAAGCCCAGATATAAACCCATGCACATACGGTCACCTTATCTTTGATAAAGGAGGCAAGAGTATACAATGGAGAAAAGACAGCCTCTTCAATAACTGGTGCTGGGAAAACTGGACAGCTACATGTAAAAGAATGAAATTCGAATACTCCCTAATACCATACACAAAAATAAAATGGATTAAAGACCTAAATATAAGGCCAGACACTGTAAAACTCTTAGAGGAACACATAGGCAGAACACTCTACGACATAAATCACAGCAAGATCCTTTTTGACCCACCTCCTAGAGAAATGGAAATAAAAACGAAAACAAACAAATGGGACCTAATGAAACTTAAAAGCTTTTGCACAGCAAAGGAAACCATAAATAAGACGAAAAGACAACCCTCAGAATGGGAGAAAATATTTGCAAATGAAGCAAGTGACAAAAGATTAATCTGCAAAATATACAAGCAGCTCATGCATCTCAATATCAAAAACACAAACAACCCAGTCCAAAAATGGGCAGAAGACCTAAATAGACATTTCTCCAAAGAAGATACACAGGTAGCCAACAAACACATGAAAGAATGCTCAACTTCACTAATCATTAGAGAAATGCAAATCAAAACTACAATGAGGTATCACCTCACACCATCATCAAAAAATTTACAAACAATAAATGCTGGAGAGGGTGTGGAGAAAAGGGAACCCTCTTGCACTGTTGGTGGCAATGAAAACTGATACAGCCACTATGGAGAACAATATGGAGGTTCCCTAAAAAACTGAAAATGGAACTGCCGTGCGGCCCAGTGGTCCCACTGCTGGGCGTGTACCCTGAGAAAGCCATAATTCAGAAAGAGCCATGTACCGCAGTGTTCACTGAAGCTGTTTACAGTAGCTGGGACATGGAGGCAACCTGGGTGTCCATCAACAGATGACTGGATTAAGAAGATGTGGCACATATACGCAATGGAATATTCCTAAGCCATAAAAAGAAACGAAATTGAGTTATCTGTAGTGAGGTGGATGGACCTAGAGTCTGTCATACAGAGTGAAGTAATTCAGAAAGAGAAAAACAAATACCGTATGCTAACACATATATATGGAATCTAAAAAAAAAATGGTTCTGAAGAACGTAGGGGCAGGACAGGAATAAAGACACAGATGTAGAGAATGGACTTGAGGACACGGGGAGGGGGAAGGGTAAGCTGGGATGAAGTGAGAGAGTGGCATGGACTTATATACACTACCAAATGTAAAATAGATAGCTAGTGGGAAGCAGCTGCATAGCACAGGAAGATCAGCTCGGTGCTTTGTGTCCACCTAGAGGGGTGGGATAGGGAGGGTGGGAGGGAGATGCAAGAGGGAGGGGATATGGGGATATATGTATACATGTAGCTGATTCACTTTGTTATACAGCAGAAACTAACACAACATTGTAAAGCAATGATACTCCAATAAAGATGTTTTTGTTTTTGAAAAAAAACACACATTTATTATCTTACAGTTTCTGTGGGTCCAGGAGTCTGGAGATGGCTTAAATGGTCCTCTGCCCAGCGTCGCACAAGACTGCAATCAAAATGCCAGCTGTGCTGAATTCTCATTTGGAGAATTAGCTGGAGAATAATCTTCTTGCAAGCTCATCCAGGTTGTTGGAAGAATTTAATTCCTCATAGTTGTATAACTGGAGTCCCGGTCTTTTTTTTCTTTTGGCCATGCCTTGCAGCATGTGGGATCTTAGTTCCCCAACCAGGGATCGAACCCATGCCCCCTGCAGTGAAAGTGCTGAGTCCTAACCACCAGACCAGTAGGGAATTCTCTGCCTTGGCTTTTTGATGGCTGTCCACTGGAGGCCACTCTGAGATCCTAGAGGCCTCCCAGTTCCATTGGCCCTCTCACAATGTGGCAGCTGACTTCTTCATGTCAGTAAGGAAAAGTTCTTGCTCTAGTCTGCTAAGATGGAGTGTTATATCATGTAATGTAATTATGGGGTGACAGCCCATTGCCTTGCTATATACTGTAACCTAAACAAGGAAGTGACATCCCATTACCTTTGCTCTATTTTATTAGAACCAAATTACAGGTTCTGCCCTCACCCAAGGGGAGGGGGATTTGAGGTGTGGCTCCTTAAGGGTCACCTTAGGGTACACCCAGACACAGTGAGGTTGCAGTTTTAGACAGGGTGGCCAGAAAAGGCATCCCTGAGAAGTATCATTTGGATAAGGACCTGGGGAGGAGAAGAGGAAGACAGTCATGTGGCTATCTTGGCGAAGAGCATCTTCCCAAGAGGAAAAAGCAAATGCAAATCCCCAAGGAACATGCCTGCCATTTAGAGACAAAATAGCCTGTGTGCTGATGAGAAAGATCAGAGAGGGACAAAAGGATGCTTGCAGGAGAAAAGAGAATAGCTGGAGAATAAGCAAGAGGAATCTAGTGCAGAAGTGAGCAGGTTGACATTTGCTAGTAGCAAAGACCAGAAATTCATGGTAAAAGGCTTGGAGGCAGAGTATATGGGCACATATACAAGTGTAGCTATGGTGATGGGAACTTCTACTTTCTCACTGAACTAGGAAGCAAGGACATCTGCTGAGAGCGAGGATTAGGAAGGAGGTGTTAGCGATTTGAGGGGGAACAAGAAGGATGACTATTTGAGGAAATAGTCATCCATGAGAATGGGATGGGAATGGCTCCCTCCCGGGAATGGACCAGGGAATGTCAGTCTGTTTGCTTGACAGCATACAAGGCCCACCTGACCTTAGTGGTTATGAATTTAAGGAGAGACCAATCAGCATGGTTGGGTGTTTTTCACTGACCACAGTCAGTATATGTGGAGCTAGGCAAGATATATGCAGGGAGCTGGATTGAACCAGGGTTGTGGTTTAGGTAAGTGAATGTACAGAAGAAGAGAGGGGCGAGGTGCAAGGGAGTGGTTGTGGTGATTGACCATGGAATTTAAACTAGGTCAGATCCAGCAAGCAGAAAGTCAGTAAGGATACAGTTGGATTGAACAGCCCCATCAATCAACTGGATCTAATTGACATTTATACAGTTCTCCTCTCGCAATAGCAGAATACTCATTCTTTTGATGCTCACATGGACGATAGAACACATTCTGGGACATAAAACATACCTTAACAAATGCAAAAGAGTAGAAATCTTACAAAGTATGTTCTCAGGCCACATGGAATTAAACTAGAAATCAGTAACAAAGATAGCTGGAAAATCTCAATCTTTGGAGATTAAACAACACACTTCTACATAACATATGGGTCAAAAGTGAAGCCACAAGAGAAAATTTTAAAGTAAATGAAAATGAAATTACAACATCAAAAATTATGGGATGCAGTAAAAGCAGGGCTTAGAGGGAAATTTATAGCAATGAACGCATATATTAGAAAAGAATGATCGAGTCAGTTGACATGAGATTTAAGGCTAAACATTTTATGGAGGAGCATGGAGAGGTGCTGAAAGTGATATGAGATGCAAGAAAGACACTTACCCTCATGGAACAAGAGAAGTAGGAGAGAAAACAGCCACCACTTGAGAGCCTGCAGGGAAAGCAGTGTCCCAAGGGGAAGCTAGGTTCCAGTGAGAGCACAAAGATGCAGGAAAGTTCAGAGAAGAAATTAAGGTTGTGGAGATTTTGCTGATGATTTTCAGAGAGCTCCGTGGAAGGGTTTCGGGGAAGGGGGTCAGAAAAAGGAGTGTCAGAAAGGGGTGGGTAAGAGTTTGAGGGTTAAAGGATGCCCAACCAAAGCAAGGTTAAGGGACAGGATGAGTTGGGGCAAGTTGTCCTGATGCTGCAAGAAGGGAGGTGTAGGGGTCTCCTGGGGACACAGAGTTCTGTTGTCACACTGCATTGAGCTGGCAGTAGAGTGGCTTTACTCTGCGTGATCAAGTCTCTTCTGACTGCTGCCGATGGAGACCTGCAGGGGGCACTGTTTTCCTGAGCAGGGGAAACCATGCATGTCTGAGTCCACCAGAAAGAGTATGGGGATGAGTGGTGGTTAGGGTCTTTGAGGTTCCAAGGAAGAGTGAGTGACATGTGTGGCGTACCTTTGTCAAAGGAGGTTTATTGTAGGGATACTCAGGGAAGTAAGGAAGACGGAGCTAGGCCTCAGAGAGAAGGGTGTTGCTGGTTAGAAGACTGTGATACAGTTATTAATCAGACATACGTTTAGCGGCTATGCTGACAGACTCAACAGTGTTTCAAATAAGCAAGTGTCTTTGACTCCTAGTTTAGTGCTTAATCCTTTTGTGAAACAGCTGCTCTTGTCTCAGTTTTTACTGTTACCATTGCTGCTCATTCTCATTTCATGTTTTGTATTCAAATTCTCTGAGAGGATATCCAGTCAACTGCCCCGTCTAATCTACCCCTCCCTCCCTCCCTCCCTCCCTCCCTCCCTCCCTCCCTCCCTCCCTCCCTCCCTCCCTCCCTCCCTCTCTCCCTCTCTCTCTCCCTCCCTCCCTCCCTCCCTCCCTCTCTCTGTCTTTCCATCCCTGCACCCATCAGTATATCCAGTCATTTATTTATTCATTCATTTAGCAAGTATTTATGACACCTGAAACTAATATAATACTATCTGTCAATTATACCTCAAAAAAAAGCTTCTTTCAAGAAACAAAAACAAAAAAACAAATATGATGGAGCACTTACTGTGTTTCAGGAACTGTTCTAGGAGACCAAAGTGATGAAAGCAGATAAAGATGAAGCTTACATTCTAGCGCATATAAACAAAAAATAAATGCATGAGAAGTGCTATGGAGACAAAGCAGAGTAAGGTGGAGAGGAATATTGAGAGAGAGAGAGGGAGAGATCAGGAAAGAGCTCTCTGATAAAGTGAGCAAAGGCCTTGAGGGAATTGAGGGAGGAAGCCATGCAGATATCAAGAGGAAGAGCATTGTGAGCAAAGGAAAGAGAAGGTGTTTCAGGAAGAACAGGGAGCCAGTGTAGCTGGAGTGAAAGGAAGGTGGAGAGGAAGGAGGTGAGGTCAGGTAGGTATGTGGAGGGAGGGCGATGGATGCTGAGCATAAGCGGGAGAGTGACAGAGTCTGACTTGTTTTATTTAATTACAGTCGTAGAATTGTATTCAGGTTCATAAGTGATTAATTTTCTTTCTCAAAGTCTAAACAGAAATCCTATTCATATATAGTTTTTTGAAGTACAATTCACATTCAGTAAAATTCATCCTTTTGAGGATCTGCAGGGACGCCACCCCTGCAGAGAACAAAATTCAGGGATGCTCCAGTCCCTTAGTATATAACCTATGCAAATCCTCTCATATACTTTAAACCACCTCTAGATATCTTATAGTACCTAATACAATGAAATGCTATGTAAATAGTTGTAAATGTAGTGTAAATGCTATGTAAGTAGTTGCTGGGATGCTGCAAATTCAAGTTTTGTTTTCTGGAACTTTCTCAGTCCCTCCGCCCCTCCCCCCGCCGACCCCCACCGAATCCGAGGTTGGTTGAATTCACGGATGTGGAACCTGAGGAAAAGGACAGCCGACCACGTAGTTCTGTGAGTTTTGACAAACACATGGAGTCGTGTGACTGTCACCACGGTCAAGATACAGACGAGTTTCACCACTCACAGAGTTCACTTGGGCCCCTTTGTGGTCAGCACCTCCCCTCTCCACAGCCTCTGGCCACCACTGTCCTCTTTCCTGGCCTTTTAGTTTTCTGTCTTCAGAGTTATGGCTATAGAGCATCATACAAATGAAACTATACATTGTGTAGCCTTTTGAGCCTGGATCCCTCCACCTGGCATAGCGTATTTGACATTCATCTGTGTTACCATGTGTGACGGTAGTTTGGTGGGTTTTTTTGGCCACACCGCACAGCATGCGGGATCTTAGTTTCCCGACCAGGGATCAAACCCGTGCCCCCTGCAGTGGAAGCGCAGAGTCCTAACCACTGGACGGACGGCCCAGGGAATTCCCTGGTCTTCTTTATTGCTGAGTAGTGGTTCATTGTGTGCATGTTTCCAGTTTTAGATGAATAAGAAATAGAGTCACTATAAAAATTCACGTACAGGTTTTTGTGTGAACATAGGTTTGCATTTCACTTGGCTAGGTACCTCAGAGCAGGATTGCGGGGTCATATGGCAAGCGTATTTTACCCATAGAAGAAATTGCCAAACTGTTTTCCAACGTGGTTGCATCGTTTTGCATTCCCACTATCAACGCATGTCACTTTTAAAATTTTAGTCATTTTAGTAGGTGTGTAGTGATACCTCCTTGCGGTTGTAATTAGAATTTCCCTAGTGACTAATAATGTTGGGCATCTTTTTTAATGTAATTATTCTCCTTCTGTATATCTTCTTTGATGAAATGTCTTTATAAATATTTCATGCCTTTTATAAATTGATTCTTTTATTACTGAATTTTCAGAATTTAAAAATATATATATTTAGGATACAACTCCTTTATCAAATTTTTGTTTTGCAGATATTTTCTACCAGTCTATGACTCTTTTTTCCCATTTTTTTTTAACAGTGTCTTTTGAATAGCAGACATTTTCGATTTTTACTTGAGCCCAATTATCAAATTTTTAGGTTTCACATTTTGGTCTATGATCCATTTTGAGTTAAATTTTATACACAGTGTGAGGCATGCATCAAGGTACATATATATATATATCCGTTGAAAAGACTGTTCTGTCTCCTGTGAATTGCCATGGAGGTTTGTGTCTGGATGTGTTTATGGGCCCTTTTCTGTTGCATTGACCTGTGTCTGCCATTTGCCAGCACCTCACAGTCTTGATTACTGTAGCTCCAAACTTCTGCCCTGGGGTCAGTTCTGCCTCTGCCCCCTCCCCCCCACCCCAGGGTACCTGGCAACGTAGGGAGACATTTTGATTATCATAATTGGTGGGTGGAGGTCAGGGATGTTACTAGACATCCTATAACGAATGCACAGGACAACCTCCCACAACAAAGAATTATCTAGTCCCAAATGTTAATTATGTGGAGTTGAGGTGCTCTGTGTAGCTTTACAGTAAGTCTTGGAATGAGATAGTGTCACCCAAACAGAAGCAATTTTGGAGGAGTGGGGAGAATATTATGAACGTACGAGGTTGCTGTGAGGATAAAGCTAAACAGTTATGTAAAAGTGCTGGGCACACAGCTTATGGTAATTAAATGCTAATTTCCTCATTATTTGTTACTGCTCCTGACCTTGACCAAGTTTTCTCCTCTTTGCAGTCCCTTTAGTGTGACTTCTGCTCTTGTCCAGGGCCTACATATTCGATTTTGAGACTCTCACCATGACAAGTACTCTGTTAATAGAGCCCTGCTTGTTTCTCCTTTGCACACACATATCGCGCATGGCCTGGGGTAGGGCCTGGTATTTGCCGTCAAAGCAGTGTTTCTTTGCCCTTTGGTCACCTGCTCACTAAGGAGGTGTGCATGGTAAAGATGCTTAAGATCTCCTCCCAGCAAATTTCAAGTATATAATACAGTGTTATCTACTATAGTCACCAGTGCAGCTTCCTTTGTGAAGGTGGTTCATTCTGGTGCTAAATGGTCTGATGTATTGGACAAGAAGGTGAAAGCCTCAGGCTTTCGTGTTCTGTGATGGCCCTTCTGGGTCAGGTTGCCAAAGATTAATGACCTTGCTGATGACTTTCTCTTGTCTTATGCTTATCCTGTGCTACATGGCCACCCTGTGTGGGCCCCTTGGCCAGGATGGACCTCAGAGCATTTGCTACACCTCCTCCAATCTGCAAATTTCCCCATGTGTGACATTCATTTAATTATTCTGTCGTTCATTTATATGTGCCAGTTATGGTGATATGTTCAAGGGTTATAGTAAGGAAGAAGATAGAAATCATTCCTGCCCTCACAGAGTTTACATTTTGACTGGACCAGAGGCATTAAGTAGCTTAATAAATACTCAGTAAAGGTTTGTAAAATAAATTAGTTCTCCCATATTGTATAGTGTGAATTAATTTACATTTTGTCTATGCTGCTTTCATGCTAGAACGACAGCTGAGTGATTGCATCAGACACAGAATGGCCAGCATAGCTCAAAATATTTATTATCTGACACTTGACAGAAGAAGTTTGCTGATCCCTGTTTGGATGCCTCAGATTTGTTCAGAAGATAAGGTCATTCAGGGATGCCCTTTGTGTTAAGGGTGAGGAGGGAAGCAGCACTGATGGAAACCACATGTGGTCACAGCCTCTCATGGATATGATGGTTCATGGGAACATCTTCTTGTCCAATACATTGATCCATTTAGCCCCAGGCTGGACCACCTTCACAACGGAAGCTGCATGGTGACTGCAGTTAATAATATAGAATTGTATACCTGAAATTTGCTGGAAGTAGATCTTAAGCGTTCTCACCACACACACACACACACACACACACACACACACACACACACACACACAAGTTAACAGTGTGAGGTGATGGATGTGTTCATTAACTTGAATCATTTCACAATGTGTATGTATATCAAATCATCATGTTTTACACTTTAAATATATACAGTTTTATTTGTTGGTTATTTCTCAATAAATCTGGAAAAAATCCACAAAAAGACCTTAAAAAAAAGTTGGAAAAATTCCCATGTCACCTTATACTAAAACTGTTTCTAGGAGAGAGGAGGAAATATTCTTTCTTCTCATGGAAAAAAATACAAAAAATACTCTGAGTCAGAAATGTCTGTTTGTCCACCAAAATCTGTCCTCCCAATTTCATAGTGTGGAGTGGGAGCTGCCAGACAGCTGTCCAGTCAGGAACTGCATTTCCCAGAGTCCTTTGTGTCAAGTGTGCCCATGTGACTAGTTCTGACCAGTGGAATAGGAATGGGAGTGACCTGCCATTTGTAGGCTGGGACTTCAATGGAATGCTCACTGAAGCCCTCTTTCCCCTTTGGCTCTCTGGATGTAGAGGGCTCTGAGGTTCTAGGGCAGGACTTCTCAAAATTCTGTGTGTGTTGGTGTCACCCATATCTGGAGATCTTCTTAAAACACCGGGCTGGTACAGTAGGTCCAGGGCAGGGTCTGAGATCTTGCATTTCTAACAAGCTTCCAGGGGATAGTGGTGCTGTTTGTGCTCAGACCCTCTTTCAGAAGCAAGCAAGGCTCTAGGGGATGGTGGAGCCATAGAATGAAAGGAACATGTCTGAATCACTAAATAAGGAAAATCTCTGTCTTCAACCAGCAACTCCTGGTCTGTTACGTGAGTGAGAAATAAGCCTTTGGAGGTGGGAGTGGATTTATTTGTTACAGCAGCCAGTCTTCTGGGAGTGGTTCAGACGATTCACTGCTTCTGTTTGAAAGTGTCTTGGCAGAATAATTTAGGACAAAATCATTGCTGGCTGCTCCACCCCTTTAATGTGGGTGCCTGTTCCAGATAACTCCTTCGTTTTTTAAGATATCTATACCTAACTATATTTTAAGACCTACCAAGGCCTTACACCATTAGCTCCTTGATAATAACAATGGTTAAGAAAAAAAAAAAATCTGGGTTTTGTATTTGTTGACTTTGATTAAAAACAGAGTGAAAATGTTTGGGGGTGGGTTGTGAATGATCTGCTTCATCTGGCAGGAAGGTTAGTGGAGAGCAGACCATGAGGGTCTTTGATCCTGAGGGAGTTCAGGTAGAGTCCCTTAAGCAAGGGGCCAGCAGGTGAGTATCAGGGCCCTGGTACAGGCTGCAGGGCTGAGGTTGGCTGGAGGAGTCGAGCCCAAAGTGTGGTCACTCAAAGGCTGCTTGACACGAGTGACAGGAGCCTGGGCAGGGAGTCAGATGGGATACAGGTGTCTTTGTGTGTGTGTGTGTGGTATTGGGAAGAGTTGCGGTTGGAGCAGAGAGGCAGAGGGAGTCTGGACTAGTCCAAGGCCAAAACCCGCAGGGGCCTTTTGCCTGCTTCCAGCAAACATTTACAGTGGGGTGGTCAAGTTCATCTGAGGGACCCTGACCTGCTGGACCCAGTGTGCTAGAACTCAGCTAAGGATGCTAGTGGAAAGTCTCTCCCTGGGTTCTGAGCAAGGAAGGCTGGAACAAGAAGGCTTGCCCTGTCTCTGTTGCTCTCTGGTCCTGACCTTACCTTCATGAAATAAGAGCCAGAGCTGGGTCTTCTCAAGGCCTGCTGGCTTTGGGACAGAGCTGGGCCTGAGCAAGAACAGGAGAAAGTCAAGGGGAAACAGTTACTGGGTTTATTTTGGGTAAAGCACCTGGTTGAGTTGCAGAAGCTAGCCTTCATTCCAGGTGGTGTTCAAATAAAAACATCAAGCCCTTCTTTCAGAATTTTGTAAAAATAGCAGCAAATGAGAAAAATTGCAAAGTGTTTACTCTGACTAGTCAGGGCCACTTACCATGTTGAAAGCCATTTTTATTCAAGGGAAACTGTATTGGATTTAGACATAAGGCCGGTTTTTAAAAAAATTATCCAACCTTCAGCAAGTATTTCACTGAGTGCCTGTTATATGTCAGGCACCGTGTGGGTTAATTGTAGAAACACAAGATGAATCTTCAATCCACATCTTGATGATGGAGAAAAGAGCAGAGAATCTATGAGTTGTGAGCCTGTTTACTGATTAGATACCTGCCCAGGAAAGCTCTTCGAAGAGTTGAAACACACCAGCAGGGCCTCCTGAGTCCTCCCGGAAAGGCTGGTGGCTGCCTGAGACAGGAGCTGGGAGAGGCTGAGCTCAGTGTCGGCAGCCTGTGGGGGCTGCAGCCTCCATCAGAGGATGGAGAAGAAGGGAGAGAGGCAGGGAGCAGGGAGCATAAAGGTGGTCTCCCCTCTAGCCCCGTGTTCTGTATGGGAACCCACATCACATCAGGTCGTCCTGCCCAATGAATACCTACCAGTGGCCTCCTGCTGACTGTTGCATGGAGGCCCAAGTGCTGGCCAAGGCCAGTTAGGCCCTGTGAGATCTTGACCCCGCAGCTCTCCAGCCTCCTGCAGGCAAGTTCTCCAAATCCTCTGCCCTCAGGTGACTGGCTGCTGTCGGGCCTCAGATTTGCCACCTTGGCCCATGTGCCCCTTCCTCTAGGGTGGCTGAACCATCCCGGTTTGCCCGGGACTGAGGGGTTTGTTGGGATGCCCACTCGCAGGTTTAAAGCCAGGACCGTCCTTGGCGAACTGGGGAAGGCGTGCGGTCTCTGTGGGGTGGGTAGTGCCTGTCTAGTTTAAGATTATAGTCTCAGCCCTCTGCACACTGCCTGGCACATGGCTGACACCTGATAAATATCTGTTGAGTGAGAATTCCAGAGCACCACCGCAGATGTTTTTATGTCCCTCAGTTAATAAGAACAACAATTTAAAAATGTGTATGTGTCAAATATTTACCCTGTGCTCAAGTCAGAGTCCCTGACTAGTTCTTGGCACCATGACAGGTGCTCACGTCTCCTTATCTCTCGCCTGGAGGATGTCAGTACCTGCCAGAGTGTCTCCTACCTCCACTGTACCTGGACAGGACTGCCAGGGCTTCCTCCCAGAGCACAGGGCTGAGTTCATCTTCTTTGCTCAGAAACCTCTAATGACTCTCAACTGCTCCCTAACAGCATTTGTGATCTGCTTGACCCTACCTGTGTTTATCCTACTCTCTCTCTCTCTCTCTCTCTCTCTCTCTGTGTGTGTGTGTGTGTCACAGTGTCAGTCAAAATAAACAATTCACTGTTTCTCTAACCTAATTCCAAGTTTCTGAACTCTGACTTCCCTCATGCTGTTCTATCCCTTACACCTCCTCTACCTTTTGAAATTCTACCCATCCTTCAAAACCCAACTGAAATGCCCCTTATCCAGGGTGACTTCTAACTGCCTCCAACCATTTCTGCATCCTACAGAGTCCAGCATCACCACGTCATGCTTGCTGCTTTCCGTCTTGATCGCCTAACTTGAGAATAGGGGCTGTGTTCTGTTCACCTGTAATGTTTTATATATAGTAGGTACTCAACACTATTTAAAAACTTTTATTAAGCTGAGTTAAGTAGGTTTGCCCAAGTGAGTGCTCCTTTTGCTTCACGTAGCCCGTAAAATAATCTTATAAAACTCTAGGTCTGAGTTCATTTTTAAGTTGACATCCACATTCTTATCACAAATTTAAATATTGTAAAGGATGTATTTTCTCTTTTATATATGCTTTAAGTATATTTTATTTAAACCTTATAGTTGTAGATTTAACTCATTCAGCTTAATGGAAAATAACTGCCATATAATCTAACTGGCAAAGCCAGTCTTTGTGGTCAAGCCAGACAAATAGCCAAACCACAAATTCAATCAGAAAAAGTCTGACTTTATTTTAAAATTCAGGTAAACGTGGGTGGTAATTTTTAGATAGATAGGAGCCCTACCAGGGCTCTTGGATTGAAGGAAGGCATTGCCTACATCAATTCTTACTGATACTCTGTAGTTTGCTCTCCTGACTGTCCCTCAGGAGGGCTGCATTCTCCAGTTGTCACTTTGTTTAATGCCCGAGAGGTTTTACACTTCAGGTTGATGAACCAGAGTAAAATTTAGGTTAGGTGATAGGTCCGCCTTTCTTCCATAATGCGAAGGGTCCTTGTGTAGGGCAACTGGGAATGGGCAATTGGCAGTCCGTAGGTTTGAAATGCGTAAAAATGGAAGTTGAAGTTCTGGAAATAGATTCCATTTAAGCCATCCGTGCCTGTGTATCTCCTAGAAAGACTCTCTGCCCCAGGAACGTGTGTTCCTCAGTGTGAAGGCAGTTGACCTAGGAAGAAATCATAGCGGAGGTTGCATTTCCTTTCACATGGATACACCTTGTTAGGGTTTTAGAAAATTTACCTTCCACTCAATGACGAAAGGTCACTCTGTTGCTTCACAGGATTCCCAGGTTCTTCCAGGTGAAATCACTCTCCAAGAGGCAGTTTTATCAGAAGAAAAGATCACAGAAAACTCTGAGAACCTTTTAAAACAGATACGGCTCTCATTTGTGGTTGCCAGTTACCCTCCCCAGGGTGGTGGGACAGACTTCAACTTTTCTGGAGTGCCTGATCACTGGGCTGCCTGGGTGATATGCCGCCAAATGCCCAGGAAGAGGTCAGTGTAATTCTAGGTTGTTGCTCCATTTTTTATACCCAAATGTTTACAAACTACAGCTGCTATTACCACCAATAATCATAATCATCTCTACACATTTAATTGGTGCCCTAAATAAACTAGACATGATGCAGAATCACGCACTGTCATTAGACATAGTGCTCTTACTAGTTTAAGACTTGGAAAGCACTCTGGTGATTTTATAGGCATCGTGTCTGGCACTATGGTTAGCTGAAAAAGAAATCTCTATTAAATCCAAATTCTTCAGCGATTAGGTCACTCGATTTCGCTGTGAGTTTGGCCTAAAAAATAGTATCAGTAGGGCAGGGGCAGATTCATCTTTGGGGATCCCCAAGCTTGGGGGGAGACTCAATATGAAAGAAAATGTAAAATTTCAAGTAAGCTTTAGGGCTTATGCAAGCTTGTTTCTTCAGCTTCACAGCAAACGCACCTCTACTGCAGGAACATCAATCAGGTTTCTGGTCGAGTGCCTGACGCTTGGAGTACACATTCGAAGCTCTTCTAGGCACGTACAGACCTCAGGAGCCACACACTTCACAGTTTCTGGGGTGTGTATGATGCACTGCTTGGAAGGTGAATCAGATCCTGATGAAAGCGAGGGATTCTCTGCTGAAAGCCTGGCTGTTGTTCCAAGACAGAGGCTGCAAATTGGTGGGCTGTGGGCCAGACTCTGTCTGCAGATGGCTTGTTGTGGTAGTGTCTTGTCTTCCTGTTCAGTGTTTCTTAAAAATGTGAATTAAACCGGTCAGACTTTAAAAAAAAACATCAAATTTCATATAAAAAGCTGATTTCTTCTTTTTTTCTTGTTTTTTTTTTTTTCCTCACTTGGGAAACTGAAAGTTCCACAGTGGACTTGGACTTGACAAAATGACAGCTTCAGAGGAGGGATGTGCTTGTTGCTCCGCCCAGTCTCCACCTGGCTCTCTTCGCTTTTTATTTTCCGGCCTGACCTTGGAAACATGTGATTCATGGTGAGACCCATGTCCTTCCAGGCCAGGCTCCTCACTTGCCAGGCCCTAGTGCTGCTCTGCCCCTGCCCTAATCTCTTTGGTCTCTGACTTGTGGTCTTTTTGATGCCCTAATGACTTTTCTTTTAGAATAGTAATCAGATTTGCAAAATTAATATTTACACCTCATTTTGTTAACTACATTGTTTTATGTGTCTTTTGCTTTTTCAGCTTGCACTTGGCCATTCTCAGATTAGTTCATAAAGAACGACATATATTTATTGTAAATATCTCAACTTTTGTGCTTGATTTCACACTTTGTATCAGCTTCTTCCCTTTTCTAAGAGTGATACATAGATTTAATTAATTTTTTTTTGGAGATTTAATTTTTAAAAAATTATATTGGAGTAAAAAATAGCTTGGGAATTTTTGGTCTCCTGTTGACATCTGTGGGAAGTCTTGACAGCACTAGGGTTGAGAACTGTTTCTTTGGGTTGTAATCTCCTTGATGGCAGGGTTGTCATCATCCTATTACTATTACTTCATAGAACTCTCTCTTCTCCCTAGTGTAGGTATTGTAATATGTTGCAGACGGTTTTCTTGGCCATTCATTTTGGACTTTTACACTGCTTTTCACTAAATGTTGGCTTCTGCATAAACTTGGGATTTTGCATGACAAAATTTCAGAATTAAAAGGAAAACATGTGATGGAATTTACTGGTAATTGATACCTTAAATCCTTTTTGAAAAAAAGGCTCAGTATCAATCAGTGTAGCAAGCAACAGAAACATACTGCCAATTCATAAATGACGTAGTCAGCTGACAGGCAAATACCAACTAGATTGTATACAAGAAAACTCTCAGTTTACTTGGGTGAGGCAATTTCACTGTATTTAAAGTCAAGTTTCAAAGAAGTCCTGTTTGGGGCATTAAACTTATCCTTTGAAAAATCTGTGAGAACTGCAGTTTTTAAAACTCAAGTCAACTTCCAGTAATTATTTCCTTCAAATTAGCACTGCCGACAAAAGAGTTTTGTGCATGGTCAGGGTTGGCTAAGTTTAGAATAAATTTAGTGGAGTAAATGAATTTTAAAAGTAAGCTGGTGCAAAACTTGAATTTGGTTTTTATCTCTGTTAGGAGAAAAGTTTTCTTAAAATGTTGAGCTGCCTTTGATAACAGATTTTAAGTTTCTTTACCTTTTAAGTGATCTGATCTGTATTTGCCTTTGAAATCTTTTACTGCCACTTTGGTTAAGTGAATATTGTTCCACAGTGACCTATGATCCTATGTGACCAAGTGTTTTAAAGCTTTTTGATTTTTTTTTTTTTTTTTTTTTTTACAAAACTTCCCAAATCAAATCCTAATGAAGTTCCTTTAACCTCTAGCTAACTTGGAAATGCTTCCAAGGGTCCCTGAAACACCCCAAAGAGAGATATCAAACTAATTAGGTTCATTTGGTAGATTAAATTACATGGGAAGTATTGTCAAATGAGTAATAAGTCTTCTTAGGTTATATTAATGGGAAAATGTTATTAATATAGGTGTTCTAGAAATTATATGGAATTCTTGAAAATCTGGTATCTCCTGGTAAAATTTTCAGTCATAATTCTAGTTATTAAAGTGTTGTATGTCACAGCAGTAACCAAGTTTGTCAATTGCATTGTAATCATATTTTAAAGGTGCCTTAAATCTTTTGTCATTATAGACAGATATGGTTTCACTCTGATGCTTTTACAAAAATGCTTCCTCTTCAAGAAGATTTCCAGAAAGGACTTTTTGACAAATACAGGTTTCTGACTTTCAGACCGTAACACTGAACTGGGTAAGAAATTAAAGAATTCTAATGGGAAACCTGATGGCTTCATAAAACTGTTAACAGTAGGACTGAGTGAACTGGTGACTATGGCTATAATTTTTATGGTTTCTGTCTGAGAAATAATTGGTTTTAATCTGTGTTTTCCAGATATAAGGAAACCCTTCTCCTCAAGCTAATTATGACTTATAGCAATTTGGTTAATTATACCTTTGTAACCAGAATTGAAACATTTATCTTGCCTCTCTATCTGATCCCTCCAGAGATCGGAAATGCATAGGTTCCCAGTAGCTTTATCAGATAAATTAGGAAGGACAACTCCTAACAGGTGCAGGAATCTGAAGGTATTTGGGGACCGTGAAAAAGGAAGAATTCACCTAAATCTGTAAGACAATGTCTGTGACAAGCCTTGGGCATGACTTTCCTAGCCCTGAGAGGCCTTTTAAAAGTTCAATCTGACATAAGCGAGAGAGTGGCATGGACATATATACACTACCAAACGTAAAATTGCTAGTGGGAAGCAGCCGCATAGCATAGGGAGATCAGCTCGGTGCTTTGTGACCACCTAGAGGGGTGGGATAAGGAGGGTGGGAGGGAGGGAGACGCAAGAGGGAAGAGATATGGGAACATACGTATATGTATAACTGATTCACTTTGTTATAAAGCAGAAACTAACACACCATTGTAAAGCAATTATACTCCAATAAAGATGTAAAAAAAAAAGAGTTCAATCTGAGACTCCTTATAAAAGTTCTAGCAAAGCCATTTTTTTTAAAAAAGAAAAGCCTATATGATCAATTACATTTATATAAATCATCAGGCCAAGTTTATTGAGACTAGACTTACTTTACAAATTGGTCTTAATTTGGCTATATTTGGTAGAAATAAGGGTAATTTTAGAAAAAGTTATGTTTCAGTGAATATTAAATTCTAGTTTTGTTGAGGTCTGCATTTACTGCCTAAGACTGACTTCTCAGATAGTTCCTTGCTGTTATTAATTCCTTGCTGTTATTAATGTTAATATTAAATTTAACTGAGTCTTTAATAGGACACTCTTAAGTCTGTTTCTGAAGCTTATATCATCTATCTTTGGATGAAGATCAGATGTCCCAAGACCTGTAACCAGGTCATTATGTGTACTGGAAAAAGACATCTTTTAAAGGATCTTCTCCAACCTAGATGGAAAGACCCTTATCAGGTACTCTCCACTAGCTCATGCACAGCAAAACTGAAGGGAATTGACTCTTGGATTAATATTTTCACATAGAAAGGGCCCCTGCACTGGACTGGTCTATAGAGAGGGCTGCTGATGTCAAAATCACCTTAAAACAACGCTCAAACAGAGGAGAAACTACACTCATACCAGGATGAGAAGAAGACAACATTGGAAGTAGACAGCTGGCCTAAGATGCTGCACCTGACCCGTAAGATCATTTATTGTCTTTTCTTGACTTCTTGGACCTTTGTATAAGAATCAAATGTTTTTCTATCATGGGCATGATCCTATGCTTGTTTTAAAATTCAATCCAGTCGTTGGGTTTGTGACCTGTGTCTCATACTTCTGGGTTACCTTGGTGGACTTCTCCTGTCCAAGGCTCTGATTGGTTGGCTCTTAGGAAATTTATTCTAAAAGAAAGAAATTATAGTTCTGTTCAGGACACTATTGATATTACTAGGTGGGATCCCCTCACCTGGGCAATTAATACTACCTGCTCTGACCCTGGCCATAAGTATGAATTTTCTTTTAAAGTCACTCAAGTTCAATCAGAGCAACAGGCAAAATTTCAGCCAAAGCATATAACCTCCCAAAATTATGGGATGGATTTATGTGGTTAACACTAGGCTATGGTCATTTAAGTTTAAAGGCTCCCTATGTTGGGTACAATTAAACCATACTAAGGATAACCAGCCTAGTGACACGAGGAAATTGGGCTGGGCGCCTTATGGACAATGCCAGTATATGATTTCCCTTGGAGGCAAGGATTGGTACAGAACAAACTAAGTCAGACAACCTGGGGATATGACTAATGGAAGCTCTCGACTTAAATTCTTACTTATGACCTTACTAATACTGCTAGCTATGTTATTTGCATATTGCCTGTTTTACAAAATTGTTGTTTCCTGCGTTATCACGTGTGACTGAACCTCTGATGAAATGATGACTAGGTGACTTGAAGCAGTTGACCACATATATAGTTCTATATGAGAACAGTGATTTTAATAGTGTAACTCTAGATTGGAAAGAAGCAGCAAGAGGGAATTTTTATTTCCTGGACTGTAACAGACTAGTAAGACAGGTGGTCCAGCGACTTTTGACTACTGTTAATAAGGCCTAGTCCAGTAATAGCACACTGAGTGGCCTATCAGTGAAATCCTTGCCTGACTTAGGAATGAGCATTCCTAGCACCATGGGACGAAATGGTCATGAAATGCCTCCCAAACCATGGTTGAATTGATGACCATGAGGGGCCCTGCCAACTAAAAACTGGCACTTGCCGTCTGCCTCTACAAGGATTAGTTCAGTAGCCACTGTAGTCACTGACCTTCAGCACCCCCTGAATGGAGGCCAGGGTGGAGATCAGGAATGAGCACTCTGTGCTCTGGCAGAACAGGTCTTTGGATAGTTAGATATTTTCAGGAAAATATTGTATGAGTCCAAATCTTGCATCTCCTCATATCTAGAAAAGCAGTAAAATCATTAATGGGGACGTGTGCTCCTCGTGACTAGCAGCAAGCCTCTGTGAAAATGTGTGCCTGACTGCACATACCCCCGCTTTGCTAAAATCTTATATAATACCTCTCCCCCCACCTCTTTGGAGCAGTTTCTCAGAGCTATCTGAAATGCTGTCTCCTGGGCGATAGTCCTCATTTTGCCCCAAATAAAACTTAACTCACAACTCTCACACTGTGCTTTTTTTTTTTTTTTCAGTCGACAACACACAGCCTATATAGTTGGAAAAAGAAAATATTTTTGGATATATATTTTATTTGACAGTGTTTTAGAATATCATACAGTAAACAAGATTTCTGTAAAAGTTAATTTATCCATAGTGGTGCGTTTCATAAAAATAGTTGCTCACTTACAGTCTTTCTGTGACTATTAATACATGTAATTATATTTATAGAGATACAGCTGTACAGGGTAAATTCACAGCTAACACTACACAGAAATATTATTTGGAATGGGGTTTAGATGATGTGCTGTCTTCACAGGTTATGGATTACAGCTGCATAAAGCAATTACTGCACAAGTAGTAGCTGTGAACTGTGCAAATTAGAATTTATGCAAGCGTAATCTCAATTTTTTTATCCTTTTGTAACACATGGAAAATAAAGGTCAGAGGATACAGTACCGGGACGTGCAGCTACACTACAGAAGCATTGTCCAAAACCAGATTCAATAAATTAATGGCAAACTATACTGGATCTGTAGTCCAGGGGAGAAAGAGAGTAACTGAGATTAAACCAAAAGTACTGTAAACTGCTACATGTGTTTGTGCTTTAGTTTATGATGACTAGGTTTCATTTTTGGAAATTGCTTTTACAGGCTGCAAGACTCTTCACTTGAGGCTTTCAACCATATTCTCCTCTTGTCAAACAACTAAACTACACCTATGCTTGATGGAAATTAAACAGCTGGTGCTCAGGATACTACAAAGAGAGGGAAAGAGTCAACCCAAGGAAGCTGTTACATGTGACTGCCTGTGATGGGACCTGATCTCCCTGTTTTACTTATTTGACTTCAGGTGCAGGGAGGTAAGGCTTATTTGCATTTGAACTCCTGTAAAGGGCAGAATATGGGGAGGATGACACCTCATTCATTCAGGTCATATTAAAGAGAAACTGCCCTCTGAAACATTTGCCTTTTAATATGTGCAGCTACAAATAAGAATGCATGGATAATTTAACTGAAGGTAAAATTTTACAAAGAAAGATCAAAACAGCAGAGAAGAAAGGCAATCCTTAGAGTTTTACTGGGGTATCTACCATGGATGAGGAAGATAAACAGAAAGATCTAGACAAAAAAGCAAACCAAATGGAAATAAAAGGAGAAATAATAAGACATGCTAAAAAGATCCATGTTCTTTAATGAAAAGAAATGGGTCATACTAATGATTTTTTAATATCAGAGAGAGATTCATTGTAATCTGAGAAATACAGGAGAAATACTTTGCCTCTGCTCTATCAAAGTGAAAATGAAGTAATGGAAGACAGCAAAATGAGTGAAATGTAACGTTGCTGTCAAAGAAGCTGCTAACTCTGAGACAACAGGAAGGCCTTCTCATAAAGGAACTGCAGCGTTGCCAATCTCAATTTAACAAATTGTGGTCCTTTAGTTATAAAATTCCTATTTTAGATGAAAACCAATTAAGATCTATGAGCTAAACTGCAAAATTTTGACTTACGGCAGACTGTTCCCTAGGATACAATTTTTAAAACTTTTTTTTCCTACCACTGAAAATGCACAGAAACGTGATTACAGAAATGGCAGTAAAAATGGCATCACACCAATGAATTCACTAGATTTCTAATTTATCCTGCAGTATGCAGGGGACATTGCTGCTAAAACTGGTGATGGTGCCATAAGTGAGCCATGGAAACGTGTCATGGGTGAACAGTTCTGAATGTTTCAAAGAAACCTTTTAACCCCTGTCTAGATATGTCCAGAACAATTTATTTACAACTCTTCAGATTAAAAGATATAATCTTGTTTCAGTTTCAGCTTGCTCCGTGCAGTTTGATTTTTAAGGCGATATTCCAGTTTGTGATTGCTCTTAACTTACTTGTCCAGTTTCTTGATATGTTTCTTGATATAAAGTTTGGATGACATCCAAATCCTTCATGCAGTGGGGGAATTTTGTTCTTTCTTGTTTTACTAAAGCTACACTGCACTCTCTGTGATGTTCTTCATGTTATTTTGGTTCTTCCATAGCTGCCAAAGCCCCCGCAGTGGAACTGGGAGCTTTAGGATCAGTTTGGGTCTGCCGTGGATGCCATATGGACCATGCTTGTTGGACACGTGGGACTTCATGTTGGTGCTCCCAAGCCTTGGTGCCTTGTGGATTTTTGCACGTGACAGTGAAAATAAATTAAAACACCATGAGACGGAACCTAAGAAGAATGGCCTGCAGGTATTGAGGCGGGGCAGTGGGCTCATCTGCCTGCGGCCGAGGCGCCGGGTTTGAGGATGCCCGGCAGCTTGTCGGAGCCTGGCACCTTCCAGGGCCCTGGCGCAACAGCAGCCTTGCGCACAGGGGTTCCCCCCGGGGGCCGCGTGCCCTGCCTGGGCCCCGCACGTGTGCCTGCCCTGCCCTCAGCCTCGCGCACACCCCCACTGCGGCCTGGGCCCACGAACGCAGGTGCCACTCCAGGGCCTTCGCACCGGCCGAGCTCGGGGCCCACTGCTGCATGCAGCCCCTCCTTGCTGCTGGCCCGCGCTGCGTCCACTGCTGTGGGCCCGGGTGCCCTGGCCTCTGAGGAGGGCCTGCTGGCCTCAGGCTGCCCCTGGCCACCAGGCACCTCCGCGAGCCTCGGCTGCACGGCCCGCTGCGGGCTTGCCGAAAGCTCACTCTGCTCCCCGAGGCGCTGCTTCTTCTGGCTGCCGGCTGAAAGCTCCTTTGGTTTCCTAACGTCGTGTTCCCTTTTGATATCCCAAGTTGGGTCTGGGCTTATCTGGTTGTTAGGGTCGGATGGTGGGGCTGGATGTGATGGAGAAAATGGAGAGAGGACGTCCTCGAGGGAGGCGCCTACTTCCGGCAGACCTGGGGAGGCAGCAGCGGGAGAACTCCAGGAGCTGGAATCGTCTGTGGGGCAGGAAGCACAGGCGTTAGAGCCGTGCAGCACATGCTTTTCACACTCCTGCAACCTCCCTCCACATTGGGAATGAGAGAAGGCGGCCAGGGGCCACTCCTCTCAAGGTCCCAGGCCACTGCCACCCCCGCCCTCACTGCCAGGAGGGCAGCTGACCTTATCCCTGGGGATTCTGTGTTCCCCATCCTCTTTACACCACCCCTTCCCTCTTTGAGTGTTCAGGAAGGTGGTTACAAAGCTCAGGCCTAACCCATCCCTTTGGCTTGGCCCCTTCTAACTTCCTGCAGTGTCATGAGGTCTGCCAGCCCTGTGTGGATATCTGACTTGGGAGCACCTGAACCAGTGGTTCTCAAACTCAAGGATACATGTGAATCACCTGGGGCAGTTTTGAAAAGTACAGATTCCTCAGCCAAGGAACTTCTCTGCATTTTTAACAGGCACCCAGGTAATTCGGAAAATGGTTGGGGGAGTAACTTTCTCAACCATTAGGTGTCACTCAAGACATAATTCTTAGCTACCACCAGATACAGAATTTGGATAAATTCATCTATAAAAAGGTTCATTATTCCATTCAGGGACGGAGGTGGTCAGCCAGAACAGGCTTGTGTGGAAGGATTGGAACCCTTTTGTGAGGTTTTGCCTGCAGGTGTTAGAAAGTTTTGCAGAAACTTTGACTTCCTGGATAGATGGACACCCTTTAGGAGCTCTTTCCCATATTTATCTCTCCAACTTTCCTTTGAGGTTATATTATCAAACTTGTGTTCCAAGATTCAAACAGGTAATATGAAGCTGCCTATTAGATGTTCAAACTTTATGGTTAAAACACAAATTATTTTATTCTGCAAGAACCTGATGTTGGTTGGAGACAAGATGGCAGAGTGAAAGGACCTTGAGCTCACCTCCTCTCACAAGCATGCCAAAATCACAACTAACTGCTAAACAACCATTGATAAAAAAGACTGGAATCTACCAAAAAAAACGATATTCTGCATCCAAAGACATAAGAAGAAACCAAGACATGGTAGGAGGGGTGCACTCGTGATATAATCAAATCCCATGTGACCCAGGTGGGTGACCCACAAACTGGAGAATGATTATATCACAAAAGCTCTCCCACCAGAGAGACAGCTCTGAGCCCCATGCCAGGCTCCCCAGCCTAGAGGCCTGGCATGGGGAGGTGGAGCCCCCAGAGTATTTATTTGCCTTTGAAGGCCAGCAGGGCTTGAGTGCAGGACCCCACAGTCCTGGGGGAAACGGAGACTCCACTCTTGGAGCACACACACAAGGTCTTGTATGCAACAGGACCCAGGGCAAAAGGAGTAACTCCATAGGAGCTTGGGCCAGACCTACCTGCTGGTCTTGGAGAGCCTCCTGCAAAGGTGGGGGGCAGCTGTGGCTCTTTCTGGGGTCATAAAAGCTGGTGATGGATACAGCAGGGACCTATGTGAACTCTGGCTGGAGGCAGAGATTTTGGGCCCTTGGCACCAAGACCTGGTCCCCCAAACAGCCTGTAGGCTCCAGCACTGGGATGCCTCAGGGCAAACAACCAACAGGGCGGGAACACAGCCCCACCCAGCAGACAGATAACAGCCACCCAAGTCCAGGAAGCGCAGAGTCCCATACAGGACTAACCCAAGGAGGAACATGCTGAGACACAAAGCAAAGAGAAAATATTAAAAGCAACAAGGGAAAAGCAAAAAATTACATACAAGGGAACCCCCCATAAGATTACCAGTGTTTCTTCAGCAGAAACTCTGCAGGCCAGAAGGGAGTGGCAGGGCATATTTAAAGTGATGAAAGGGAAAAATCTACAACCAAGATTTCTCTACCCAGCAAGGATCTCATTCAGAGCTGATGGAGAAATTAAAAGCTTTACAGACAAGAAGACACTAAAAGAATTCAGCACCACCAAACCAGCTTTACAACAGATGCTAAAGAAACTTCTCTAAGTGGAAAAGACAAGGCCACAACTAGAAAAAAAGAAGTATGAAATGGGAAAGCTCACTGATAAAGGCAGGAAATCATCCACACACAAATATGATATCAAAATCAGTAATTGTGAGACGAGGAGAGCACGAATGCAGCATACTTGAAATGCACTTGAAATTAAGAGATCAGCAACTTAAACAATCATGTATACATACAGACTGCTATATCAAAACCTTACGGTAACCACAAACGAGTCTATAATAGATATACACACACACAAAAGGAATCCAAAGACAACACTAAAGATAGTCATCAAATCACGAGAGCAAAAAAGGAAGAAAAAAGACCTACAAAAACAAATCCAAACATTAATAAAATGGCAATTAGAACATACATATTGATAATTACCTTAAATGTAAATGGATTAAATGCTCCCACCAAAAGACACAGACTGGCCGAATGGATACAAAAACAAGACATGTATATATGCTGTCTACAAGAGACCCACTTCAGACCTAGGGACACATATAGACTGAAAGTGAGGAGATGGAAAAAGATATTCCATGAAAATGGAAATCAAAAGAAAGCTGGAGTAGCAATACTCACATCAGACAAACTAAAGACTTACAAGAGACAAGGAAGGAAACTACATAGTGATCAAGGGATCAATCTAAGAAGATATAACAATTGTAAATATATATGCGCCCAACAGAGGATCACCTCAATATATATGGCAAATGTTGAGACACATAGGAGAAATTGACAGTAACACAGTAATAGTGGGGGATTTTAACACTCCACTTAAATCAATAGATCATCCAGACAGAAAATCAATAAGGAAACACAGGCCTTAAATGACACATTAGACCAGATGAACTAAATTGATACTTAAAGAACATTCCATGCTAAAGGAGCAGAACATAACATTCTTCTCAAGTGCACATGCAGCATTCTCCAGAGTAGATCACATGCTGGGCCACAAAGGAAGTCTTGATAAGTTTAAGAAAATTGAAACCAAATGAAGCATCTTTTCCAACCACAACACTATGAGTTTAGAAATTAACTTGAAGGAAAAAAAATGCACAAACACATGGAGGATAAACAATCTGCTACTAAATAACCAATGGATCACCGAAGAAATCAAAGAGGCAATCAAAAAATACCTAGACAAATGAAAATGATCCAAAACCTGTGGGACACAGCAAAAGCAGTTCTAGGAGGGAAGTTTGCAGCAATACAGTCTTACCTCAAGAAACAAGAAAAATCTCAAACAATCTAACCTTACACCTAAAGGAACTAGAAAAAGAAGGACAAACAAAACCCAAAGTTAGCAGAAGGAAAAAAATCATAAACATCAGATCAGAAATAAATGAAAAAGAAATGAAGGAAACAATAACAAAGATCAATAAAACTCAAAGCTGGTTCTTTGAAAAGATAAAATTGATAAACCTTTAGCCAGACTCATCAAGAAAAAGGTTAGGACCCAAATCAATAAAATTAGAAATGAAAATGGAGAAGTTACAACAGACACCACAGAAATACAAAGGCATCCTAAGAGACTACTACAAGCAACTATATGCCAATAAAATGGACAACCTGGAAGAAATGGACAAATTCTTAGAAAGGTACACTCTCCCAAGACTGAACCAGGAAGAAATAGAAAATATGAACAGACCAATTACAAGTACTGAAATTGAATCTGTGATTAAAGAACTCCCAACAAACAAAAGTCCAGGACCAGATGGCTACACAGGCAAATTCTACCAAACATTTGGAGAAGAGGTAACTTACACCTATCCTTCTGAAACTATTTCAAAGAACTGCAGAGGAAGGAACACTTCCAAACCCATTCTATGAGGCAACCATCACCCTAATACCAAAATCAGACAAAGATTCCACCAGAAAAAGAAAATCATAGGCCAATACCACTGATGAGCATAGAAGTAAAAATCCTCAACAAAATCCACAAACTGAATTCAACAACACATTAAAAGGATCATACACCATGATCAAGTGGGATTTATCCCAGGGATACAAGGATTTTTCAATACCCACGAATCAATCAGTGTGATACACCACATTAACAAATTGAAGAAAAAAAACCAGATGATCATCTCAACCGATGCAGAAAAAGCTTTTGGTAAAATGCAACATCCATTTATGATTAAAAAACTCTCCGGGCTTCCCTGGTGGCGCAGTGGTTGAGAGTCTACCTGCCGATGCAGGGGACGCGGGTTCGTGCCCCGGTCCGGGAAGATCCCACATGCTGTGTAGCGGCTGGGCCCGTGAACCATGGCCACCGAGCCTGTGCGTCCAGAGCCTGTGCTCCGCAACGGGAGAGGCCACAACAGTGAGAGGCCTGCGTACCACAAAAAAACAAAACAAACAAAAAAACTCTCCAGAAACTGGGCATAGAGGGAACCTACCTCAACATAATAAAGGCCATTTATGACAGACACACAGCAAACATCATTCTCAATGGTGAAAAACTGAAAGCATTTCCTGTAAGATCAGGAACAAGACAAGGATGTCCAGTCTCACCACTTTTATTCAACATAGTTTTACAAGTCCTAACCACAGCTATCAGAGAAGAAAAAGAAATAAAGGGGATCCAAACTGGAAAAAAAGGAGTAAAACTGTCACTGTTTGCAGATGACATGATACTATAATACCTAGAAAATCCTAAGGATGCTACCAGAAAACGACTAGAGCTCATCAATGTATTCGGTAAAGTTGCAAGATACAAAATTAATACACAGAAATCTGTTGCATTTCTATGCATTAACAATGAAAGATAAGAAAGAGAAACTAAGGAAACAATCCCACTTATCCCACTTACCATTTCATCAAAAAGAATAAAATACCTAGGAATAAACCTAAGGAGGCAAAAGACCTGTACTCTGAAATCTATAAGACACTGATGAAAGAAATTGAAGATGACCCAAACAGATGGAAAGATATACCGTGTTCTTGGATTGGAAGAATCAACATTGTCCAAATGACTATAATGCCCAAGGCAATCTACAGATTCAGTGCAATCCCTATCAAATTAGCAGTGGTATTTTTCACAGAACTAGAACAAAAAAATTTTTAAGTTGTATGGAAACACAAAAGAGCCCAAACATTCAAAGCAATCTTGAGGAAAAAAAAAAAAAAAAAAAGAGCTGGAGGAATCAGGCTCTCTGACTTCAGACTAAACTACAAAGCTACAGTAGTCAAAACAGTATGATACTGGCACAAAAACAGACATATAGATCAATGGAACAGGATAGAAAGCCCAGAAATAAACCCATGCACCTATCATCAATTAATCTATGACAAAGGAGGCAAGAATATACAATGGAGAAAAGACAGTCTCTTCAATAAGTGGTGCTGGGAAAACTGGTCAGCTACATGTATTGGGTTGGCCAAAGTGTATGTTCGGGTTCTTCCATAATCTTATGGAATTATTACCTAATTAATTACCTAATTAGCCTCACAGAAAAACCCAAACGAACTTCTTAGCCATCCCAATAAAAGAATGAAATTAGAACATTCTCTAACACCATACACAAAAATAAATTCAAAATGGATTAAAGACCTAAATGTAAGAGTGGATACTATAAAACTTCTAGATGAAGACATAGGCAGGACACTCTTCAACATAAATCGTGACACTGTCTTTTTGGATCTGTCTCCTAGAGTAATGGAAATAAAAACAAAAATAAACAAATGGGACCTGATGAAACGTAAAAGCTTTTGCATAGCAAAGGAAACTATAAACAAAACAAAAAGACTACCTATGGAATGGGAGAAAACATTTGAAAATGATGCAACAAAGGATTAATTTCCAAAATATACAAACAGCTCATAAGTTCAATATTAAAAAACCAAACAACCCAATCAAAAAATGGGCAGAATATCTAAATAGCCATTTCTCCAAAGAAGACATACAGATGGCCAATAGGCACATGAAAAGATGCTCAACATCACTATTAGAGAAATGCAGATCAAAACTACAATGCAGGGATCACCTCACGCTGGTCAGAATGGCCATCATCTAAAAGTCTACGAGCAATAAATGCTGGAGAGGGTGTGGAGAAAAGGGAATCCTCCTACACTGTTGGTGGGAATGTAAATTGGTACAGCCACTATGGAGAAGAGTATGGAGGTTCCATTGAAAAAACTAAAAATAGAGTTACCATATCATCCAGCAGTCCCACTCCTAGGCGAATATCCAGAGAAAACCATAATTCCAAAAGATACATGCACCCCAATGGTCATTGCAGCACTATTTACAATAGCCAAGGCATGGAAACAACGTAAGCGTCCATCCGATGAAAGGATGAAAAAGATGTGTATATGGAATATTACTCGGCCATTAAACAAAGAAATGTTATCTGCAGCAAATGGATGGACCTAGAGATTATTATACTAAGTCAGACAGAAAAAGATAAATATGTCAATTATATGTGGAATCTAAAAAAACAATAAAAAAGATACAAATGAGATCATTTTCTAAACAGAAAGAGATTCACAGACATAAACAAACTTATGGTTACCAAAGGTAAAAGGGGAGTGAGAGATAAATTAGAAGGTTGGGATTAATATATACACTCTACTATATATAAAATAGAAAACAAGGACCTACTGTGTAGCATAGGGAACTATACTCAATGTTTTGTGATGGCCTACAGAGGAAGAGAATCTGAAGAATATATATATGTATGTAGAACCGAATCACTGTGCTGTACACCTGAAACTAACATATTGTAAATCAACTATACTTCAATTAAAAAAATAAAATGAAAATGCTTCAATAAAAAATAGTTTAATAAAAAATTAAATAAGAACATTCATTATTGTGTTGTCTTTTAAGAAATCATTGTTCTTAATTCTCTTTAGTAGTTCTGACATTATAGTAGGCCTGGGACTAAGCTAGATGACTCTTTCTAGGAAGCCTAGTTTCAACATTTATTTGGGATTTAAGATCTCTCTAAGAAAGGATTTGAGACAATTTACAACAAAACACATACAAATTAGAATGATAAAAACGAGAAACTGTTGTTTTTGTTTTTTTTTTTTTAAGCAACCACCAGTCAGAAGCCAAGTAGGAGGAGGAGAGATATGTTAGGAATCTGAGATGAGTTTAGTTACTACTCTGAGCACTAACATTGCCACTGAGGTTCTGGCCACTAAAGCAAAATTAAAGCAGAGAAATCCAATATAGTGATCCCTTAATATTTATAAGGACTATGTCCCAAGGCTTTTGGAACTCCTCAAACTTCAGAATATCACTCTAGAGTGTAATTGTTTTCCATAGAACTGCTGTATGGCCATGAGTGAAGAACAAAGACGCCACATTGATATCTGAATGCCACGTGGCAGCGAGGCTCCCTCACTAGCTAAGAGATTCAGTCCTACACACAGCATGTGATTCAAATTCCTGCCCCTATGACATGTGTTAGAAACTCGGTCTATGAATGTTAAGGGTCTACTTTGTTTAAAAGTAGAGGATTCTTACCTGTTACCCTTGACGCCAATTTATAAAGAGATAAGGAGAGGAAGAGGGCAGATAGGTCCAGTAATTCTGGCCACACAGAGAATATCAGATACTAAAAAAGTTTCTCCTTTGCTGTGAAATTTGAATGGAGTATTTAGTGCACAATGTTCTCTTCCTTCTTTCCATTATCATGTTCACTTTGTGAAAAATCCTAGAAAAGCATCAGAAGACCTGGAACTTACTCCTGCCTTTGGCATTTACCACTCGATCTCTCTAAGCCTCAATTCCTCCCTTTATAAGGTAGAGATAGAATGCTTACCCACAGAGGTGAGGCATGCACTTCCAAAGGGAAAAAAGCACCTTGCAACGGGAGAGTTATGATGATTTTTCACGCATAGTTGAGCCAGATTTTTCTTCTGTGCCTCAGTGGCTGTCTACTAATGGTCTGGCCATATGAACTAGCATACATGCAGGTGAAGTTTTGAATAAGTGCAGTAAATCAGCCATTCCCATATGCTATGATTCCAAGTGTGGTTTTGCTCTATCTCAGGTATCCTTGGTTACCTCCAGGAGTACTCTGAAATCTTCAAATGCAAATGTTTTCAGTGAAAACTCAAGCATGTTCTGCTTCTGCCTGGGTTAGAGCTTTAAAATGAAATAAATGATAGAAGGTGGCAACTCCACCCATATAGGAAGATACTGCCTGAAAGGGTTAAAAGAAGTCTTCAAAAGGCCTCTGTAGAGGCCTTTTGCAGTGATAACTTCTGACTTGCACCAGGCTAATAATATTTCACATTTTAAAAGCTCTTTTCCCCCACCATGATGTCACACATGGCAGAGACAAGTAGCTGGCCTCAAATCACTTCTGAGATATAGGGAGGTTGATATTATTCACACCATTTTCTGAAGGAGGACTCGAAGCAGAGAGAGGTTAAGTAACTTGACCAAGATTACAAAATGGGTCAGCCAGGAGTAAAATGCTGGGTTTCCTGACTCTTTTTATTGAGAAAATTGTCCTAAGATGTCACCTTGCAAATAGGATCTAAGCAGTGAAATGGACAGGCTCAGTGGCCACTGAGGAGGCCAACAGGAACTAGATCCCAGCACTGATCAGAGTATTTAGCATTTATTTGTGAAAGTCTTATAACGATAAACCAGAAGGTGAAATTATTCAAAATACAAAAGAATCCCTTTTATTATAAACAAATTTTGCAAGCGTTTGTTTGTAGGTCATTAAATAATTAGTGGGAGAAACTGAAAGTTAAAATGTTTCAAGCCACTACTGATTAAGAATATTAGTCTAAAATTAAAATGAACTAGATCCTAAAGTGATCTCAAGATGGACATTTATATATGTGGTTCCACAGTTTTCAGTTTTCTGGGCAAGAATTCTCCAGTTCACTACGAGACACATGGTGTCCGCACCAGGCACGAGCCTGCAAAGCTCCTTGAAGCGCCAAGGGCAGATGGCAGGCAGCCCCTTCCTCACCTTTCACCTGCCTGTCTAGGTGACATGGACTGTGGGGGCCGGGGGGAGGCCTTCTGTAACATTTCAAACTAGTTTTCATGGAATTCTGACACACAATAACCAGAAGAATTAACCACGTTCAGTTCTGATTCCTTGAAACCTTATTCTGGCCGTAGCCCATGCCCCGCCCCCTTTTTTTTTTCTTGAATCTGGCCTGGCCACTGGCTAAAGCATGCCATCATGTTCACTTCAGAGTCCTTGCCTAGGAGGATGAGCTTCACGCATCCTTCCTGTTGGAGATGTTCTAACTAGAATTAGAAATAACAGAGACGCATCCTCGAAAGACATAATGGGCCATATGTGCCTGCTGGGATTTCTGGAGCCTCTTTGTCCAAAAAACATCCCCAGGCCCAATGGCTGCAATCAGGAAAAAGCTTTTTATTCCAAGTTGGCTTCTTCCACCTGCCCTCTCTCATCCTCACCTGAGTGGAACTGTTCTCTTCAAGGTCACCCATGATCTTTCTGCTGTCAAATCCAGAGGACACCTCGTGGTATCACCTAGATGCTTCATCCCACCACATTTCTCACAGCTGACTGCTCCCAGAAATGAGCTGGACTCCAGACTTCTGTGACACGCCTTTCTCCTGCTCTTTTTCTCACCCCTCTGGCTGGTCCTTCTCAGTTTACGTTATAGATTACTCTTCTTTTACCTGGCCTCTAACTGTTGGCATTCTTCACGGTCTCTCCCAAGTGTTCTCATTTACTTATGGTGCTTTTATACAACAACTACTCCCAAATGCTTCTGCTGAGCTCTGTGCTATGGGCTCTGTGCTGATATATCCATCTGCCTACTTGGTATCTCTGCTCAGACCATTCATTGGCATCTTCAATTTAACAAGCCCCAAAAGCAAATCTTTTCTTCCCAAGTCCATTCTGCACTCTTTCCTTATTTTTCCCATCTTGGTGAATGGCACAGCTATCACTTGGGGTCATCTTTGATTCCTTTCTCTCTCTCCCCTCACAAATACAGTCCACCTGCAAGCCTTATTAGTCTCATTTTCAAATACACATGGACTCTGTCAACCCATGTTCCCCTTCACTTTCACCATGCTAGTTCAAGATACAGGGCAGTCTTGGAAGAATGCAACCCATGTGGGCCACCTGAGATAATCACACTTAAAAGAAGGCCACAGCGTGGACATATTTTGTAAACCCCTGGGGATACTGGTAAAGAAAGGAAATTCAAATCTGAATTTCCATGTTGTTCAGACAGCAGAAGTTAAGTGCAGTATATTGTAAGCCACATACCCTCCCCTGAGTTCGGAGCCCAGGACAGCTAACCTAGTTACGACACCCAAACTCTTGTTTCTCATGTGGTCTCCCACCATTTAATCCACTCTTCTCTTTACCACTCTTGCCTGCCTCTGGTGGTTCTCCATGCAGCATCCACAAGAATCTCTTTGAGACATAAATTCGATCATGCCATTCCTTTGCTTAAAACTTTTGGTGGATTCTCACCGCTCTTAGAGTAAAATCCAAAATGATCAACATGACCCACAAAAGCCTGCATGATCTGGCCCCTGCCAGCCTCCCGAGCTTTAAGTCCATCTCCTGTTCCCCATCCACACTGGTCTCGGTGCAGTTACTCAAAGGACAAGCTCATTCTCTATTGTGGGACGTACATCATTGCTGACTCCTCTGCCCAGAAGGTTCTCCCCACGGCGGTTCACATGGTGGGTTCTTTTTCATTTTTTAGGACTCTTAAGTATCACCCCAGAGAACCCCAACCCACAGTAGGATACTCTGCTCTCAGCAGCATCTTGTCTTTATTTCCTCATAGTGCTTATAATTTGGAATTACACAGTTGCCTCCTCATTTGATTAACATCAGTCTCAACTAGCAGATTGTACGTTTCATGAGGGTAGTGACCATACTGGTCTTGTTTATCACAGTGGACTTAATACCTAGCATAGTGGTTGACACAATAATACATGCTCAGTGTATATTTGATGAACAAATAAATCTATTTCACAAATAGAAATGGAAGATTTGAAACCAAATGCCTTCAGAGGGAGGATGGTGGTGAAATGATAATGCCTATTTGAAGTGGGAGAGGAAAGAAAGAAGTCTGGGCGAGGAGAGCAGAAGGAGGACTCCAGTGACAGGAAGTACACTGGGAAGAGTTTTCAGCTTTCATTGGTGGCACCTGGGATGCAGTAAAGTGAAGTTCCAGATACAAGTCCATCTGACTTAACAGACGTTCTTTCCCTTTGTAATCTTATCAGTCATAATGACATAATGACTTTGCTTAAAGGAGCTTCATCCCGGGGCAATCATGAATCAACATGCCAGTGAATGTTCAGGTAAGATATATAGATATAGAACCTATATATCTTATGTGCCATTGGGGGAGAGGCAAATCCCTTTCCCAAGTTAGGATCAAGTTTATTCCCCTTGCTATTATCAGCACTAGGCAGTTTGGATCTCTCCTAGAAAATAGACCAATTAATACATAATTACAAATTACATGTCATTAGTATATATGTACACACATTACACACAAACACACACACCATTATCTCTGAGTTAAAAGATATACGACCTCTTAAATTATCTCATAGGAACTTGGCAATACTGAAAAATAAAAATGCTCTCTTTCACTTCATATGCCCGAGATTTAAAAAAAAACCTTGCCTACTGTGCTTCAACAGCTTGTTTATTTTATGGAATATAACCCGAGTGACAATACCAGAGAGGTGACCCACTAGGAATAAACTACTTACTGTGGTAAATAAGTATCTGCATTATTGGTTTTCCCATCTGGCTCTTACGGCAGCAAAAATTTGTACAGGAGGGGAAAATGTAACTCAAATCAAGGAAGAGTTCACTTTATCCTATGCTGAAGGGTAAGGGAGACCCCTTGGAAGGAAGCCAGGGATTGCTGCAGGGAAAGAGGGCCTGTCTCCTGCCCCACACCTCACCTGAGAGCCTTAGGGCTTCCAGCTTCGACTGACTGGTCCCCCAAACCCTGGAAAAGAGTTCCTGCACTTCTCTCAGTTAGGGCTGGGGCCTGGAGCCTAGTGGTTGCCTTTTGGATTAGTGTGTTCAGAAAAGTAATAATACTGTTACCACCACTGGAATGACTAATACTGACAACACTTAACTTGGACTGAGGTGTTTCCTAGGTACCAGGCACTCTTCTAAACCCTTGAAATGTATTTACTCACCTGTAAACTTGCACATTTTACAGATGGGGAAACTGAGGCACAAAGAGTTTAAGTACCTTGTTCAAGGCTACATAGCTGGGAGGTAATGGAGCAGGGCTGCTGAATGATTTTCTGAATTGGGTGAGGTTCTACAAGCTCAGCTGAAACACTGTCAGTAGACTCCTTTGCTATCGACTATTCTGATTGAGAAATGGGGCTCATCTCTTCTAGGGCAGTATGACAGAAACTCCCATCAAAGGCACTGTCAGAGGTAGATCCATCGTTATTCCAAATGGAGACTCTGAAATGCCATTTGTGTTTGAACCTTGGACATAGAAGGACAGTTACCATAGTTAGGGTGTTGATTTGTGGAAATGCTGGGCATATAGGCTGGGATCAGAGAATGATGAAATTAGATTTCTTAAGGATGGGGACAATACTATGTACTTTAAAAATGTCCCTCACACTGTCACACCTTGAAGCTGAACTGAATTGAAAATACTCATACTACAATGGGAAAAAGTTTCTTCTCAAGTGGTGTTGGAAAAGTTGGATGGCCGCATGTAAATTAATGAAGTTAGAGCACACCCTCACATCATACACAAAAATAAACTCAAAATGGCTTAAAGGCTTAAATATAAGACATGACATCATAAAACTCCTAGAAGAGAACATAGGCAAAACATTCTCTGACATAAATGGTACCAATGTTTTCTTAGGTTAGTCTCCCAAGGCAATAGAAATAAAAGCAAAAATAAACAAATGGGACCTAATCAAACTTATAAGCTTTTGTACAGCAAAGGAAACCATAAACAAAACGAAAAGACAACCCATGGAATGGGAGAAAATATTTGCAAATGATGTGACCGACAAGGGCTTAATTTCCAAAATATATAAACAGCTCATACAACTCAATAACAAAAAAACAACCCGACTGAAAAATGGGCAGAAGAACAAAACAGACATTTTTCCAAAGAAGAAATACAGATGGTCAATAGGCATACAGAAAGATGCTCATCATCAATAATTATTACGGAAATGCAAATCAAAACTACAAAGAGGTACCACCTCATACCGGTCAGAATGGCCATCATCAAAAACTTTACAAATAACAAATGCTGGAGAGGATGTGGAGAAAAGGGAACCCTCCTACACTGTTGGTGGGAATTTAAGTGGGTGTAGCCACTATGGAAAACAGTAGTTTTCTGAGGTTCCTCAGAAAACTAAAAATATAATTAACACATGATTTTGCAATCCCACTCCTGGGGATATATCTAGACAAAACTCTTCAAAAAGACACAGGTACCCTATGTTCATAGCAGCACTATTTACAATAGCCAAGACGTGCAAAAATGTCCATTGACAAATGAATGGATAAAGAAGATGTGGTACATATATGCAATGGAGTACAGCCATAAAAAAGAACGAAATAATGCCATTTCTAGCAACATGGATGCAACTAGAGATTATCATACTAAGTGAAATAAGTCAGAAAGAGAAAGACAGGGACTTCCCTAGTGGTCCAGTGGTTAAGAATCCGCCTTCCAATGCAGGGGACGCGGATTTGATCCCTGGTTGGGGAACTAAGATCCCACATGCCGCAGGGTAACTAAGCCTGCGTGCCACACACTACAGAGCCCACGTGCTCTGGAACATGTGTGCCACAACTACAGAGCCCATGTTCCCTGAAGCCTGTGCGCCATAACTAGAGAAGAGAAAACCCGCATACCACAACTAGAGAGAAGCCTGTGCATCACAACTAGAAAAGCCTGTGTGCCACAACAAAGATCCCGTGTGCCGCAACTAAGACCCAACGCAGTCAAAAATAAATAAATTAAATAATAAATAAATCTTAAAAAAAATAAACCCATGTGCCACAACTACTGAGCCCACTCGCTTTAGAGCCTGTGTGCCACAACTAGAGAGCTTGCATGCCGCAACTAGAGAGCCGAGTGGCACAACTACTGAGCCTGCGCGCTCTGGAGCCCATGCACCACAACTAGAGAGAAGCCCACACTACGCAATGAAGATCCCACACGCCACAACTACTGAGCCTGCGCACTCTGGAGCCCATGTGCCACAACTACAGAGAAGCCTGCACTCTGCAATGAAAGATCCCGCATGCCTCAACAAAGATCCTGCGTGCCACAACTAAGACCGAATGCAGGCAAATAAATAAAAATAAATATTTTTTAAAAAAAAGAAAGACAAATACCATATGATATCACTTATATGTGAAATCTAAAATATGACACAAACAAACCTATCTATGAAACAAACAGAATCACAGACATAGAGAACAGAATGGTGGTTGCCAAGGGGGAGGGCATTGGGGGAGGGATGGAGTGGGAGGTTGGGGTGAGCAGATGTAAGCTTTTATGTATATAGAATGGAAAAGCAGCAAGGTCCTACTGTAGAGCACAGAGAACTATATTCAATATCCTATAATAAACCATAACAGAAGAGTATTAAAAAAAAGAATGATACACTTTGTACAGCAGAAAGTAACACAACATTGTAAATCAACTATACTTCAATAAAATATTAAAAAGATAAATATACGGTAATATAAAAAAATTCATACTAGATATTAGAAACACATTTTACATAAATTCCTTTACTGCTCAAATGAATAAAATTTCTGCAAAGAGATCTATGGATTTGGTAAGTGTTATTTCTTATAAAAACCATTCCTTTTGCAACCCACAGTTGACTGGGTTAGAAAATACTGAGTTGTATTGAAATATATTTTCTTCTAATTTAGAATATTATAGGAAAACATAAAAATTATTAGAGTAGATCAAAGGACAGTAATGTGAAGTCATTTGGTATTCTAAAGAAAAATCTTGTTAAGATGTGTTCAAACCATAATGGCTCATTTGGATTTGTTCAGCTATTTGATTGCTTTTTGTAACAAAATACAAATAAGAAAAATGTACATTTAAAAAAATTCAGAAGAAAGTAATTCTTTTACTTTGCTTCTGCTCTTTCTGAAGCATTGTTTCCAACCTGGAGGCATTCTTAATGGCCTTCAAACATGTATTTGTTCCACCTTTATTACCAGAGAGATATAAACTAGGTGTTACTCATATCAATAACTTTAAAAATTGTGACCATATTTGTTTATTGATGCTTCACATTTATACTCTTTTGAAAGCGTAATCAAAGGTGCAGCAGTAGTAAAGCTGTGGCAAACTTTACCTCCATGGCTGAGAGGGCAAATCTCAGCGCTAGGTGGGGCTATTAACAGTGGAGCTACCATTTACTGAGTGTGTCCTAAGTACCAGGAACTGTGCCATATGCCATATCATATATATTCTCTTTTAATCCTCACACAGTTCTAAGAAATATGGTGCCCTCATATTGAAATACCCACATTTCACAGATGAGGAAGCTGAGGCTTAGATAAATTAAGAAATTTGCCAGGACCACTCAGCTAGTAAGTGAGATCAAGATGACTGACTACATAATTCCAGAGCCCAAGCCCAAACAGTTACTCTATTCTAGTGCTTCCCAACCTTTTCCATATCAGGACATACATAGAAAAAGAGCTTATTTAGACAGTGCACTACAGTATACAGACAAAGACACTCAATGTCTACAGATAACAGCCAAGTTCCTTCCTGTGTGCCCTGAGGGCTAAAGGGAGTCAGTAGCTTGGCATAACCCATCAGGGGGGTGTCATGGAGAACAGATTGGGAAACTCACTTTTTTTTTTTTTTTAAACGAGTTAAGATCTTGATAATCCAGATTGATCTGGGGATGTGGGGATGCCCAGGGATCAGTCTCAATTACCAAAGTATCTGCATTACAGGATACACAAGAAATATGTCGGTTCAAGCATGTTTTAGAAAGCAGCATATTCTTCTTTTCAAATAAAATCTTAAATGAGGGCTTCCCTGGTGGCGCAGTGGTTGAGAGTCCACCTGCCGATGCAGGGGACACAGGTTCGTGCCCCGGTCCGGGAGGATCCCACATGCCGCAGAGCGGCTGGGCCTGTGAGCCATGGCTGCTGAGCCTGCGTGTCCGGAGCCTGTGCTCCGCAACGGGAGAGGCCCCAACAGTGAGAGGCCCGCGTACCGCAAAAAAAAAAAAAAAAAAAAATCTTAAATGAAAGCCCAATGTGTAAAGCAGATAAAAATGGAACAGCTTTGGTTGGCTGGATGGGTCCGAAGTCTCTCGCATTCACCCCCAGGCCCACCTTCCGGCTCTTCTGGCCATTTCTCAGGAACCTGGAAGCTCTAACAGAACAGTTTGAAAACCACTGCACAAGAAATGATATCTCAAAAAGCCCCCATTAAAATGCAAAACTGCCCATTTGGGGTGGGAAGAGGAGAAAGTCAGGGAAGATTTAATAGATTTTTTCTAAGTATTAGTAGCTGGGAGTTGGGCTTCAGAGAAGGGAGATAAAGCACGGGGAAGAGTAAGGGGGTGGAAATGTCTGTAGCACGGCTGGGAAGGACAGACTTCACCTTTCCAGAATTTTGCCTGAGCTGGCTGGTCACCTGGAGCCTCACGGTCGTGCTGAGTAGGAAGTGACCTCACTTGTCTTCAGGAAAGTAAGTCAGCAACTTGCGGAGAGAAGAGTGACCAGGGCAGGCCTGGCTTCGAGCCATAGTACTGCCACTTGGTGTGAACTTAACCATTTCCACCCTCAATTTCCCAAGGGAAATTGAGAATTGAGAATTAGGGAGTAATATCTACTCTGCTTCCCTCCCAGAAGTGTGATGATCAAATGAAATAATAAATGACATGTATGTAAATGTTTATATACATGTCATCCATTAAATTTATATTTTGAACCCAATTAAACAGCTCATGCTGCTGTCAAAAAACAACCCAATCAAAAAAATGGGTAGAAGATCTAAATAGACATTACTCCAAAGAAGACATACAGATGGCCAAAAAGCACATGAAAAGCTGCTCAACATCACTCATTGTTAGAGAAATGCAAATCAAAACTACAATGAGGGATCACCTCACACCAGTTAGAATGGGCATCATCAGAAAATCTACAAACAACAAACGCTGGAGAGGGTGTGGAGAAAAGGGAACCCTCTTGCAGTGTTGGTGGGAATGTAAATTGGTGCAGCCACTATGGAGAACAGCATGGTGGTTCCTTAAAAAACTGAAAATTGAACTACCATGTGATCTGGCAATCCCACTCCTGGGTGTATATCCGGAGAAAACCATAATTCAAAAAGACACATGCACCCTAGTGTTCATTGCAGCACTATTTACAATAGCCAGGTCATGGAAGCAACCTAAATGTCCATTCACGGATGGATAAAGAAGATATGGTACATATATATGAGGGAATATTACTCAGCCATAAGAAAGAATGAAATAATACCATTTGTAGCTACGTGGATGGACCTGGAGATGATCATACTCAGTGAAGTAAGTCAGACAGAGAAAGACAAATACCGAGAAAGACAAATACCGTATGATATCAATTATAGGTGGAATCTAAAAATTGATACCACTGAACTAATTTACAAAACAGAAACAGATTCACAGACTTAGGAAACAAATTTATGGTGACCAAAGGGGAAAGGGGTGGGGGAGAGATAAATTAGGAGGTTGGGATTAACATATACACACTAAAATATATGAAATAGATCATCAACAGGGACCTACTGTATACTACAGGGCATTCCACTCAACACTGTAATAACCTATATAAGAAAAGAATCCGAAAAAAAATAAACATCTATGTATAACTGAATCAAGCTGCTGTATACCTAAAACAAACATAACATTGTAAATCAACTATATGCCAATATAAACTAAAAATTAAATTACAAAAAGAAATGCCTACTATATTCCCCTCAGGCCTCGGGGACCCCGGTTAGTGTCAGTCACATCCCTAGAGCCTGAGATGGCTTGGGTTCCAAGCCTGGACTGGCATGGGGGTTAGGGAGCTGGGAAGGATGTGCCCGCAAAGGAGTCCCCCCATGGCCTGTAGTGCCGGGTCCCCTCTGGATGGGGCCACAACCTCCAGATCCAGGCAGCCCCTCCAAAAGCTAAAACCAAGCCTACTGCACCCAGAGGATGGTGGACCCTCTGGGATGGAAGAGCTTCGAAAAGTCAACTCGTCTCCACATCTCCTGGTGCTGGGCTTTCCACCTCCAGCCTCCTTCCTTAGAGTCGCTCCACCTACGGATGACAGCGCCCTCAGCGGAGTGCTTTTGCAGGGGTTGGGATTTGTCCGGGGTGCTGATGGGTAGGCGGGAAGAAGTGATGAGACACAAGCCCTTGGGTGTCTGTTCTACCACACTCCACTCTCATTTACAACCCAGGAACAGGACTTTCACCAAGCCTCTGGTTACCCCAGTAACCTGAGGTGGGCATGAAGAAATGCTGCCGCCTTGTGGCCGTTTCCCATAACAACTTTAAAACTGGTGCTTATGGGCACTTCATATTCACAAGGCCTGCGGGGTTGTAAATGACACTGGCCCTCAACAGATGTCCTGGGGTAGATAATCGAAAGAGAATTCAAAACAGGGCAGACTTTCAAGAAGCCAATTTCAAGACATAAAGTTTACTCACACTGTTTTTTTTTTAAATGCACAAGATGCTCAACATCACTCATTATTAGAGAAATGCACATCAAAACTACAATGAGGTATCACCTCGCACCAGTCAGAATGGCCATCATCAAAAAGTCTACAAACAATAAATGCTGGAGAGGGTGTGGAGAAAAGGGAACCCTCTTGCACTGTTGGTGGGAATGTAAATTGGTACAGTCACTATGAACAGTATGGAGGTTCCATAAAAAACTGAAAATAGAGCTACCATATGATCCAGCAATCCTACTCCTGGGTGTATAGCCGGAGAAAACTATAATTCAAAACGACACATGCACCTCAGTGTTCATTGCCGCACTATTTCCAATAGCCAAGCCATGAAAGCAACCAAAATGTCCATTCACAGATGGATAAAGATGTGGTATATATATACGAGGGAATATTACTCAGCCATAAGAAAGAATGAAATAACACCATTTGCAGCTACATGGATGGACCTGGAGATGATCATACTCAGTGAAGTAAGTCAGACAGAGAAAGACAAATACCGTATGATATCAATTATAGGTGGAATCTAAAAATTGATACCATTGAACTAATTTACAAAACAGACCAAAGGGGAAAGGGGCGGGGGAGGGATAAATTAGGAGGTTGGGATTAACATATACACACTAACATATATGAAATAGATCATCAACAATGACCTACTGTATAGTACAGGGGACTCTATTCAATATTCTGTAATAATCTATGTGGGAAAAGATTCTGAAAAAGCCTGGATATATGTATATATGAATCACTGTGCTGTACAAGTAACACAACATTGTAAATCAAGTATACTTCAATGTAAAATAAATTAATAAATAAGATGGACAAAAGATTTGCATTGTCACTTCATCTAAGATGATATATAGATGGCAAATAAGCACATCAAAAGATGCTCAACTTCATTAATGGCAAAATGCAAATTAAAACTACAATGAGATACCACTACACATCTAACTGATGTGGCTAAAATGTTAAAAAAACAAACAACAACAACTGAAAATAACTGGCAAGGACATGGAGCAACTGGAACTCTCACATATTTTTGTTGGAAATGTAAAGAGGAACAGGCATTTTAGAAAACAGTTTGGTGGTTTCTCAAAAAGTTAAACATTTAGTTACCATATAACTCAGCACTCCCACTCCGAGGTATCTACACAAGTGAAATAAAAACTTATGTTCACAAAAACCTGAGTGTGAATTTTTTTTTTAATTGAAGTATAGTTGACTTAGAATGTTACATTAGTTTCCGGTGTAAAACATAGTGATACTATATTTTTATAGATAACAAACCATACAAAGTTATTATAATATTATTGACTATATTCCCTGTTGACTGTAAATTTTTATTGTAGCTTTATTTTTATTCACCAAAAACTGGAAACAACCCAAATGTCCATCGACTAGTGACTAGGTAGACACACTGTGGTGCAGTGGACTCAGCGATGAGATGGAAAAAACTACTGACACACCCAACAACACGAGTGAATCTCAGACGCTAAGTGAGATAAGTCAGCTTCAACAAGTCACATACAGTATGATTCCTTTTATTTATCATTCTCCAAGTGACAAAACTAAAGGGACGGAAAACTGATAAGTGGTTTCCAGGGGTTGGGGGTTTAAAGAGGCTTGACCCCAGTGGAGAATGAGAGAATCAGGGGAGCTTATGGAAGTGTTCTGTATCTTGATTATGGTAGTGATAATATATAATTGTATAGGTTTTTCAAAACTGGTAAAATTGTATACGAAACTGGTGAATTTTACTGTATGTAAAATATACCTCAATTTAAAAATGTGAAAAATTAATAGTGCTGATAAACTGTGTTTACAGCTGGTGCGAAGTTTTTTAAACTGGTTACACCTTTTGCAAATAATGTTTCCACCACTAATTTGCTTAGTAACTTCCCTCCCTCCCTTCCTCCCTCCCTCACCATTCAACTAAGATAAATCTCAGCCCAATGAAACTAATAATGAATTCTGAATTCCCAGAGTCAGCTGAATCTCAATTAAAGAGGTTTTCCTTTTAATCTTTAGAAGGCATCTTTAATCTCTAAGCTTTTCCAGAATCGTGTTCTTCATCGCAGAAATACATCCCTGTCTGAAATGGCAAAGAGCGGAAGTAAGGGATGAGAATAATCAATCATCACATATCTATTTCACGGGAGAAGTGATGGAAACGGATAATAGCCACCTCTCGCCAAAGGTGGAAGAAGTGGAAATGAGCTACTCAGAGGATGCTCTTGGACTCCAGCTAAATTCACACCTCTGCGGTACCCAAACAAGCTCTTCTCTGTTATCCCTTCCTCTGTCTAAGCTGTCCATGGGCAAGACTCAGGCATCAGATTAATCCACTTCTAGACTGGGAGGCCCCACAAGTTATGTGCAACTGTATCCCCATGAATATGTCCCCAGGGAGCAAAGTCCCTTTTTAACAATTCTGGCTGTTTACAAAGAAAATGAATTTGTGGAAGCAAAGCTCTTGTGTCTAGAGTCATCCAATTTTGCTGTTACCATATCTCATCAAGGCTATCCAGAGACTAAACACTGTCCTCTCATATCTCTGTCGCCATTGAGGACCCATTAGCCAGCTGCTCTATCCATTCTTTTTTCTCCCCTTTAAAAATAAGTTATTCACTTCTGATCACAAATACAGAGAAGCAGCAAAAGCTATGCCTGTAACCCCGTGGCTGCATGTCTTCCCAGCCTGGCACCTCTATAAAGACCTTGGTACCACACCAGCCTCTGTCCCAGCAAGCATTTCCCTACAGTCTAAGAGCTGCCAAGGATAGTATACGACCACGTGGGAAGTTTCAAACAGATGCCCCATTCACAGTGCAGGGTTCCCCTCCAATGATGGTTTTCCAGCTCACTTTTGCAAATACTAAAACTGAAGTAACTAGTTGTTCCTACCACTGATTTTCTAAAAGTCGCTCATAAACAAGTAGGTCATAGACAAATTATGCCTGCGCAGATCTTAGAAATGTTTAAAGTAGCTTCTTAAAGAAAGGTTTTTTCTTAATCAGGAGCAATGACCAAGGCCTCTTCTGTGTCCGCAGCCTTCTACGCCCGAGGCTGCCTGTGGCCCCTGGATGGCTGCCCTTGGGTGCCCTCATCCCAGGGTGGCGCTAGACGAAAGGCAGACCAGGAATGAGGAATAAACTGTCTTTTCTGCGCTCAGACCAGGAGTCCCTGGGTCTTGAGGATCTCTGTGGATCGGCTGGTTTTCTTCTCCACATTCTTTTTGGCCTGTTTCTGTAGCCTCATGAGCTGTTCTTGCTTCCAGTAAAGAATCTTGGCTTTCTTCCTCTTCTCCTCCAGGGTGACTGTCACCTCCGTACTCCAGCCAAGCTCCTGATCCTGGTACCCCAGGTGGACAAACTCTCACGAAGCCTCCAGACACAGCCGCGAGGGCAGCAGGAACAACCGTCTGCTTTTTCTTGTCACGGGTCGCGGGATCCCATCCAACACCACAAGCAGCCAGGGCAGCCTGGCTTTGCTTGGTCTCGTGGGCGGCATGCCTCCTCCATCTGCCACGGGATGCGACTGTGGCCGGACGAGGTAGGGGCCAGGTGACCAGTTGGTCATGCGCTTGCAGAGGAAGGCCAGGTACTTTAACTTGTTCCTGAGAAAATAGCCATTAAGGATGTTCATGCCCACTCAGCACGTGACTACTACCTTCCCGCCCAGAGTACCACCTGCTTGGCCATGATGGGTGCCTGGTAGCCCAGGAGATGGCCTCAGCCATCAAGCACCAGACCTGCCCTACTGCCATCTTCAGCAGAAACCTGGGGAAAACTTTTCATTGAACAAATGTTTATCGAGCACCTACTATTTACGTTACACAGATCTATGCACTGAAAATACACCTGTGAAGAAAGCAATATTCCTGTGTCCTGGACCTTACATTCAGAGTGGAAGAGACAGAAAATCAATATACAAATAGGTTAACAGTAACAAATCTGATATGAATCAGTACAATTCAGAAAAGCAAGGTAAGGAGATGGAGAGAAATTTGGGTTCTATTTGAGATAAGGTGGTCAGAGAAGGCTTCTGTGATGACGTGACGCTGAGCAGGGACTCAGACGCTGAGTAGAAGTCATGTGGGCAAAAAAGGAACAAGAACAGAGAGAGGGCTTGGCGTATTGGAGGCATGTGGTGAACAGGGTTGGGAGATGCAAGAGAGGAGGTGTGGGTCAAACAGGGCTTCAGTGAGGAATCTGAATTTTATTCTAAGTGTGATAGAGACCACTGGATGGTCTCAAGCAGGGGAATGACATTTTAAAAGGCCAATGTGGCTGCTATGTGTGGAATGCACTGCAGGTGGAATCAAGAAAACCAGTCAGGAGGCTACTGTGGTTCTCAGGCAACAGATGGTGTGGCTTGGACTAGGGGGTGGTGATGGAACTGGGGAGAAGGGGCTGATTTCTGGATCGATTCTGAAGACAGATTAGATTGGACCTACTGATGGGCTGGATATTGGGTGTGAGGGAAAGAGAATAGCCAAGGAGGACCCAAGGTTTTCTTTTATATTTATTCATGGGAAAAAGTGCTGAGCTTTACGCAGGCATGTGCTAGGCACCGGATATGTAGAGATGAACAAGACACAATTAGTGCCTTCAAGGAGCTCACAGTGTACTACTTCAGATTTCTAGACTTTGAGGGGCAAGTACAGAGTGCTGTGAAGTGGGTACGGAGAGAACAGATTGTTCTGTATTTCGGACTTGGGGGAGGTTTTGGTTTTAGTGTGAGTTTGAAGGGAAAATAAGAGTTCACTGGATGCAGAAAGTAAGAAAGAGTATTCAAGAAGGTGGGCTCAGCAAGGGCTCAGTGGGTTGTGGGAATGGTAAGGGGTGCCTGGGCTAGTGATACAAGAGGGGGCTGGAAAAGCAGGTTGGGTACCTGGGAACCCCAGGTACCAGCTAAGGAGTGAGAACGTCATCATAAAGACAGGGGGAAGGGTTTTAAGCAGGAGAGTAATAAGGGTGATCCTTCCTCTTTATCTAACAGGTGAGTTAACTCACTGATGCTTGAACTAAAACTTGTTAAATGTGTGTTGCTTCAGTCTGAGTATCATGTTTTAGATTTCCTTTATCAAGAAATGAAATTTCTTTTTATCTTATTGGTATTGGCAAGCAGAAGCACTACTGCCCTTAGGATGGATAAATACTATTAATCTTGCAGTTAATGTTTATTGAACATCATGGACTTCCCTGGTGGCACAGTGGTTAAGAATCCGCCTGCCAATGCAGGGAACACGGGTTCGAGCCCTGGTCCGGGAAGATCCCACATGCCGCGGAGCAACTAAGCCTGTGCGCCACAACTACTGAGCCTGTGCACCACAACTATTGAGCCCGCGTGCCACAACTACTGAAGCCTGTGCGCCTAGAGCCCATGCTCCGCAACAAGAGAAGCCAATGCAATGAGAAGCCCGCGCACTGCAATGAAGAGTAGCCCCCGCTCGCTGCAACTAGAGGAAGCCCACGCGCAGCAACGAAGACCCAACGCAGCCAAAAATAAATAAATTTATTTTTAAAAAAATTTATTGAACATCTGCTCTGTGCCAGGCACCGTGTTAATTGCTGTGAATTCAGCATGAACAAGGATGATGTCCTTGCCCTTGAAGAGCTTGTTATATGAGGTAGATATAGAATGAGTGGTTTCAGATGTGATGTATCATCAAAAGAAAAGTTTAAAACAGTGAAGGATGCTACAGAAGGATTTAATGGAGAGCTAACCTCATTTAGGGGTTCAGGGAGGTCTCCCTGACGAAATGGTCTTCAAGTGAAAACTAGATTGATTATAGTTTTATTATTAGTAGCAACGTCATCCCCTATTTCCTCAATAATTAGCCTTTCTCTCTCAAGCGGTTGCTTCTCTTCTGCTTACCTTGGAAAAACGAAAAAAATGCATCTCTCCCTTTCATACACCCCCAAACTCAACTTTTCATTGTTTTCCAGGGTTAGCCACATAATCTTGACTTCCCTGCATTCATACTTCCACACACTCATTCATTTGTTCAAGTTCTGTGCTATGTGCCCGGGGTATGTGAGGGGACTCCAAATAGACTGTCCCAGGACGTGAGGAGTAGGGTGATAGGAGAAGAGGCGATGGCAGGCTTCTTCATTTGTTGGCATGTGAAGGACTGTGGAGTCCATTCTGCAGGTGTCGGAGAACCACTGGAGGGTATGAGCCTGCCTTTGTCATGTCAGTGTTCATGAACACTGGAGGTGGAAAAGAGATCTAGAGTTGAGGCAGTGTAGAGAGTTAAATCCTAGCTTTACTACTGACCAGATCTGTGGCTCTGGGCAAAGTACTCAACTTCTCTGAGACTACGTGATATAATAACTACCTCAGGTATCTGTTATGAAAATTAAAATTATCCAAACTTTTGTAAAAGCTAAATGAGCATCTATCCCACTTTTGGGCACATGGTAAGCACATGTAAATAATAATGACAATGATAAAAAACAGCTAACATTCGCTGGGCACTTACTATTGTGCTAAATGTTGTGTGTGCATTCTGTCATTCAAATTTCACAGAAAACCTCTGATGTAGATACTGGCATTATCTCCATTATGCAGATGGAAGCTGAGGCTCAGAGAGGCTAACTGGCCTGTCCAGGGATTATCCCCTTCCACCCTTTTAGCCTTTTTGTTACTTTTTTTTTTTTTTTGCGGTACGTGGACCTCTCACTGCTGTGGCCTCTCCCGCTGCGGGGCACAGGCTCCGGATGCGCAGGCTCAGCGGCCATGGCTCACGGGCCCGGCCGCTCCGCGGCATGTGGGATCTTCTCGGACCGGGGCATGAACCTGTGTCCCCTGCATCGGCAGGCGGACTCTCAACCACTGCGCCACCAGGGAAGCCCCTTTTTGTTACTTTTATTTAAAGTTCCCATGAGGAGCAAAAAGGAGAGGTGAGTTTTATCACTTGTTTCCTACAGAAGGTGCTGGGAGTAGAGCTATAGCCCCGGAGCCGGATGAACAAATACAGATCCTGGTAGATCCTCCTCCTGGATAATCCACCTGAGAAGGAACCAGAGCCCAGGAGGCATTCATCCAGGCAGTGAGTTTGCCTTACCTTAAGCTGGAGAGTTCTGACTGGGTTCTGAAAAAGACTGCCTATGAATTTTTTCCTTCTGCAAACGAAGTCCCTGTTTTTCCTAGAAACAAACCAATGAGTATCAATTTCTGCAGCATTTTGGTGTCATAATGGCCGACTTCCAGCAGGTTTAATTTCACTTGAGCAAACAACAAGGCTCTTTGCTGGAGTCACTTCTTCAGAAATAAAATTAAACTGAAAAGAAATACTAGAAACGCTATTTGACTATCACTGCGGATGACGGTTTATCAGGGCCTCAGATTTTTATGGGTCTGTGCACAAGCAGAAAACTCCTCCTGTGTCAGCAACCCCTGCAGAGAGCGCTAGTGCAGCGGCTGGAAGGGCTGCAGACAGGCAGGCGAGCCGGAGGCCGGCTCGGGAAAGGATGTGGGCAGCTGAGCGCAGAGGGGTCGGTGGTGAATTGCTGGCAGAGATGCAGACTCGGATGCAGACTGAGGATCAAGCTTGTGCAGCAGCCCCCTTCTGTTCAATACACACTTGCTGCCAAGCAGGAGCTGCTGCCTGGGCTGTGAGCACAGCTGTAGCCTAAACACTCGGCCCCCTGTCGCTTCACATGAGCAGACCCTTCAACTTCAGTGTCACCTCCTCAGACGGGCCTCTCTCACCACCTTGTCCAAAGTGGTCATTTTCTATTTCAGCTCCTTTGTTTCTTTCACAACAGTTACCTCAATCTCTGTATCTCTCTTCCTCGAATACAAATCCTATTAGACGGAGACAGTGATCTGTCTTGTCCGCTGTTGTAACTTCAGTTTCTAACACAGTGCTGGGCACATACTAAGTGTTCAATAAATAGCAATTGAATGAAGGATGAGTATCAGCTGGAGATCACTCATTCCCTTCTCTTGAAAGTGGAACCGCAGCCAACCATCATAATTTAGAGAAATGTGGCGAGACCTGGTATACTTGAAATAAATGTATATGTATATGTATCTATGTCTGTATAGGTGACATCACTTGATGTCATACAACTCAGTTACATTTTATTGTAGTACTGTCTTCCTAAATGAAAAAAATGTAATGATATTACACACTACGTACAATTTGTAGGAAAAAAAATTGTATGAATTGCTAAAACCTTGCTGCTCAAATTGTTCCATGGACCAGCAGTACTGGCGGCACCTGCGAGCCCACTAAAAACACAGCATCTCAGGCCTCAGCCCCAGGCCTGAGGAATCAGAATGTGCATTTTAACGAGCTCCCCAGTTTGAGAAACGGCGCTCCAAAATGTTCACAATTTAGTCGGTGAGATCATTTTGTGAACTGCAGGGGGCACTTTCCTGAAGTTGAGATAAGAAATAACAGTGGTGGCCAGCGTGCTCAAGTGAATGGTAGTTCCAGAAGGAGTCAGAATTTCTATGCCTCCCAGGTTGACTTTTGTCTCAAGAGACTGCTGGTTAAGTTAGCGGTGTTTTAACCAAGCGTAAGTCATGCCGCGTTACTGGCATAGTGAACACCAGGGAACCATTCAGTGTTTCATTCAGGACAGGACAGTAACCGTTCCTTGTCTACCTCAGGGATGACTGGAGAGAGGGTATCTGAAGGATGTGTTGCTAGATAGTGCTTTTTAATTTTTACAAATGATTTGATGTTTAATATTCACTAACAGGACTTCTTAAAAAGTCAGTAAGTTAGCTGGCTCTTGTTATTAAGAACTTGGAGCCTGTTTATCTAGTCAACACATTCCTGAGATCCTCAGCCATTCAGAAACCACCACTCAGTACCTGGCTCCTGTCTTTTTCTGGCAACCACCTGAGGGAAGAATTAAAACGATGACAGGCTCTTCCCTGAAGAGCTGTTACAAAAAACTTCCATTCCCTAAATTGTAGATGTGATTAGTGATGGGAATTATAAGTGGTCTGACCTCTCACACTTGAATCAATCAATTAAATAAGCATTTGTTTAGTGCCCAAAGGTGCCAGCATGGGGCTACACTGGGAATTCAGACTAATAATACCGGATTCCTACCTTCAATGGGACTAAGTGACTTCCACAACAAATCTCTTCCCGGCCTGGTGAAAAACCGGGAATATTCTCCTCTCTCTTTAATCAATTTACTCTGTGCCCTAGATCAATAGGAGGATCGATGGCTGTGAGAAAGTCTTGTTCTACTTCATCTGGAAAAGTAAACCTCCTTCCCAAGACGTCCTTAGTCACTGACCCTCATCAGGGAGGACACTGTTTCCTTTACTCTGAGCAGGCTATTTTTATTCTGTGGGCCTCCGGAGCAGAAAGAAAAATCATTTTCTAAGCTACCCCTTCTGTTGAAGGTGCCGGGCACATTGGTGCTAAACAGGCAGTAAATCATAATAACTGGAAATAGTCGCCCATGGCATGATCTGATTGAGTCGTTTAAACAATCACTTTGTGTTGACAAAGGGTAGGGTGATTATGCCAGAGGAATTCAAAGGGGCTTGAAACAAATGAACTGGAGAAATTGCTTGAAAAATGGAGTGTGTTCTTACGGGGCAATAGGCTTCCTGCATTCCAGCTCAGCCTTGGAGTCTGTAGACCCTGGCGGAGGAGTAATTAAGACTCTGCTAATTCTTCGGCCTTACCCTCGGTGGAGGGGACCCGACCGCGTAGCTGTCACCTGAGGTTTGCTTTCTAAGTCTGCAGTTTTGAGAGATGGACCTCATAGTGACCTGCTAATACCGTTCCGCAGGTTGGGAGATTAATCCTTACATTAATGTGTGGGCAGAGTCATCTAGAGTACAGCTCCCAGCACACATGCTGCCGTTCTAATATAGACACTAGACTTCAGCAGGTAAGTCATTATTCGTAATGATAATGATCCGTGCCAATGGGCTGCTTTTGCCAGCGTATTCCCGAGACATCTCCCACTGGTGCTCTTGGGGCACCCGTCCGGGGCTTGTTGGGTGGCAGTTAATTTTGTATATACTTTCCAAAGGGGAAAGTGCCGGAGGGTAAGCGACTTCCTTTGGGTCACCTTGCAAGCAGGAAGGGGTTAGAGCACAATTCCAGGTCTTTCCCACTCTCTCCCCAGACCACCGCGCAGGGATGAGCAGAAAGGCGAGCTTGGCGCCCAGCCGCGGACCGGAGGATGAGCGCCCCCTGGTGGCCTCTTCCTCCTCGCAGCGATCACGGACCCCGCCCGGCTCACTCCTGAGGCGGGAAGAGGGGCGCCCCACGCTACGCCTTGCTCAACTTCCCCTGCGTTGGCAAGGTCACCCACACGGGTTCAGATGGCGGTTCCCACACTGGGAATGAGGGGAGGCTCCTCCGCCTGCGCTCCAGGTAGAGCAGTGGGTCTCTCCCCCGCAGACACACCGGGGACCAAGCCCCGTACTCTGGCGATGAGACTCAGAGGTGGGTTCTTTGTAAAGCGTGGCAGGCGATTCCAGTCTGCAGGCAGGGCGAACACCTGCTGCCTTGCTCTTGACCCCAAAACGTCAGGGTCATGGGGCCTTTGTTCAGGTTCCCAGCGGTCGAGGAGTATGTTCTTTGGCTACATTTACATGCTTTGATAAACGACCCAAAGAGTAACAAGAGGAGAGTTTCACTGGGCTAATAAAATGGCAGCCCTTTCCTGTTCGGCGCATGTTGTAGGCCCTGAGCCAATGCGGGCTGGCTGCTGCTTTTTAAGATGGTATTCTCTATAATGGCCTGGAGTCTAGTTGAATTTCACGAGTCTCCGGAGGGTTACAGCTGATCAAGAAGGCATGAACTCCACGGGGCTGTTGTAATGCAGGCTTTAGAAGTCTGGGCTGCAGAGTCAAATTGCTCTGGATCCAGTCTCTGGTCACCCTCCCTGATCAAGGCTAACCAGCACTCTCCAGCCTTGTCTTTCTTCTTAGTAAAATGAGAGAAGCTGTGGTACCCAACCCCAGAGCTGTTACGAAGTCTGAGTGAGCTCAACCATGGCACCCGCTAGAATGCCAGACACATAGTTGATATGAAGTAAATGCAAAGTGAATTAAATGCTGTTGTTATTATTGGTTGACCACAAAGACCCTGTCCCTTGGAGACTCTCTGAAGGCCTGACTGGACTGAATCTCCTGGAGTTACTCTGAATGAGTCAGCTTTATCCATATCCAGAGTATTATAGCTGGTGATCCCTGGAGCTGCAAAATGCAGCTGACTAACAACTTCCAGACCCTCAAGACGCAGGACTCCATCAATGCATCAATGTAGACAATATGCAGGAATATACCAGCATTCCCTTAAAAAAGCTGAGTAAAGCCTTTGAATCAGGCCAGGAGGGCACACACAACTCAGTGAAAAGAACACTATGCTCTGAAGTCAGAAGATGGGTTCAAGTACATTGTCCATTGCTGACTAGCTGTATGACCTCGGGCAAACCTCTCTGGGCCTCAATTTTCGTAACTATTAAATGTTAAGTGCTTTCCTTCTTAAAGTTCTTAAACTTCTCCTTAACGTTGCCTTGTATGAAATAAAGACACTATATAGAGTGGAATATATTATTTTTCTTACCTGTTTTACATGACAAGAACTTCTTAAAACAGTAAAATTTTGGGGCTACATTTTAGTCACTGAAATTGCTCTAAAAGGCTTTGGATATCCCTAGGTGAGGTGGACGGACCCTATTGTTTGTGTGTGTGGCAGGTTCAGTCTGAGATGGGACACATCTGTGTGGAGAGTTTGTACTCTGGAGCTTCGTATCAGCCTTCTCTTAAAGAGAAAGTTGCACTGGGAACTTAAGTCTTAGAATAATTTGTTTTAGAAGTACAGACGCTCTCTTGACCTCTGGGGGTGGAAAGGATTGGTCCAAATCTCCATTTATATCCACTTGAAATAACCAGCAACCTGGATTAGGGTTCTGGATTCAGAGAGCCCTAGAGGATGGACTGTTAGCCCTTTCTTCCTTTTTAGCATCTAAGCTTGAATGAAGCGAGTCAAAGACGTTTTAACTGATGTGTGGCCAGTGTCTTCACGGTCAACTTGTCACACTGCTGTTTTAGGAAAGAGTAAGGGCTAATCAGTCTTGCACTTTATTTTTGGCAACGCCCTTCCCTAGGACACAGGCATCCTCATTTTAGTGAGAGGAAATAATTGTAAACCTTAAGAGGTGTAAGTTTCAGTCTCAAAGACTTACGAACTGAGAAGTGATGCACTTTTGGTATAACTATTACTTTTACTAAGTTTGATTTTTGCCAAACTCTAACCTAAAGCAAATGCAAAAAGAAAAATAACAATGAATGGATCAAGCCAATTACTCAGGTATAAATCTTCTCTCTTTCAAGTTCATTCTGTTTACTCTTTCATCTTCCAGGGGCAGCTTAATTAAAGGTAAATGGGGAAAAAAAGGGTAATTTGTGTCATAACTTGTAGTTCTATTATGAGGAGGTCATCTTTATTCCATTATTTTATGAGAAACGTTCATTAAGATAATATTTCTCCTCCTGAAATTTACAGCACTATTAATGTTCCCTTTTCAGGATCCAGAGCTCCCAGGGCATTCTTTCTCTTAGTAACTAAGACTGACAACAACTATTTCTAAGGGGAAACATTGCTGCTTTAAGTAAGAGGTGTATGCGTGTCTATGTGCGTGTCTCTGTGCATACGGTGTCTGTGTGTGTTTTGTGTGTCTGTGTGTGTGGATAGGGTGTGTGTGTATGTGTGTAGCGCGAGAGTAGAGACTTTTTCTTCCTCTCGAAACGTAGCCATGAGAAAGACAGACTGGCTGCTGTCACTGCCTTTCCAGGGACAGAATGACACGGTGAAAGAGTTGCCCACAGTGGCATTAGCATCTCCTCAGACTCCAGCTCCACCTTTTGCTGAACAGTAGAAAACCACTCAGTCTTAATGCAGAGCTCTAGTATACCTTTTTATTCCCATCTTCTTTTTTTTTTTCACAGCAGTATAGAGGACTGGTTGGACGCCGACAGACTGAAAAATCTCTAATTAATTTCTCATTTGACAGATGTCTTTGGAGTGACTATTAGATGGTAGCACTAGAATACACTGGTCAACAGTACAACGTCAGTGCCCTTGTGGAGCTAGCATGCCATTTGGGGGGTAGTATTTGGCAAATAGAGGTTCCCTCCGAGAGATGGAGTCCGAGAATCAATGGCAAAGTCAATTTGACATTCAAAAGACCTCAGTGCCATCGCTGGCTACAAGTGGGGATAAAGGTCAAATGTGGATGGAAACTTAAGACTCAAGAGATTTCATTTGGGAAGTCTCCCTCACAAGCTTGAGGATGTATCTAAGTGGTGGAGACCTAGGTATGTGGGACGGCAACAGCCAGGTAAGGATCTTTGGTTGGGGGTCTGATATGCTTTCATTTCTTGATTCATTCATCCATTCATTCTACTACACAGAGTGGCCTATTCATATCCCTAAGCCAGAGCAATGTGCTCACCATTGGGAATATGAAAATGAATTTAAGCCATGTTCTTTCTGACCCTGTGGAGCTCACATTCTAATGAAGGGAGAAGGACCCCTAAAGAAAGAAGTGCGCTACAATTTGTTAAGCACATTAATAGAGCTATATACTGACTAACAGGAAGACACGGAAAAATGCCTTAGAAATTTATTTTTGAGGGAAAGTACCTGAATAATGAGGACACTTTCATGAGCCTTTTCAGTTCCAGTCAACAATTTTCGGTTATGTATATCCATGGGTTAAGCCTTCATCTGAGTGAAGATTCATTTAATCAGAGCCCACTTCATTTACAGCTATGTTCAAGTCTCTTAGTAAAGAGTATGGATGGAGTGAAAGTGCTTTAATTTTAAAATTAATAAGCCTAGATGAACTAGAAACGATTTTACTTTTCAAGATAACTTGACCTTCCTGCTTTACCATTTCTTTGACCAACTTCCCTTAAGACTGACTTGAGGTTTCTTCTTTCAAAGAAAAAAGCTGTAGTAGCATCACGTGCTTATTTCTCCATCATGTTATGCTAACTTTAATATATGAAACAGTATGAGGGAAAAACTGAGTTGCTTTCTTCGCAGCTACATAGCTAGTTCACCCTTGTCTACTGCACTTTTTTCTTTCTTTCTCTTTTTTCCCTTTTGGCTTAAAAATTTTCCTAGTTGGAACCAGGGCTAGATCAATATACAGTTTTTCTGTAATCGATGCATTCTAGCTTAACTCTGAAACAAGCTGGCTTTTCCTGTAATTGAAAACGTTTGGTGACTATGGCAACTCCCTTATTAGCCCCCAAGGTCTGGGAGTGCTCGGTTGTTGGTGAACAGATAGGCATCCTGTCTTCTCCTTGGTGGTTTGCTTTCAGGCAAGGAGCAAACTCTATAGGGATATTCAGGGTGCTTGCAGCCTTATCTCATGGAACTTAGCATCTAGATGGAAGATGTCACCTCTCTGCTCCATTCCCTATTCCTTAGATCTTCCCTGCCAGCAGCCCTCCCATACCGAGTTCTAATATATGTCTTATGATACTGGCTCTACTGAACACTCAGCAGCTTTGCATCCTTCCCATGAACATCCAGGTCAAAAACCAGATCGTCCCTGGTGTCCTGGACCTGGCAGCCTTGTATCTACAGAGCCCGGGTGATGAGCCCACAGTGGAGAAATTGAGGAGCTAGGAACTTAACACCACATTCCCTGGGGCCAAAAAGGGCCAGAAGTAGGAATGTCTTCAGTATCAGGCCCAATGAAGATGCTGATGAGATGACCTGGGTCATCCAGAGGTGAGGCTGTTAACCACTCCGTTTGCATTACCTTCAACATGGCTTCTGTGGGCTAAAGATCATGACCACGGAAGAGAATAAGCTAAAACCTAAAAATCTGCCCAGAGCTCTGACAAGCTGAGCTACAGTCAAGTCATGGGGCCACATAGGGAGCTGCTGCTTTTAATCAACTTCCTTTACCGAATAACTTACGGTAGATCTAAAAAGAACAAAGCTAGCCAGGGGCCACCTGCATGCCAGCTGCAGCAACCCTTACCTGCTGAGCAGGAAAGAACTAAATCAAAAACTATAATTAAAAGAGACAAAGATTTTTAAATTAATTGTTATTAACAGAATTAAGCCATACTAAGTCTTGAGATGGTATCATAAATATGCTAATCAAATGTTCTTCCCAGATGAAAATGTATATGGACTGAAAGATTTATGTCACGTATTGCATGCTGGTTTGTAACATTAAATATTAAATATATTGGCTGTTAATGTAAAGCAGTTTAAGGACATTTTGCATCGCCCGCTAAATAGCTAGCTAACTGCTTATCCATCTTTATATAATATATAGACCAAACCCCCATGGACAGGATGTAGAATTACAATACTGACTAGTCAGAGACTGGGCACTTTTTACAAAGAACCAAGGAATGAGGGTGGGTGTTACGTGCTCTGTGTGTATCGTCTTAATAGGAAAGGAAAAGAGATTGAGGCAGGATGATTTAGATTATCCATAAATACATCCTCCAGTGAAAACTGTTAAAATGGGGTTGGAGGGAGAAGAACCTTCTTTCCTAGATATCTGTCTAGCTCAACTGTCCAGGCAGGCTCTGGCATGGAACTGCCTGAGGAGAAGAAAATGAACGGGATTATCTCCTGGTGAGCCTGTAATTGTGCCAGCCTAGACCCTCCACGGCAGCATGTCGCCTTTCAGGAGCCCGCTGAGCCTTCCTGGATTCTCTAATGATGAGCTGCTGCCATCTTGACTCCCCCACTTCTCTCCTCTGCCCGTCAGTCACTCAGGAGCCAAGCCTCAGGGTTGTCCTCCCTCGCCTTCCCTTAATAAGGTTCCCAGCAGTTCCTTGTGTCTCTGCCTGCCTTTCCACTCCCGCCCCAGTTGAGGCCCTTGTTTCTGCTCATCTACAACGCTGCGGTGGTTGTCACGTTGCCATTGCTGCCATCACCTCCAGCCTCTTTTTTGCTCTCCCACTGCTCTGATCGTCTCCGTTTTCTGGCCTCCGTGGCATGGCCTGAGCCTAAACGGTAGGCCTTCCCTCCCTCCCACTGTGTCTCTGACATGCACCATACACTCCAGTCAAATTGCTCTTCCTGCCTTAACTCTCAAGTCCTCACTTCAATTGATTTTGCTTATGACTGGATTGCCCCACTCCCTCTCGGCCTCCTAAAAGTCAGCCTATCGCTCAAGGCTCAGCTCAAATGCCACCACCTTCTTGAAGTCTTCTTTGATAACCTCACAGAGAAAGATGCACTTTGCTCATCTCTTCTGAGCACCTGTTGGCTGATATTTACTTATTGATAGACTTGTTTGGGTCATGCCTACTAGGTAACATGTGTGGTTCATTCATCTTTCTGTTCCTCTCAGTGCTAAGGTAAGTGCCTTGCGCCAAAAGCTTTAACTTGGGAATGAATCAATTCAAGAGAAAGTCTTGCCCATGTGACATTTTGGAATGAAGGCTCTGAAATTAAATGGGTAACCATGTGAATATTATTAGGTCCTCACTGGCACGTCTCCTATACGCAGAATATATTAAGTTGGGGTACTGCTTTGCTTTTTATAGGGATAGTATTTCAGGAAGGAAGTCTGGGTGGAGAACAGTGACTCCCCCAGGAGATGCCTAAAAGTCCTTGTGCATATAGTTCATCTCACCCACACATACATCTACATATGATTACCAAGAGGAAATGAATCAGTGACCCTGAAGGAGTCACTCTCTTCTTCCTCTTTGTTCTCTGATTACTAAAATATATTAGAGACACTTTGGATAGCATATAAAAGTGTATTATCTGAGCACTATTTCTTACTACTCAGAAAAAAACACTTAAAAATTTGAAGTTCTCTCCAGTTTTTTACTTCCTATGATACCTCTCCTCTCTACCCTCATATTTATGTAAACTGGATTTTCATTTCACACGAATTTTGGGTTGGGGGAGTGGTTTGTCGTGCGTTCTCCATTCACCCAAGGATGGGTTGCAAACATAAATAGTTTCATTGATTTCTATTCTTAGCTAAAAGGCATTCGGAGGAATTTCCAGGGGACATAAAAGAAGCTGGGAAAATTTTTAAAATGGTTTCAAAATTAATTTTTAATTTATTCTGTCTTCTCCCCCTCAAACTTATGATGTGCTGCCTTTATTTAAAGGACGAGACATGATGAGAAAGAGACACTGTGGAATGAAAGACGCAACGGAATCTCATAATCACATCAATCTCATGATCATTCCCAACGTCACCCGTCTGATCAGTAAAGTGCTTCTCCCTGGAATGGTCAGTGCAAACTGCAAACAGTGCGAAGATGAGAAAGGAGAGGAGCTTACATTTATCTTTGGCTCAGGCCATGTAGGGCTAAGGCTCGTGGCTGAAGTTTTTTCCTTCTAGAAATTTCACTTAGTGCTCCCACCTTGGCTGACACCCGTTTTGCAGCTCAGCCCTTCCATGCTGCTTGACCGAATTCCTCTCTGAGCTGTCCTTCCACCATAAATCATGGCGGGGGCTCTGTCCCTACTCCTGTAATCGCCTCTAGCCCGTAACAAATGGTTGCAGACAGAATTGCAACTCCATGATGTTTTAGTGGCTGGCAGTCGAGCCCCCAACAGCCTTTAACGCCTCCTCTCCACCCCGATCGTGGAGGCAGGTGGGCTGCGGATCTATCTGAACGTGATAAACAAAACCCATTAATTCCAAGGACGCTGCCTGCCAGCCTGTGCCCAATGACATCCTCTATCAATATACCTGGCGGAGCAAAACTATTACTGCAATTCTTCTTTGAAAACATGGCAGGGATGGCTCAATGTTTTATTCTTCAGTTCAGAGGGGAAAATGAGAACTCCAAGTATTCAGGGTCTCACTGAACATGGATGTACTTCAGAATTTATATCTGTAATTTTCCACACACTTGTGCTCTTGGCAATGAGACAGTAGCTCTAAGACCTTATGGTCTTTTCACCTCTGAAATATGCCAGTATTTCTCTCTTTGAATACCATTTTACAAATTGGGACTGATAATGAAGGCTGTCTGATACCTATGTAAAAGGCCAATAAATCTTTTACAATAGAGAAATTTCTTAAATCACCAGGTAGAGGTTGTCCAAATTTTACGTTTCTCATCTTAAGTTGCCTTAACTCTCTTTGCTAGCTATTTCATATTTATTAAGTGCTACAGCTGTGTTTGTATAATAACATTTTCATACTCAATTTTGTCCTTGAATGGTTTTTACCCTTAGCTATGAACCTATCGGGACCTTAGGGATCTTGTATTTAAATTGCCTGATGGTTTTAGACCAATGTTATTGACCAGTATTCTGATTCATTTAGTCTCTTTTCCACACCATAGGCTCTTCTAATTAAGCCAGTCTTGCTAAAAGCAAGAGGGTGGTTATTTAAGTGACGACTGAATATGAATGAATCTTCTCAGCTCAGTCAAGGTGCTCGCACAAAGACAAGACAGCTCTTTCTGGATGTGCCAGGGATGTCTGCTTTGGTTGGCACCTAAGTGCCAACAGGCTTTTCCATCCGCTGCTGCTGTTCAGCTGGGAATATTACTGAGTGAGCGAGGAGAAGGCAAGGAAATGGAAACGTTCGTTTCTACATTAGCTTTGTAGGTTAGCGTGGTCAGAATTCCTCTTGTGTCTTAGATTTCTGAGCTACAAAGTGGAGATGATTCTCCCGGAGGTCTGATCTGTCTTCATCTAATTTAAGGGATTCTCAGAGGCCCATTTGAAAACATCATCTCATAAAAACATTCTTAATGAAACAGCACATATTTAGAGGCGAAGGCATAGTTACCAGGAAGAGTGATAACTAGTTACCCTGGGCTCCACTGGTTCCCTCAAATATTACCAACTCAGGGGCTTCCCCTGGTGGCGCAGTGGTTGAGAGTCCGCCTGCCGATGCAGGGGACACGGGTTCGTGCCCCGGTCCGGGAAGATCCCACGTGCCGCGGAGTGGCTGGGCCCGTGAGCCATGGCCACTGAGCCTGCGCGTCCGGAGCCTGTGCTCCGCAACGGGAGAGGCCCCAACAGTGAGAGGCCCGCGTAACGCAAAAAAAAAAAAAAAAAAAATTACCGACTCAGCTGGTTCCCCAAATGGAAGCATTTGCACACTCAAGTCAACAGGAATGCGCCTCAAAATACTGCTTTGCCGGGTGATAGATACCTCTGAAGTGAGAAACAACCACATCCTTGGTGATGGCCAATCCCTACCTAGGACATCAGCCTGCTCTGGTTCTGTCACTGTCCAGCGTGCTACAGGTCCAGTGCTATAGGTCAGGTCTGCCACTGGCAAATGAAGCCCGCCCAACACTCATTCTCCAAGTGCCTGTAAAGCTCTTATCGCCCAGAACACTTTGGAGAAAAGCCATAGGAATGTCAGTGGTGTCCTGGGCTTGGGCCTCCCCTTGACTAATTGCTCTTCCCCAAAGAAATACAATACACATACACAGGCAACTTCTGAGGTATCCAAAAAGGCCTCCAATTTTTTAAACTGTCGAGGAAGTGTGTTATGAGATTGCATACAGCCCTCTGCTTCTCTGAGAAGTATTGTCAGTGCTGCTTAAAAACAAACTAAACAAAACAGAAGGGACAATAATAGTAAAACAAACTGTATGTACACATAAATACTATGCAATTGTATCCAATTTTGAATGGAATCCTCTTGTGCTCCAGCCAGAGGGATGGTCAGAGAACCTGTAGTTCAGCCATGTCACCATGTTAGCAACGAGGTGTGGGAGCCCCAGAGAGCCAGGCCAGGGCCTGAGGGGTTTTGCGGGGTGTGTGGGGCAGCCCAGCCTTCCTGACCAGCACTGATTCTCAGCTCCAGGCACTTTTTATTACATCACACGGCTTCTGCCAGAGCTCATAAATGCTTGGCTGTTGGAAAAGATACTTTAATATAAAGGTTACTCCATCAGCCAGGAGTAGCTCCCCAAACTGGGTCCATATGATTCCCCGACTTCATCTACGCTCCCGTGAGAATGCAGATACTCTGACCCAATGGTTTTGCTTTTCAGAGTTATCCCGAGGAAATAATCAAAGATATATGGGAAGATATAGCTACAAAGATATGTTTTCGGTATTTTCCACAATAGTGGAAAAATTAGAAAAACAAGAAAAGTCCAAACAGAAGACTGGTTGAATGATAAACCTATACAACAAAGTGCTAAGCAGCTGTGAAAAATGATGTGTAGAAGGATATTTACTATTGTGGACAGGTAAACAGACTGGCAAATGAATCAAGCAGGTTTCAAAACAAAGTGGTTACATTTTCAAAAGAGGAAGAGGTTTTTCCTTCTTTCAATTGTTTCTGCTTTTGAGATAGTCTATAGCTAATATGTATTATTGTGTTAAAATCAGTGAAAGTTATGTCAGAAAATGATGCCCTTTGGGGCATCACTGGAGCACGAATGCAGCCACAGAATGACAGTAGGAACATTTTCACAATTGAGATTTGATACATCCTTTCTTAATTTCTGTCTTAAGAGTTCATTTCAGAACATCAGCCTTTCATGTAGGTCCCCCGGAACACTTGGTGAACAGACCTGATAGAGAGGGAGCCCCAGGGGTGTGGCACCTCTGACCCAGTAGGTTACCAGGTGAGGGTCCTGTCTCGGTCCCTCCTCTCCCTTTCCTGGTCAGATTGGCCCCGAAGGGGAGTGAGGACCTGGGAGGACAGACAGGCCAGGTACCTGCCATAGGAATATGTTCTAATTGGAGATGGAAAAGTGAGGCTAAGGCCTCTAAATGCTTTCTCTCAGGAGGAAACTATTAACCAGGAATTTGGAAAAATATAATTGACACTTCCCTGTATTTTTTCCTCTCGGGTCTCTGGCCTGAGCAGAAGTTGGGTCTCTTCCCGCACACCCTGTCCTTTCCCTGCTTCAAAGTGGAAGAATCCATTTTCTGGGGTAGGTGGACTGAGGACAGATCAGATGGAGGAGAAGGGTGATGAGAAGTGAGAAAGTGAGAAAAACATTTCCGCTGAAAGCTATTTACTCTTTGCTAGGAAACAGAGGTGACTGGATTTTGCTGCATTCTGTTCAGCGGTCCAAACTGAACTTCCAGTTGCTGTGAGGTATTAAAGACTTAGTTCTAGCTTTTTGAGTTCTCAAGCACGTTTGTCCTCCTGAGAGATCTGCCTCAGAATCAACTGGATCCGATACTATCTTTTATGAATTGAGTGTATTTTGCACCTTCTCTTAAATATATATATGTATTTTTTTTACATGATATATATATTTAAATGGAGCAGTTTAATATAAACATAGGCAAAAAATGCTGCAGTTAGTGAAAATAATTTAATTTCCATAATGCAATGCTGGACTGGAAGGGTAGGAATTTTTTTTTTAATGTTCGGGGTAGGAGTTTATTAATTAATTAATTAATTTTTGCTGTGTTGGGTCTTCGTTTCTGTGTGAGGGCTTTCTCTAGTTGCCGCAAGCGGGGGCCGCTCTTCATCGCTGTGCGGGGGCCTCTCGCTGTCGTGGCCTCTCTTGTTGCGGAGCACAGGCTCCAGACGCGCAGGCTCAGCAGCCATGGCTCACGGTCCCAGCCGCTCCGCGGCACGTGGGATCTTCCCGGACCGGGGCACGAACCCGTGTCCCCTGCATCGGCAGGCGGACTCTCAACCACTACGCCACCAGGGAAGCCCGGAATTCTTTCTTTAAAAAGTCTCCCACCCGCTCAACTTACTCTGACAGGCATCCTCCTGATCTCAGTGTGTGTATGTACTACAGCCTTATTATTTTTAAGTTCCTTCAGTCCTAGGAGTGCCTGTTTTGTCTTTTTTCCTAGTAGACCATAACCTCTCGGAGGGCAGGGCCTGACTGCTATATGTCCTTTCTAGTCACTCATTCATTCATTCAAACAGTGCTGCACAAGGCACCACACCACTGGGTGTGAAGTGTGGCCTCGCTGAGCTAGTGGTTGTGGCTCTTGTCCTCAGGAGGCGAACAGTTCTCTCAGGGGCCAGCACAGGGCTCTGGGTTTGCTAACTGATGAAACAGATAATAACCTCACAAAATCTTTCATAAACAAGGTCAAAGAAAGGCACAAAGGATGCCATGCTCCTCGTGGCCCATTGTGCAATAACTAAATAACCTGGCAATGCGTTTCCACTTATATCACCTGTCAACGTGGTGAGGGCTGCTGCCACCACCTGAGGCTCCTGGCGGATGGGAACGCTTTCCCCTGGTCAGTGAGCTTACCGGTGGGGAATGAGGATTGTGTTCTATTAACATTTGTCTGTTTCCGTAGCCTGGTTGGCAGGACAATTGATATTCCCCTTCGCCACTGAACCTGAGCTACTGCCTCAAAGATGCCTTCGTGAAAAGAGGTGGGATACAAAGGAATGGAAATATTTAAACAATCGCTGAAACATCACCAGACTCTGGAATTTCCTTTTCTACACTTGCAGTCCTACTTCCTTACTGCCCCAGTGGAACTCCAAGGCCACCCGGTTCCAAAATCAACCAAAGGCAAGAATCTTAACAGGAGCAACAAGAGAAACAAAACAGAAAACTCTGTAGAGGGAGAACTGATAACTAATACCAATCTTACTATAGCGAGCACCTCCCTCCAACTGATGGCTCCTTTGAGAAACTCGGGGCTTCTCATCTAATTTCCCTGAAGAAATCACACTTCAGCGCAATTTACAAAATAAAGCTCAGAAGACGGAAAGTCCTCTGTGTTTTGAACTACTAAGCCTTAGAGATGCTAGTTCTCATAAGAGCCCAGTGTGGCACTGTCTTTTTTTTTTTTAAAAACACATAAAATTGACCCTCTTATTCATTTTAAGTGTACCCCACAGTAGTGTTACGTACGCATAACAGTCCTCTAGAACATTTTTCATCTTGCAAAACTGAAACCCTGTGCCTGTTGAACAACGCCCCCTCACTACTCCCAACCCCTGGCAACCACCATTCTACATTCTAAGACTTGACTAATTTAGTACCTCATATAAATGGAATCATGCAGTAGTTGTGTTTATGTGATTGGCTTATTTCACTTAGCATAATGTCCTCAAGGTTCATTCACATTGTAGCATGCGTCAGGATTTCTTTCTTTGTTAAGATTGAATGATACTCCACTTCTTTATCCATTCATCCAATCATGGACATTTACGTTGCTTCCACCTCTTTTGGCAATTGTGAATAATGCTACAATGAACATGAATGTGCCAAGTATCTCTTCAAGATCCTGTTTTCAGTTCTTTTGGATATATACCCAGAAGTAGGATTGCTGGATCATATGGTAGTTCTATTTTGAATTTCTGGAGGAATCTCCATATAATTTTCCATAGTGGCTGCACCACTTTACATTCCCATCATCAGTGCACAACTGTTCTAATTTCTCTACATCCTTGTCAACACATTATTTTCTGGGTTTTTTTTTTAATAGTGGCCATCAAACAGGTGTGAGGTGATATTTCATTATGGTTTTGATTTGCATTTTCCTGATCATTAGTGCTGTTGAGCAGCTCATCATATGCTCGTTGGCCATTTGCATATCTTTGTGGTCCAATCATAGCATAACCAGGGGTTTCTAGATACAGTTTCTATGTGCCCCAGGGCTTTGAGTAGCGAAAGACTGGGATTTGGTTTCACCATATTTGACATCTGAAAGGCAATCAACATTTCACTTCCATGCAGAGTAAGCAGTGAGATTTTTGGTGGGTGTTTTTGTTTTTTTTTGTTTTTTTTTTCATGGCCATTGCCTGATATTTCACTTTGAAAACAAGCTAAAGATATTGATTGCTGTATGCCCAGAGTTAATAAGCTATTGATAGAAATAATGGGAAAAGGCCAACTGAATAGATGTATTTCACTTGGAAAAGATAATTTTTCTCCCTCTTGGCATTCTATATGAAAAAAAGACATCTTGAATATAAAAAGAGCTATTAAGAATTCCTGCTACTTATTTTCTATAAGTGAATTTTCATAATGAATTACAAAATGACTCAGTTCATTTTTTGAAGGCACTATGTTAATAAGAGACAATCTTTCTCTAGGAAAACCCAGTATGTGACAGCAACTCCAAGTAGTCATATGAAAAATGATTGTGTCCATAAAGTTGGGATGAGGGACAGCAGCCACTGTGTCACTGCTCACCTGTCACAGGGTAAGCAGGGAAGTGACACAGAGCCTGGAGCAGGCAACAAGGCAAATTCTATATTCTCACTCTGCTTTCCTGACCTTTCCTTCACCCCTAATTTTCTGTGCTCTTCCCTGGAGACCCCGTCTGCTGAAGATGCACGGCTCTGAAGCAGAACTCCTTGTTGTGAATCACTATTTAAATGTCCACACACATCTGAAAATTCCACATGGATTTTTACCCCAGATTAGTTCACTCACATTACTTTCAATACTAGTACTTGAAAGGAACTGAGCCACCATATAATCAAACCCTATCATTTGTACAGATGAGAAAATCAAGGCCCTGAGAAGTTAAGAAATTCTTGAAAGGTCACCCGCCTTGTCAACAGCATCATTTCTGAATTTTCCCATTTCTTTTTCCTGACAATGGCTGTGCCATCCCAAATACTTGGGGTCTTACCTGGGGATAATTTTTGAGTTTTCCCTTTACATCATCAGTCACCAAGCCTTAATGATTCTTCTTTTAAGATTCTTGCTATTGTCACTTCTCCTGTATTTCACTTCCGCTGTTTCCAGCACCTCATTGCCCCATCCCTAAATTTCCTAAGGTACCGTAAGAGCCTCCCTGTATGATTTCCCTCCTTATCTGAGCGACTGGTGATTCTCAACTCAGGCTGCTCACTACACTCACCTGCGGCACGTTTTTTAAAAAAAACCATCATACCTCCCATCACTCCTGGCACCATTCTGGTTTAATTGGCTTGGGGAGGAGCCTCTACCGGTATTTTTTACCTGCAACTTCCCCAGGTGATTCTAATGAGTAGCTAGATTGACCTAGGTCACGGCTACCTATTTGAGAGAAAACGCCTTACAGAAACAATAAAACTTAGATTAACCAGAAATAATTACCTGGAACACTGGACTAGCCAGTTTTCCTCCACTCAACTCTTAACAGAAAGCAATACAAGAAAATAAGCAAATAGGCAGGAATTTATTAAAATACAAACAAACATCTACTTCTGATTTAGGCCGAGATGGTCAGTGGAAATTTGGGCCATCCTCGTATGCCTTTTATCTCAACAAAAGCCTATGTAGAAATTTGCTCACCTCCTCTCACGAGCACACCAAAATAACAACTAACTGCTGAACAACCATCCATAAAACAGACTGGAATCTACCAAAAAAGATATCCTACATCCAAAGACATAAAGAAGAAACCCAATGAGACACAGTAGGAGGGGCGCACTCGCGATATAATCAAATCCCATACCCCCCAGGTGGGCGACGCACAAACTGAAGAACAATTATATAGCAGAAGTTCTCCTACAGGAGTGAGAGCTCTGAGCCCCATGTCAGGCTCCCCAGCCTGGGGGTCTGGCCTCGGCAGGAGAAGCCCCCAGAGCATTTGGCTTTGAAGGCCAGTGGGGCTTGAGTGCAGGAGCCCCACAGCCCTGGGGGAAGCAGAGACTCCACTCTTGGAGTGCACACACAAGGTCTCGTGTACACCAGAGCCTGGGCCAAACGTACCTGCTGGTCTTGGAGGGTCTCCGGGGTAGACGGGGGTGTGGCTGTGGCTCTCTCTGGGCTCATAAAAGCTGGTGGCGGAAATTATCAGGGAGCATTCCTCTTCTTGGACTCTTTGGAAGCGGACATCCAGCTTGGGTAATTAGCACAGAGACCTGGCTCCACCAAACAGCCTGTAGGCTCCAGCGCTGGCACGCCTCAGGCCAGACAGCCAGCAGGGTGGGAATACAGCCTCACCCATCAACAGACAGGCTCCTTCAAGACTTCCCGGCCCACAGCCAAGCCTGTGGCTAGACACGCCCCTTGATAAGGCCCTGCCCACCAGAGGGCAGGCACTGGCCCCTCCCACCAGGAAGCCTTCACAAGCCTCTAGACCAGCTTCTCCCAACAGGGGGCAGATAGCAGAAGCCAGAAAGCAGCGATCTGGCAGCCTGTGGAATTTGAGTCGGCAAACACAGGGACCAACTGGTCCCTGGCCCTTGAGTGGCAAGAGGGGACTGAACTGCTGGGACACATAGGACACCCCCTAGAGAGAACCACTTCTCCAGAAACATAAGTAACCTTCCACATGCATAAAAACACAAATAGAAATTTAGACACAAAATGAGATGACAGTGGAAGATAAAGCCCCAGAACAACTAAGTGACGTAGAGATAGGCAATCTATCCGAAATTTGCTATCAGAATGATGACCTAATGATACTGCAAGACTTTTATTAATTCATGCATTTACTTGTTCACTCTCTCTGCAAAGCACTGCTTTAAGAACCCAGGGTAATAACCAGCATCTGAACTCCATAAAGGGGATAGACTCCGGGGACGTGGATAACCAAAAGAGAGTTGCAAAAGAGGTGCAGGTTGCAAAAGAGAGTGACAGGGGAAAGGGGAGATGCGTGAAGGGCTATGAGACTTCAAAGGACTGAGAGATTACTTCTGATGGTGGATTTGGCCGAGGATTCGTGGAGAAGGCAGCCTTCAACCTGGTTTTTGAAGGAGGACATGATTTGGGGAAAGGGTTTTCCAAGCCAAGGGACCAGCACGAGCCCAATCATGAAGGTGGAAATATAGGACAACGCCAAGTGTTCTGGCAGCGCTGCAGCACAGATATGTATACGACACTGTGGCAGAGGAGAGATGAGACTGATTTGGACGGGGCCAAATCAGGGATGCTCTGAGGACTCATTTAAGGCTGTGTGTGTGTGTGTGTGTGTGTGTGTGTGTGTGTGTGTGTGTGTGTGTGTGTGTGTGTGTGTGTGTGTGTGTGTGTGTGTCTGATGTCTGAAAGGTCTCTGAGTGGGGCAGTCCTTTAGGACAATCAATTGCTCTGGCATCAGTGAGCAGGGAAGATTGACCATAGCAGTAGGGAAAACAGGTAGAGGTTATTTCACCCTGTGGAGTGGGCCTGAATGGGAGTAGAATGACAAGAGGAAAGGAGGAGAGGGCCCTTGTGAGAAATGAGAGAAGTAAAATCACTCAAACTTGGGAACCGGCTGTATATATATGAGTGGGAAGGCACTTCGGATGGTTTTGAGCTGGGCAACAATGAGGGTTGATGGTTTCTTAATTAACAGGTGATTCAAGAGGAGGAGTAGTTTAGGAGGAAAGATCATGAATACAATTTTGGATACACAGATGTGGAGCATCTGGATAGCAATGTCGAGAGGGCAGCTGGAAGTCTTGGGAATGAAATCAGAGATACCAAAACAGACATCAGAGTCATCTGCATGGTGGTGACAGGCGGAACCATGAGAGCAGATGAGGTCCTGAGGGACAGGTTGGGGGAGGGGTGTCAGTGCGCAAGAAGAGAGTTGAAGGAGACCCCAGGGGAGCAATCAGAGAGGAAAGAGAAAATCCAGCTAACACACTGACCAATAGAGTTAGTTTACTGGGAGTCCCAAGGAGATGAAGGGTTGGAATCAGTCACTGGATTTTGTTACTATGGTGAGACTGGTGATCGCTGAGGGGACACTTTTCACTACAGTCTTGATGATGGAATCCAGATTTCAAAGGGCAAATGTGTCAGGGGAAAAGGGAAATTAAATAGAGCATGACCATTTTCAGGATACTTTGTACCTCAATCCAGGGATGTAACACACAGTATATTTGAGAATGGTTTCAACAGGAGTGTGATTAAAGAGTATTTTTTTTAATAGGTCTTTTTTTTTTGGCCGCACTGCACAGCATGTGGGACCTTACTTCCCCAACCAGGGATTGAACCTGTGCCCACTGCAGTGGGACTGCGGAGTCTTAAACACTGCACGGCCAGGGAAGTCCCTAAGGAGTATTTTTTGTAAACAATGAGCACCCTGTTTTCCTTAAACATTCCCTACATACAGAGTTCCTTTAGGGTAGAAATGGTGTCTTATTCATCTTTATACCCTACCTACCCCTGCCCTCTGAAAAATCAAACCAGAAAAGCCAGGCCTTAACCCCAGGACTGGATCTAAGTAGGAGCTCTAATTATCTGTGGTCTCATTGGGTGGATTCCCAGTGTGGCCCAGAACGTGGGGCAGCCAGTGGGGAAGGCCTACGGTGAGGTCCCGCAGAGGAGCAGCTGAAGGCCATTTCCCACCCACCAATAATCCTCACAATGTCATCGTTAACTGAGCGCTATGCACCTGCATTGTGTTAAACCCCGCAGGCAAGGGTGCTTCTAGGCCCTGCCCTCCCCCGCCTTTCCTAAAAGCCTTCCCAGTCCATTTCAGGGCAGAGGCCTTTCTCCCTGTAGTTGCCCTGAAGCCTCACCCTGGCTTCCCTGACTCTTCTCTTCCGGAAGAGGTTCCTGCCTATTGGACTGCCCTCTCCTGGTCATCTTCACCGCCTTCTCTTACTTGCCACTCAGATGTGACCGTGTCCTGTGGATTCTCCTCTCTATATGCAGCGGGGTCTCTTGGGGAGAGCTCATCCCACTGCAGGACTCCAGGACTTCCAAAATGCTCCGGCCCTTGAGCATCTGATCCAAGTTCCCCGTTCGTGGGCTGCTTCCCGTTAAGTGTCCTCCGGGCATCAGAAACTCCACAAGTCCGAAGCTAACCTCGATATCTTCACTCCTAAACTTGCCCCTTGGCCCACGTGACATCGTCTGCCACCCAACTCTGGCCACATCCTGTTCCCTGACCCTTTCCCTTATATTCGTTATTCACGAAGTTAGGTTATTTCCATCAATGAAATGTCTGAAATATCTCTACAGTCCATTCCCTACTTGCAATTTCCACCACTTCCCTAATTCTGGTCCTCACATCATTTGCTTCAGCTTTTCCAATTACATTTTAACTGCCCCCAGTTTCCTATAAAAGCCATTTAAATACTACTGAGGCATAATTCCAAATACAGATATTTTCCCCCCTCCACTTAATTTTTTGGTGACATTTGATTATATAAAATTCGAATTCCTTTGCTTGGCATAGAAGGTCCTTTTTGTGGAGCCCCACTTTAATGTTCTTTCATCCCATCCCTCCCCTTTTCCTACTTAGTCTGTGTGGTAGCTGCCTTACCTCTTGTCCACATGGGTGAAATCACACTTGACACTCAAGGCCCAGCTAAAATGTCACCTCTTAGGTAGAGTAGAATCTTCTACAACCCTGCTCAGCAGATTTAGGGTGCTGTGTCCCTTGGGCTGTTATCACTCCTTTGTCAATACTGTTCATACTTGTCCCATTACCTCATTCTCTCCCTGTCACCCCTCCTTGCTTGGGAATGCACATAGGGAGAGACTCTCTCATTAATCTTTATCTCCCTAGCACTGAGCAAGGTGCCTGATAGATGTTGGTGGAGCTGAACTGAGACCACAAAGAGTCCTCCAGTTTTGGGGTTTTTTTTTTGGTTTTTAAGCTTTTTAGCTAATGACTCTATAGTGAATTGATTCAGGTCCCCTCACCTCTGTGGAATGCAGACTAAATTATGTGACAAGCAAATACCTTTCTTTTGTCAGAAACAGAAATCTATACCTCTTTAAACCATGGTCACTGGACTAGATTTCCCCAAGAACTATTCCCTGGCTTTTTACCTTTTCCAGTACATTGCAACTGTCTTCTTTATGTCCTAATTTAAGTTTCCCCTGATCAATAACTTATCCTTGAGAGACAGACACTTCAGAGAAATGAGTCATTTAAAACTTCTGTTTTTGTAGACATCTTTAGGGAATGATTGTGATGGGGTGTGTGTGTGTGTGTACAGACACATCCGCATAAACGTACTTGATAAGGAAATGTTCAGCAGTAGGTCAATTCAATAATTCATTTAGTGAATATTGCCTTTCATTCTTAATTTAAACCAGTCCTGGATGGCAACTAGCAGGGTTATTAACAATTGAAAAACATATTTCAGAAAACATTCAAAAGGTCAGCTTAAAAGACCTCAGTGGAGAAATGCTTAGCTGTGGCTGTGACAGTGTAAATGGAGTAGAATCAAACCAGAATTGAGAAGTGTGTCGTCCGATTCCTGCTTCCACGGCTAACCGTGGGGACTGAGCGTGCCTATCAATTACTGCTGAAAAGTTAAACTGACATTTTAAAATCCCAGTTTTTAAAAATTGTGGCAGTACTCACAGACCCACTGCAGGATCCGACAGCGGACACGTGGGCTGCTCTAGGGATGTAGTTGAGGGGTAAAAAGTTGCATGAACAATATTTGCAAGGCTGTCATCTACATTCTGCTTTATTTGTGTGTGTATGTGTATATATACACACACACATGTACAGGACACTTAGTTTCCTTAAGAATCTTTACTGGATGTTTGGCTAAAATACAGCCAACACTTAAGGATGTTCATTTTGAAATAGTGGTGGACACTGTTTAGATACAAACTTACGACCACCCTCAGAAAAAGCTTTGTGTTTTTCCCCTTAAACTTGATGCATCACTGAGTACGGAGGAAGGTGAGTTGGAAGATCCAGTCCTGACTGAATAACTGGCACAAAGCAGGCTGGGGAAATAGCATGATGCCAGGTGGAGTTCTGGGTTCCTAGGGCTAAAATGTGTGACGACTGTGGCTCTGTCTGTCTGGTGTAGAAAGGGTGGCCTGGGTTGGAGCTGGCCAAACGTGGGCTGAGAGGAAATATACTTTGCTTTTCTGCACTGAAGCCCAGGGAGGACTTTCTGAAGTGTGTGGGGCAGAACTCACCCAATGCTGCCTCTGCTATACGTACCCTCCCGGCCTTTCCTTCCTGCTGGGGCCACTCTAGGCTGGGCCCCTGGAATTGGTGCACCTCTTATTTTCCTGAACCCGCAAATCCTATCCTTACCACTTATAAGGTCTCAACTATATTTTCCAGAGCTCTAGCAATAATTAGACAAGCTACTACGAAAGAGAGAGCATTATACATCAGTTAAAAACATATGCAAAACCAAAGCTCATTAGAGAAAGATAATATTCATGCAGATTTTACAAACCGTGTCTTTAGGGTGGCCCAATAAGTAGAAATATGGGGACCCATGCTTGTCACTTTTCATGCACATGGAGAGACTGGAAGGTACCATTCCTAAAGGAAGGGGAGGAAGAGCCTAGGACCAATCATTAGAATTAACAGAACCAGTGACAAAGATATAGTATTACTGTTAGAATCAAGATTGCTTAGTACGTTTAGAGCAGCTGAATAAAAATTATCTAGGCAGTAAGAATAAAGACTTTAAGTAAAGCTGACCCTATCAAGCATGCAGCAAGTGAAATTAGTGAAAGACTGAGCTACGTTCATAATCCAAAAGTAGATTTTTTTTTCTCAAAATATTGAAGGCATCCTGAGGTGCTTTTAAGGAGGCACAAATGTTTAAAAATTGTTGAAATTGTAACTTCAGAATTTTTGCAGAATTTTCTCGTAATGATAGGGTGTTTTAGTGAGACCAGCTGTCATTTGAGAAGTCACAGTAATCATTTCTAAATTTTGAAAAATCCTCAAATGAAAGACATGGTGTGCCCATGTTTTTGTTTTCTCTAATAATCTCATAAATTCTTACAGCTCTTTTCACCTGTGACAATTTGCTTATTTATAGTCAAAGTTCACAGTTGACTTGCTGGCTGTAATTATTTTCTGGAAAAAAATAAAGCTGAAAAAAATGCAGCCAGGTTTTTCCTGTTCTACGTGGCTGTACTCACCTGTCTGAGGGCTGTGCTCTGAAACCAGCCTCTTGGCGGCTGTCTTGGTCTGTGTCTATCTCAGTGTCTGGGCTACAGTTCTTTACCTACATGAAGATGGGTACTAGAAATTCTGGACTATCTGTCAGTGATCTCCGCGAGACAGGCCCCTGGGAGATGTAATAACCGCTCCCTGCAACGCCTGACGCTGTGTTCTCTCAGCTCCACACGGTGCGAGGTAGAGGGGGATGTGAAGTTACTGTGATCAGATGCACTTAATCCACGCAGCTCAGACATTTGGGGGCCTGATCCCCGCTTTGCCAGTACACACTGATGACATTCCCTGTCTGAATGCCTACCTTGCTCCACACATGCTGCTGTGTATCCACGGCTTCAACACGCAGAATGGAACAGCGCTGCGCATGGATGTCCCCTTATGCCCCCTGGGATGCTTTTCATTGCACAGGCTGTGTCTGAGGGGAGGGAGTCTCAAGGGTGGGAATGAACAATTTGAGGTTAAAGGGAAAGTAGAGCCTCTCTGTGGTGAGGGAACTAACGCTTAACAATGAATGTGAGGGGGGAAATTAAATTTCAGAATTTATTAAGTTTACCATTTAGCCCTGCTAAGATGCAAGTAATTTTGTACAAAAACCATCAAGTGGTTTTAGTGTCACACAGAGAAGGCTCTCATTTGGTTCTAAATGTGGGCTTTACTGGGCTTGAAAGATACATGTGCTAGGAAACCTTGGACCAGAAGGTCAAATCAAAGAGCCCAGAATATGGTGGAAAAAATTGCTATGAAGGCTGTAGCAGAAAGTATGGTGAAACGTGAAAAACAGAGCTGCATCCTGTGCTAGGCATATCTGATGCAGATGTTATGAGTCTACATGTTCAGTCCTAAAATTCAGGGTCCTGATGAGGCCAGGGTCCCTATCTGTTGGAGAGTGTGTGCCAAAAAAAACAGAGACCTTTTGACAGAAGTGTAAACACAGATTCTTCTGCAAGCGTCTGAGCTAACTTAGAGTTAAGAGCTGTTTAGTCCAGGCTAAGTGTATGTTTGTTGTTCTGTTAAAATTTTTTTTGAACCCAAACAGCACATTGAAGAATGTGTGATTCTCAGTGTGTAGAGATTTTGCTACAATTAGAGCATGTAATTCAAGCCTGGAGCAAGGCATTATATAATCGCATTTCTGGTCCTGACTGAGGGAGTTCAGTTAAAAAGAAATGTTGGGATGTCTTTGTCAGAACAGGACATCAGGGTAACCCTATCTTTGAGCAAGGCTGCAGGCAGGATTCTCAAATAACAAAAATCTGGCCTTACGGATTCACTAATTCTTCCACTAGAAATGAGGGGTTTTGAGTACTTTAAAATGAACGCTGGTGAGTTATTTGATTAGGGAACACCAGGATAGGGCAATAGGCCCAGGCAACTCTGAAGGGATGCTTTAGAGACTTGACATTCGCTGGTTATGGGAGTTGGCTGGACCTACCCAGGAATTTGTCTTATGGTATTATACTCCACTTTTAGTACCTGGAAAGCGCGGTTTTGTCGGCAAGCTCCTTCAGAGGGGTCAAAATCTTTTCCATATCATATCTCTTTTGAGACAAGAGAAAATCAGACAGTGGGGAAAACGGCTTTGGCATTTAGCACCAGCTTCATAATGGGTGTAGTTGAGGGGTCAGAAGCTTATCCTGAATCAACACTGTCATGCTCTGAACACAGGGTCAGGCTGTCCTCAATGAGGAGGGTGGGAGCTGAGCTCAGACTGTCAAAAAAGCCTGAGATGGAAACGGGAGGAAAATCTAGTCTCCTTTCTTTAATTTTAACAGTTGTGAGTCTGAATGGAGAGCGATTCAGATTTGATGGGCAAAGGAGGAGCCGGGTTGAGGGGCTGAGGCTCATAGAGTGAGAGGTCGACAAGACATACAGGGGACAACAAAAAAGCAGAAACTCCTGCAGCTGGCCTTTACAGGAGCGCTAAAGGAGACAAATCCAGCATGGATTTGTCTCCGGGGCATGGGATTCTCTGGGGTGGCACTTTAAAAATACAGAGTCCTTTTGACTGGGGCGAAAAAATAAAAAAATAAAAAATACAGAGTCCTGGGCCAAATCAACCCAGTCCTATGTGTGTGTGTGTGCGTGTGTGTGTGCAGCTTTAAAACCATGATGCAAGCTTTCTTTTAACCTTGATCGCCACTCCTCCCCTGCCCTCCATATAAAAGCTATTCTCTGGAATTTGTGACTTCTTTGAGTTCCGTTCCAATGCTCTTACAGTGCTCAGCAGCGTTGCCTCTGAGAAGGCTGCCTTCTCCCTGGACTGTTGTGGAAGCAGCCCTCTCTTGGGAGAGCTCAGCTTCACGTTAGGGAAAGCAAGAGGAAGTTCTTACCAGAACCTAAATACAACTATCCAGCATGAGTTACTGGAGAAGTTGGAATTTTTAGGTTTTCCAAGATGCGTGTGGAGCCCTTCTCAGTGGGGGCTGGGAAAGGTATCTGTTCATTCACGCATTTCCTCCAACAATTTATGTGTTAGGGAACTGAAGGAGGTCAGACCTCAAGAGCTAAACTGGTTCTTCTTGGTTGGTTTCTTGGTTACTTCGTGGTCTAATATATTTTATCAGAGTCTTAAATACCTAACAAGTGAGGACTGGGGGAAATGAGTCACTTAATATACCCTGCAAGAGAACAATGTATGTTGGGAGAATATGCAAAAAAGAAGGAATTTCATCGCAGCCCAAGGTTTCCAATAAAATGATGTGATGAAATGGGCTTTCACCCCCATCCTTAACGCACTGTAATAAATGAGGTTTTGGCTGAGCAGTGGGGAAAAGAATTTCAGACTTGTGTATCCTTCAAGGAAGCTCCCTGCGTCTGACTCCATGAAACAGAAACTTATTGGAAGTTTCATGATTAGTGAATTTCCTGGGGTTCCCTAAATGCTGCAGACAGCAGTCTGGAGCCTTGCAGCCGAGGAAGAACCCTGTTCTCTGTATGATACAGCCACGGTTCTGCCTGACAGCCTGTCCTCTTCCCGGATCTGGCTCAGTGGAGGTGAACTGGAGTGATTTGTGGAACCACTCATGAAAAAGGAAGATACACTCAACCATGAATGTCAGAAGCTGAAATTAAATTTCAGAATTTATTATTGAAGCAAGCCACCTTTTGCCCTATTAAAAATGCAGGCGAAACAGTGCAAAGGCTATGGAACCATTTAAAGTTCCAATAAACGTGGTCTCTGAGGCAAAGGCAACAGAGACTCTCCCCATGTCTGGGGGGGCACAGAGTCGTGCACCATGGACACCTCAGGCTGTGAGGTTACAGAGCTCCAGGCTGAGATCCACAGGAGGGGAAGAGCAATGATTAGCAAATTTGCTCAATAGAGTTTTATCTCACTAACTTGGAAATGAGAATAATTCAGACTAGGTCTAAGCAGAAATTTATCCATACTCAGCAAGTCCTTTCCTTCAGAAAAAGTACAAATTATTAGCATAAGTATTACAAAGGAAATGCTTAACAGATTAAAGAAGCCAAGTGCTTTTCAAGGATCCTTAACACTCTAAAAGTACTTATTAAATTCCACGAATAACTAATAAAACCCATTAAAATTTTTTCATTAGAGCAGATCCTTTGAGACCTTTTAATCAGTCACCACACTATTAGAATCAATTGTTATATGTATCCTCATTCTTAGACTTTCAGCTCACTGAGGGCCAGGACTGTGTCTTACCTTCAGTGCCTGCAAAGTGCCTTGCACATAGTAGGTGCTCAGAAAAATCCTGCTTTCGTTGAGGAAATAGTAATGACATTAATTAATGATATTAATTACAGGTTCTGCCTTACATGGAATATGTGGTAGGAGTACAATGTCTAGAGTTGACCTTTGTATGATCAGAGGGAAGAAAGGATTTGAACAAGTAATTGTAAACAAGATTATAGGGGTAGGCTTATAACATTCACATGCTAATGCATATTATTAAAGAAGAATAAACAAACACTGCTTAGTGCCATATAAGTAGAGACTGGTACTGCTTAATCTGGTGCTCTAATATTATTGTAAATCATTTTTATTTACTGGTTAAAGGAAGACTTTTAACTATTTACCCATTCATTCCTTCAGCTATAGTCTGAATATATATAGTATGGCTCAAATAGATCTTTTCTTACTTAATGTAGTTATATTACCCTTATAAAATGTAAACAGTTTCATTTACCAAAGGCCTGTAACACTCAACACCTATCAAAGATACAATTAACTTTGAAAATGGAAGTGCAGGCAGAGGTCTAACTCGTGGATCGGCTATTTCTTTCCCCAAAGGGAGATGTGGACATTTGGTGTTAGTTGTCCCTGGGCCACTGGTATTCTGAGAATTTTGCTTCCTCCTGGGAACCCTGCCTGGCCTCCTAAAACCATTGAGATCATTTACAATCAAACTCACTTCAGCATTCTTGTCATAAAGACCTGTAATGTTGCTTAAGAGAATCAACAGGTCAGATCACCAACCAAGACGGGAAAGCATAATTCTGTTTTGTTCTGATGAGATTTGAACAGCAAATATTACCAGGGCAAGGCTCTGCGTTGGTCTGAACTGCTTGTGGAGGACATTTTTTCATCCAGTGGCACCTCCATTTACCCTGGCCCTGGCTCTGTGGCTCAGGGTGTACATCAAGCAAATGTTCCGTGTAGTCCCTGAATGCTAATGAAGGACACCTGTATGTCAAGACAGGGAGATAATCTGCATAATGCACTCCTATGCAGCTTTAGAACCAGGATGCATGCTTTCTCTTCTCTTAACCTTTTTAGATTTACTTGTAACAGCAAGAACCAGTATTCAGGAGGCCGCTGCTTCTGCTGTATCATCTTTTGATCCTTTCCTCAGTATGATGGAGTCAAGTTTCCTTCTTCCTGCTAGTTGTTGAGATGTATGTGTCAGGGGAGGGGGAACCCAAGCTCTCATTGAGTTTATAATCAACACATTCTTATCCTGAGGACTAGAGTGGAATTGAAGTGTCTATCTCCTGAGCTGCTCTTTCAAGGACTTAGCTATGAAAGCAGCTTCTCTGCCGAAGCCCTTATCATTTCCCCACCCTCCCCACAGCTGCTCAGCCACCCCTGGGAGCAGCCACTAGGCTCGCTCGTGGCTGCATTTGCTGATTTTCGCCTCTGAATTGGCTGAGGTGTGTCTGCCGACGAGTCTCATGGTAATTATGGATGGCAAATTTGCAGCATATTTATTCCCTTCCTCAGCTCACTTGGCTTCACACTGTCAATTTGTAGTCGACAATCTGACAGATCACCTGGGGTGTGTTTTTCTTTCCACTGCACCTGTGCTTATCTATCTCTCTGTCACAGATCACCTTAATGGCTCTGAGCAAGAGAGTTTTCGTATTTCTCTTGACAGAGATCAGCTTTTCCCTGACGTGTCCACAAGTCCAGATAAGGGTCTTGCTTCAAAGCTGCTCTGAATTCTGAAGGTATCAGAGGGAGGGCTGGGGGTTATCACCTAAACCCCTCCAGAGGCTGCTTGCCAGTCTCTTCACCTTCAGAGTTCACTCTTGCCCAGGCTGGGTTAAGCCTCCACACTTCCCTAACAGGTAACATCTCCTATGGATTCTGATAACTCCCTTTAACAAGCTTTTAAGGCTAGATTTTATGCCAAGATTGGGATCTTAAAGGGCAAACAAAGGAAACAAACACAAGATTATACTCATAGTTGACAGAAAAATCAGGTTTCCGGTCATTAGGGTGCATACGGACGAAGCAAACAGAAAAATCAGGTTTCCGGTCATTAGGGTGCATACGGACGAAGCAGACAGAAATGTTCTTGGTCACATCTACTAGTAAGCTCAAAGATTTTCGTTCATTGTTCTTGTTGCTGTTGTTTTGTGACCTGCACCCCTTGCCCATTTTATTAAAATACACTCTAGCCTATCTTGGACAACAACAAAAATAAGCAAATTGTGTTTCACGAGAGAGTCTATTTAACTGATGCTGGAGGAATCGTGACGTTCCTTAGCTTTGGGCACTCCTCATACGCTGGGGGCATCTGCATAGTCTGTGAACGTGTGGCCACTTCGTGGCTCGTTCCTGGTGCCGGACAAGTTCCGAGAGCAGGCTTGGGACTGCTATCCTTAGAAAGGCCTTCTTGCAGAATGCTCTCTGGGTGACCTCTCATGGGAGACAGAGAAAGCATAAGGAAGCCTGCACGTGGATTCCTCCGATTCCACCTTATGATCCCACGGCGTGTCCTTACTACATCACTGTCCTAAAGCTGAGCTGTGAGCACAACTATATTCTGTGCCCCAGGAGTCTCATAAGCAAATCTCTGAATGTGGGGTGGTCTCGGGGACCCTGAAACAGCCTCCTCATTAGTCGTTGTGAGGTTCCAGAAATATCATTTGAGGCGTTATCCTCAAAAATGCTGATGTGATCCCTAACCTTCTTGGTTTCTTACGCATAATTTTGACTTAGATTTTCCTGAAGAACTAATGTTTACTTAGTTTATGACGATCCTTTTACTTCCCTAAAGGAGATTGCTTTACTCTTTTAAATTTGTTCTTTTGTGACATAACCTCTAGAATTATTTTACAGTCAAAATCCATGTCAAATCTAACATCAAAAGTAGCAGACAAGCTCTACCACTACCAGTGTATATGATTTAATGTTACATTTTAGAAGAATACATTCAGAAGTTCTGCAGTACTGCTGGAGTTAAGAGTATTGACAATGGGTCCCTCAAAAGTGTGCACAGATATTTATCAAACTCTCTGTGTTGGTTAATTTTGGAATTTAACCTTAACTAGATATTTTCAGACGACATTAAGAATTAATGGGATAATGTCAACATGATCTTGAATTTTTGTGCTGTTCAAAAACATATTTTCATTTTTTTGCTTTGAGGCAGCTTCATGCTCATGTATTACAGTCTGAGTTATGCCACGCTGGTTGGCAGACTATTCTAACTGCTCTCTACAGAGTGGCAGCTGGTGTGGTGGGTGCTCGGAGTCGGGGCCAAATAGTGATTCTACAAAAAGAATAGAAACTTCAGGAGAGCCATGTTGTTCAGGTTAATTTTTAAGATTAATTTGTTAGAACAATAAGAACAGCATTAACTCTATGAGAACCCCTGGATATAGATAACAGGTCTTGTCATGGAGTGAAACACACCTTTAAAACGAGATCTTTTTCAGAAGTGACAGAATCTCACAGGTCGGTTTCATATTACTGAATCCCTTTATGTGCTCTAGGGTGCAAAAAGGTATTCTATTTCAAGAGTTCAGATTCTTTACAAAGGGATGAATGCCAGTGTCATTACACAGGCTCAGACCTGTGCTTATTGCTAATATTAATAATTAAAATTATTGAATTAGATCCAAGTATTAAGGATGGGAAGCTATGAAATACTTCCTTGGGCATACAGCCAACCCTACAGAAATTTCTGAATGCTGTCCTACTCTTAATGTGAGGGCTTAACCAGCCCTTCCTGTAGGCTTTGGGTGTGTTCAACACTCTGGAAACAAAGTATTTAAGGGCCATTGAATTCAGATGTTTCAACTGAATGCAGGATTATATCTGTCCTGCTAATAAGGAAGTGTTCAGTCAATTATTAGGTAACTTAGGCAGCAAGCATAATTTGAGAGGAAAAAGTACTATTTAGATTTGGGGGAATGGAAAGGCGAAAATGAAAATCAAATTTATCTAGATCAACAAACAATCTGAACTATTCATTCGATCAGCAGTTAGATCCTATTTCCCTAATCTGGACAGGTGTTATCTGCGCTGCCTCTGTACTGATATCTGTCTGTGTTTGTCTCTCTGTTAATCCCTGTGATTAATTAAAGACCAGCTCAGGTTTCTCTGTTTTTCATGTAAAGACCACGCAGCACTTTCTGATATGCTAAGGTAATGATGTCAGCCTTGCCTTAAATGGGCTGTTGGGAAATAACACCATTAAAGACTTCTGATGGCAAACCTATGAATTAAAATGCATTTTAAAGCCTTCCTCAAAAGCATCCAGATATACAACACTGGAGTGATTTTTTGGGATATCCCTAAATACCAAGGCAATGCAACCACTGCATGAACTGAAGTTTATGTTTTAATCTTCACACCTTGAAGATTTGGTCTCGCTTGTCCCCTGGCCCCGGTTACACATCTCACGGGACAGTCTGATGCACGAGCCATTTCAGGAAATAATTGATAAATTACTGTGGACTCAAATGAACAGAGGACTACAAAAGTTCTAATATAGGAACGTGGCAAGAACTCCCCGCACACTCAGAGATGCCCTGAAGGTCCTACATTTGCTACTTTCAACATTACCTAAATAAGGGAGCAAAAGAAAGAGCTCACAGAAATATATACCTTGTGCTTAAATATACACATGTGTATATACCTATAGCTATTGATCACTAAATATATATTTAGGTAGAATTAGGGAACAGATGTAGTTTTATAAATAAGCACAGGCATTTACAGTACACAGAAGAAACCGAAAAAAGGTGAATCAAAACGTGAAACGTACCATACTCTGGGACCTGCCCCGTCCCGCGCTTCAGCAGTAGCCTGACTCTTCTGCCTCCAGATTTGATGAGCTCTATTGCTCTGGCGTGTGTCATGTCTCTGGTGCTCTCCCCATTGATTTCAATGATCTGATCTCCTACCTGTTAATTAAAGAGACATCAAGTCAGCCAAAGGCGGTTTTATTCAAGTTGCATTTCCAACAGATTGGAGAAGCATCCGTAGATGACCAGTTTCCAGAGAGCAACTGAACAATTTGGTTGCAGCCTGCTGCTTCTTAGGAGAGGCTAATCCCTGGCTACATCCTGAATCTGACCACCAAACTTTATTTATCTTTATAGAAACTCACATATTAGACCATGGAGGTTGTGATATGTCACTTATATGTAGCCAGTATGGCAGAGGCCACGGTTGAACTATTTAGGATTTTCTTAAAAAATTAGGGAATATGTTTGATACTGCAATTCAAAGTAAGCTGGTATCTTTGCTTTGAATCAAGAAGTAAATATTTTAAGGCTTTTTCATTGAACACATTAGGCAGGCATCTACTTCAAAGTGTTGGATGGAATGATTTGTTCTGGGGCTTCTCTGAGAATTTTTGTTATGCATCATTTCAATTTTCCTGGGTGCTAT